>NW_019154095.1:22147798-22230458 GCF_002288905.1 Enhydra lutris kenyoni | reverse complement strand
TGTGTGTATGTGTGTATATATATACACACAGCATCTTCTTTATCCATACAATATACATATATACAATGAAATGTTACTGAGCTATAAAAAAGAATGAAATCTTGTCATTAGCGACAACATGGATGGACCTAGAAGGTAGTATGCTAAGTAAAATTAGTTAGAGGAAGACAAATTCCATATGATTTCACTCATATGTGGAATCTAAAAAAAACCTAAACAAATGAACAAACAAAAAAGCAGAAACAGACCCACCAATACAAAGAAGAAATTGATAGTTGCTAGAGGGGATGGGCAAAATAGGTAAAGGGGAGTGGGAGGTATTGTCTCAAAGTTATGGAATGAATAAGTCATGGAAATAAAAGGTAAGAGTGGTGTTATTACAGCTGTGCCATGAATGTCAAGGTGTGCACAAATTATCAAGATGGTACTTTTTGAATGTCTACATTCTGTGGAGCAGGTTGGCAAGTTAGTAGCTGGTAGAAGCTAAAGTTAAAGAATTGTATAAGCAGCATTGCTATAAAGAAAGTTCATCTCAGAAGAAAGCATTATCTTTGAGGTTTCCAAGTGGTGTTGTCAGGGAAGAGCTACAAAGAACTAATGTTGACTCTCCTGGGTTTCTGTAAGTCTTGAAAGCAAGGTGCTGACTGCCTTCTGCTGTGAACTGTCTGTCCGGGGAATAGCCTTAGAGATAGTAATGTCTGTCTATAGCAAACAACAAATTTGCTTACAGTCTTGGAAGACAGCGTGGTGTTTCTCCCTGGAGCAAAAGGCAAACATGGCTACTGCCTGTTATAAAAAATTTGGTTTTGTGGGTCCTCTGGTATAGCATGACCCACCACATTGGCTCGTGTCATCTTGTCATCTCTGTGTGGCCCTGTGGGAACTGGAGCTCAGGAAACTGGCACAAAAATGCAAACACTCTGGCTACTGCTATTGCTTTGAGGAATTATCTTTCATCTCTGACCTCAAGTTTCATGTCATCTACCAAATTCTGTGAAACTGTGGCAGGCTAACTTGTTAGTTCTCAAGTAGGATAATATTTCAGACCATTTGTAGTCCTTGACAGGATTGGCAAGGATGGTGGGATGCTGACAAAGACTTGCCTTGCTAGAAGATAAGGAACAGGGACTTCATGAGCTGATTAGCAACACATGAGGGGAGTCTGTGGGAATTGAACATGTTGCAAATTGTGTGATCGGTTGGACAATAAATTGTCCTTCCCCACTGACCATTAACGAGGGGAAACTGGGAAAGTGGTCATAGGCCAAGAAGAGCAGGAAGCAGACCAAAAATGGTTGCCTGATTGGTATGCCATTGTGGTTGACACAATGTGGTTCCTCAAGGTGGAGGAACTTCCTTAAGACCCTAATGGTCAGCCCAAGTCCACTGCATTGTAACAACTAGGGCTAAGCATCATCCCCGGCAGGCGGAAGTTTCCCACCCTTTGTAGGCAACACTTACAGAGTTGTGTGTCTGCACTGAGTGTGAGGAGGGAAATGTGGGACTGCTCTGAGGAGAAACTAAACTATTTGTTGGAACCTTGGCTGGTTCCCTTGGGATATGAGGGTGAGGACTCATATAGGAAGAGTGGCAGCAGCTGGGCCATCTTACAGTCCAGTCCCCCTTTAGTCAATGATGCCAACTGTAGAGGACAGCAGTATAGGCCTCAGCGACTGGCTTTTTCCTTGGGGCGGCATGTTTTTGTTTTGTTGTTATTGTTGTTTTTTCTTTTTGCAGTGGATCCTGGCTGCGATAAGAAAGTGTTAGCCCTTTCAGGCAGGTCTCTCTGAGACAATTTAAGTCCCAGGGCAGCCATAGAAAAGACATTGACAAGTATTCTCCATTTTGCTGGCCTGGATTGGATTTAAATGCTGACAAAAAGGACCTACTGACCCAATGAAATTTAAGTAAATTTCTGTGGCCAGCCCCACCATGCCGAAAACTTCCCTGGCCCTTTTACTGAGTTGAGGCAAGAGCTTAAGAGATGTTAAGTGTGGCAGTAGGGCCCCAGGTGTTGCATATTAAAGTGGGCACCTTAAAAAGCAGCTGCATCTGAGTGTCAGAGTGCAAGCTTAGGGCTGTTGTTGGGAAGCAGCATGCTGGTGGTGAGGGAGCAGAAGGTAAGCTGAGGGCAAAGCACATGCTAACGCCCCACTCCCTCACCGCCCCCCCCCACTCCCATCCACCCCCTACAGACCCCTGGGATATGTGTGAAATGGGAACTGTGTCTGCCTTAAAGTTAGTGTTTTGCTAGAGGCTAAAAACAACTTTATCTTGACAATAGCCCAACCCCGGGGATTCTGTAACTCTTCCTTAACCTGCAGAATGGCCTTTAGAGGCCTAGGCTATTTTTATCCGGGCCCCCCTCCCTCCACAGCTTAAAAGTATATCATCAGTCACTTATCAAAATTCCAACGGGGTTACAATAAAAACATGTCTTTACACCAAAAACCTCTGAAGAATTCACTCTCAGACTGCACTTCAAATCACATCAATGGGGCTGCTGAGTGGAGGGGCTCCCCAGGTCAAGGGAGAGGATCTCACCCGTCCCTTCCCCCCATAGAGTACTAGGTGGAGTGGAAACACTCAAAGTTCATTTGGTAGAATCAGAGCAGCTGCTACGCTGCTTAAAACTACAAATCAGTGTGAAGCCTTGGAGAATGGCACAGAGCCTCACTCTCTATACTACCCCCCACCACCCCCCTCCTCTAGTCTCCTTCCCTGCTGACCTCAGCTACTTAGAGGAGGACAGCCAGAGTATACTTGAGGCCTCCCTCCCCAAGGGGGTTGAAAGACTGTATCTCCCCACCTGAGTATGGTTGGGAATTTTGAATGGGGAGGAATTTAAACTTTCATGGCTTTTGGATATAGTTGCCTGAGGCATAATCATAAACAGACTAGATGCAGCTGACCAGGTTTGCAAAGACTTTACAGCAGGGAAAGGGAACTAATGTGACCTAGTGGGCCTATCCTATGCTCTCTTGTTGCTGTTTTTCTACATCTGTATGTATAGTAGAAATTGATGTGTGATAATTGTACTTCCTTGTCCCGTAATGCCAGGGGCATTTTTCTTTATTGGAAAGAACCACATACAGAAAACCACTAGTGGAACGTGGAAATAGCTCCCCACTTTGCATGACCATCTTCCCCTGGCTGGTCTTACAGAAAGAGGATAGCATCTCAGAATGGGGAAGGAAAATTGCAGACTCGATGAAGGACTTAAAAGTAAGGAAGTAAAATAAGAGATGCACTAGTGGGATTACAGCAGTCTTGCACAATTGGCAGGAAAATCGGCAACTGTTCTTCCACAGCCTCAGCCGATGCAGACACTGGAAGAGTAGTTGAATCTGTTACACAGATCATAGCTCTTGTTATGTCTTGTTTCTTAAGCGTCTAGGCCTGGTTCACTGATGGCTTGGCTGAGCTGAAACCCATGAGTATAACTTGGCTGCTGGGGGTCTTTAATCCCCATAGTAGCTCTGCAGAAAAAGTAGGTGGTTCACTTCAGTCCACGGACATAAATCCAAGTCCTTCGGATAGCTCTGCCTGCTACAATCCTTGGTGAACTTTGTCTTACTTTTACTGAGTCTTAGTCAATGGCATGGCTGCATGGTGTGACAGTTGGAAAGCTGTAGAGTGGCATATTAAAAATGCCCTTTTGGAGGTCCAAAACTGGGGAACGGTTCACAGCTGCTGGTCAGACTGTCTGGGTCACTCATGTAGACACACAGTAAGAGCCTGTTCTTTAATGAGACTAAACTGAATTAAGCACCAGATTGTCACCTTTGCTTCCTGGACCTATCAGGACACCAGGCACGGTATCCCATCCATCAGTGTACTCTGAGAACCAAGGAAGGGCCCCTTTGTTTCTGATGCAGAGGCAACTAATACAAGCCAGAGTTGCAACTCCTGCTGCAAGTTTGTCTTCAGGTGAAGGGGGTCACACAGTTGGGAGTGTTGGTCCGCTCTCCTCCTGGAAGATTGACTGCATTGAACTTTGACCTCCTCTCACACTCCTGATGGTACTTCAGCACTGGTGACATGTTTTCAGTTTGCGCTATTGCTGTTCCAGTCCGTTCATCTACTTTGGGGCATTCTTTGGGATAGACAAAGGGCACTCAGCTGGTGGTTTAAACCCAAAGGACAAGTTGGAACCATTGACCTCAAGCACTCCCTCCTGAAGAATTGATTACGTTATTCAAACTGCAGTGGAAACCATAGTGTTCACCAGTCAATTGGGAGGCCACAGTAAAGGACCTGCAACCTTTGCACAAAAACTAGTCTAGTTATTACTTGGGGGAGTCTGACTAATGTAAGCAACACTTTATTCCCACAGGCCTCATGTCTTCCCAGTCCATGCTGCTTGTAAAAAGACAAGCGTTTCTTAAGTCCCTCTTGAAAACAGGGTGACTCCTACCTTACAGTAGGCTTGAGAGCTCTCAGATGACCTCAGATCTCTCCAAAATGAGGCCACCCTGGGTTGACGAAGGGAGTAAACGGCACACTATTCACATGCAACCTGTAGACAGTAATCTGTACGTGGGGAATCCTCCAATTAGAAATGATAAAATTTGTTCCTGACTTGAGCTAAAGTGATCAGTGATGTCAGCTTGGCCCTGGAAGACCATCAGATCAGTTTCTGCTCGTTGGCCAGGGTTGTTATGAGGACAGAACTGCCCTATGCCTTCTGCTTGGGGGCAAGGCAGGGTGTGTGCAGATGCTCATACATCCTGCTGTGTATGGATCAATGTTTTCAGCCAGGTAGAAAGGTCAATACAGGAACTTAAAAAGCTACCTGGCCTTCCGTGGGTAACCCTGATTAATGGCTTACTGATTTGTTCAGGTGATTGGATCTGGGATTCCAGAGGCCGTGATTAAGATCACGACTGCTGCTTGGACTCCTGTTGCTAATAGTCTCAATGAAATGCTATATAAGATGAAGGATTTGTCCCAGCCTCTGTTCAGGTGGCAGAATGGCTGTCAGAGTGGCATCTAGAAGGTTTATCAGAAGCCAGGATGGGACAGAAATGAGGAGCAGATGTTGTTAGGAGATAAATCTTCATGGGCCTCTCACATTCTTCTTTATTTTGTAAGGCACTGGTTTCCCTTTGTTCCAAACCGGCCTCTAAAATGTATTTGTACAGACAGCAGCGAGGGAAGACAGAATTTGTTTTTCTGGAGCAAAGGGCAGGCATACTTACAATATCTATCGCTAGAATAAAGATAACATTTCCCTCGGAGCAGAGGGCAAACATCACCCCAAACATTTGGGGTTCCAAAGCTTAGGGTTCCTCTCCTGTAATTAAACCCATTATAAATACAGGCATCCTCTGGCTTTCTTTCTGTTGCCGACTTGGAATTGGAGCCGGGAAAACTAGCAGGAAAGATACAGCTGTTCTGGCTCAGTTACCGCTTTGAGTAATAGACTGTCTTTTATGATAAGGAATCTGATGCCTTCCTCCTACATCCATGAAAATGTCAGGCTAACTTGTTCACTTGGAAGGAGGATAAAAATTTCCAGTTCTTTACAGTTCTTGATGATAAATTTCAGTGAATTCAAATATGCTAGAACTATTCCTCTATTTGGGAGGAATCATCAATTTTCTATAATAAAAATGTAATCTGATTTTCTAGTTAGAGGGAAAGATGGAAGACCCAGTGATCACCTCCCTACAATACTTTATTAGAAAAATAAGAGCTTTTATACTGGCTGTGTCATTCTGGGGAAAAAGCTCACTCTCAAAAATGGCTGGCTTTTCAGAAAAATGTGATGCAGAAGGAGAGAAAGGCAGAACACAGCAGAGAGTGACTTTCAAGGGCCAAGATAGTGCTGCAGGTCTAGCAGCACATCCTGGAAGGGCCATTATGTAGTAGAATGTACGGTGTTCCAAAAGTACCACGATTGAAATGTACAGTTCATTCAATACTTAACAACTGGAAGCCCTGTCTAGTGGAGGGGAAAAAAGCATCAGGGATGTCAAGCAATGGTCAGGGTCTAGGAAAGACCAGTGTCAGTTTTTTTGACCCTTACTTCTTTAGGAGGAAGTGTCTTGGACCACTGTCCCCATCTCCTCTGCTCTAGTCCTGTTGACCTACTCTGGTTTTCTCAAACACACCAAGCTTTTTCTCTTCATAGGGGTCTTTGTTTGAGCTATTCCTTTTGCCTGGAACATTCCATCTCATGATCCTTGGAAAACCAGCTGCTGCTTGCATGTGTTCCAATTCATTCAACAAACATATAGTGAGACCCAGTGCATGCCACATTTTTTCTATACTGCAAGGATAAAGCAATAATAAAACTAAACACAACGATTAAGAAAATTCCACCCTCGTGGAACTCTTAATCTAGTGGAGTGTGTGAGGGCACACTACACACTATCTAAATAAAACTTACTGTGATTGAATTAATGATCAATTTGAAATGAGAAAAATAACTGGTAGGGAAGATAGTAAATGACAGGGTAATTGTGAGGGGTTTAAGTGGGGTGTAGGGACTATCTCACAAGTAACATTTGAACGAAGAACACAGGAGGATGGGTTGAGTCACATAGAAATCTGGAGAAAGACTGGTCAAGGCAGGAAAAAAAAAATCCAAAGTGCAAAGGCCCTGAGATGAAAGTGTGCTGTGCCATGTTCGAAGAATAATCAAGAGGCCAGTGTGGCTTGAGCAAGGGGAGAGCGGGATGGCAGAGGAGAAGTTAAAGTCCTCGAGAACCACGGCTGGATCTTGGTGAGCTTTGTGGCCATTGTGAGGACTTGGGCCACTCCTGGGTGTGAGGAGAAGCAGGTTCCATTTTCAGACAGGCGACTGATGATTGGATTAATCAGGGAGAGAAAGAAATAGGAAGATGTAGGAGAGACTGGGGAGTGGAGTTGAAGCCACCTTAGAGAAAGCAACAAGGCAAAGGACCTGGGGTCGAAATGGAAGGAAAACCTTGTGTAGTCGCCCAGAAGGTTCATCGAGAGCAATAGAAAGGAGAAAGGCAGCATGGGTGGCCGACGTGGTGGCAGGCACCTGGAGAAAATCTTGTTCTCCAAGCAGTTTGTGACTGCTACTCTTTCCTTGGTAGAATAAGAGGCTGGGTCCTCAGCAGAGTGTGAGGAAGGGAGATATTGGAGGTTTGGAAAGTAGTAGATAAGTAATGGACTAGAAAAATGTGATCTCATCGCCAGCAGTGTCAGGGGTCCTGTAGAAATCTGTGATCATGAATTTCAAATGCAACTCTCTCAGCATGCTCCTGTGTTTGTCTCCAGGGTAAATCCAGCTGTAGGTACAGACATGAAATTATCTAGTCTTCATTCATGGCTCAGCTTAAATGGTACCTCCTCAGAGACCTCTCTCTCCCTTCTTCCACAGTGCCTCCCCACCCCACAGTGGTATCCACCTGTTTTAATTCCCTGCATAGCATGTAACACTGTTTTTCTTCTCTAGTTGTCCGGGTGCTATCTATTTCTCATATGGAAATGTGAAAGCAGATGTATATTCTACCTCATACCCTGCTAAGTTGGAAACTATGCTTGGTACATATTAGTTGTGCAATCAATGATGAATGAATGGTGACTCCCTTTATAGTGTGTGCACGTGCACGTGCGTGTTGGTGGTGGGTTAACAGCAAATGCACCTGCTTTCTAAACCTAAATCCAGACTTGAAGGCAGACAGATAACCCATAAACCACAGCACTCTCCTCACCCAAATGGAATTGATAACCCAAATGGAAACACCAATAGCCTTCTTATATTCAAGAATGGAAAGTATTGCAGAAAGTTCAGTATTTCTCTTTTTCCCTCAATAAGGGAGTTTTCATGCTGGGAAAAAAAGAGAAAGGATAAAAGTTGGCCACATAGATGATGTCATAGATTGAGATTTGTTACTTAAAGCAGTTTATAAACTAGAGTGGAATAGCGTGTACGTATCATGAAGAGGATAAAATCATGGCTCACTGGAGGCCCATGGTTTTATCAAGAGGTCAAATAAGTAAATCTCTAAAACTGTGAGTGGCAGAGCTCTCTGACCTCTTACCTTCAAATTTTTTGTGTATGTGTGTAAGATAAAAATGAAGTTTTTGTTTGTTTCAGTGTTGGCAGTGCTGTGAAATTTATTGGGAGAAGGTTAGGTATAAAGTAAATGGAAAAAATTCTAGCAAAGCTGGCCAATAGTAGGAGAGTATTTCTCAAGAGTGGATTCCTCAGTCCTGTTATCCAAGCAGGAACCAGCCTAGGTGGTCGCTAGTCCCAGTTTACAGTGAAATCCATGTGCTTGCTTCAGCAGCACATATACTAAAACAAAATTAAATCTGTGCCATGCATTCACATTGGCTGATCTATGCATATAAATAGACATATAAAAACAAAGGATATGTCCTATTTTTGTTCCTGAATGATAGAATTACCATTATTTACCATGACACGTATTTCTATTTAAAGGCAAACCCAGGATGAGGGAGTGTGTATGTGTGTACCTGAACACGCATGTGTGTGCATTTGTATAACCGACACCATGGATTAGGAAGGTGCAGGTTTTCCGGTTAGCCTTTTTTTTTTTTTTTAATCATTACATTAACATCTATCCTGGCAAATGGACAAATTAAAGACAAGACTGATTCAGTAGAAATAAGCTTGCTGGTGATTCTCACAAAACATTCCGTTGGGGTAAGATTGTTAATTTTTTGTTGTTGTTGTTCCCTAAGATAAAATCTGTTTTTTTTTTTCTTCCATCCCTACTTCCATCACCCAGGTTGAAGTTGATCAATTTTTTGTCTTGAGTATTCCAACTTCCTCCATGCCTGCCCCAACCCAATCCATTGCCTACATGGTTGTGAGAGTGGTGTTTCCAAAAAAGCAAATCTATGCCTCTCCCCTGCTTAAAAATTGCCAGTGGCTTGCGGGCAGACTCAGCATCCACTCCATGAGAAGGCTTTCCAAGCTTCTGTGTGATGGGGACCCTGTAGATGCCTCCAGGCACATTTCTGCACCCCCGCCCCACTCATGACCTCTCCGCCATGTTGAAATAGTCTCATGTCCTCAAATATACCTTGATTCTCCTCACGTTCCAGTCTCTGTCGGGTGTTCTCATTTGTGTGTTCTGCCTGACCTCCTATGTCACAAGGCATTTCTCTGTTACCCTTGCTCTTCTGGAGGTGGGTGTCCTTCCTGTGGGCTCACACTGGCCTATCATTTTATGCTTCCTTGCCATCTGCTTTTCTTTTTCCTTGTTATTCTGTTGCGGGAAAATAATCAGACCTACAAGAGACCAAGTGACACTTAGGGAAGTAGGAGAACTCAGATTTATTTGGGGGACCCAGATGAGCTCGTGCTGGACGTTTTGGGTCCCAGGTAGTGGGGTTACAGGGTTTTTATGGGGGGGAGCAGGGTTAGGTTTCAAGGGCTATGCTGGCTGCTGGTAGGTGAATTTAAACTGGTGGAGTGGCGGCTGTTTAGGTGGGAACAGTAGTGTAGGGAGCCTGTAGCAGGAAGCCTGTTCACAGAAGCAGAAGCGGCTGGCTATCTCTTGCTCCCAGTAGGGCTTCTGGTTATCGCTAGCTTGTTGTTAGTAACTTTCCATCTTCTTGGACCACCTGGCCTGGGCCTCCTCCCAGTAATTTTCCTCTTCAATCCGTAAGGTCTTCCAGAGCAGGGACTGTATTTGTCTTCTTCCTTATTGTAGCCCCAGTGTATGTCCTAGGGCTAGGCCGACAGTAAATGTACAGTCTACCTTCGTTGAATGAGTAAGTTTTTGTTCATTATATTTAGAACTGATTGTATTTTATTTCTATATCTGGATGTTATAATTGATACATACAATCACAACTGATGTTTATTTTACTTTTGTTAGGATGACCTGAATTTTCAGAATGTTTTTAATTCATGAAGTTTCATGGCTTCATTACGTTAATGGCCTTAATGAGGCATCAGCAGGAGATCCTCTGTCAGTGAACTTGTGAGCTGTCTCTTAAGACTGGCTGAGGGGTGCCTGGGTGGCTCAGTAGGTCGAGTGTCTGCCTTGGCTCAGCTCCGGTCATCATTCTGGAGTCCCCGGGATCCAGCCCTGCCTCGGGCTCTCTGCTTAGCAGGGAGTCTGTTTCTCCCTCTCCCTCTGCTCCTGCTCATGTTCTCTTTCTTTCAAGAGGAAAAAAAAAAAAAAAAAAAAAAAAAAAGACTGGCTGGTAAATCAAATGAGTCCACTGTTAAAATGTAAACATAATGTTACCAAAGTGAATTGGGTTTAGACAATAGGAAATACTCTTCTTGGAAATGGTATTTTCTGTTACTTCTTGTGCAGAGACTTGAGGCTTGGCCGTTCTTTTTCATTGATAACATAGGGCATCAGACCCATCAGACCCATTTTACAGTCTCCTGAACACTGACACACACACACACACACACACAAACACACACACATACACATTCCTCCTCTGAGCCAGTGACTGGGGGCACCTCAGGGGGCTACACACAGCGTTAGGTATGAGTGACACAGAAAACACCAAGCGGCTTTTTTGGCCTACCAGTCCGGGAAACTGTGGACAATGCTATTAGTTCACAGTTCTGGGCATGCTTGAATGAGGACACTGATTTCTCTTTGCTTGAAATGGCAGGAACTTTATTAAACAAACATATGTGAAGCTAAGCCTGAGGGTAGGAATTCCTGGCAGCTGAGGAAAAGGGGAGCCGTGGTTTGCCAATGCCGTCTGCTTAATTTTCCTAATAATCGAACACCTGCCAGTGAGACTCATCTTGTATCCCAAAATGGCTGAGCATTGTGGAAACCTCAACAATAACTTCTTTCAAGGCCCTCACTATCATTAGCAGGAGAGTGGCTTTCCAACTTAGCCCTTTTGCTCTAAAACGAAAAGGATGTTGGTATCTCCTGGGGACGCTTTTGCTGCCGTTAAGTCTGGTTTCCTGAGTGCCCGGCATTCTTGGTGCTCTCTGAGTGAAGAGACTGATTAAGTAAGAGGCATCAGAGAGAAGTTAACCTTTCACTTGATCGTATTGTTACTGTTTCCATCAGTTTCCAGATAGGCTGCCTGGATGAAGGCCTGATTTTTCTTTTAACCGGCTTTAAAGATTCACTCCTATAAGTACTTACCTCCCGCTGAAGGATGGAAGATTTGCTCGTATTCTCATGTAAACATTACTGTGACTTAGTTTTTGTTAATGTCTATCTTGTTTAGATTTAGTGTGATTTTTAGACCAAGTTCTTTCAAATGAGAATCTCTCCCAAGAATTCTTGACTGTTTCCCAAAGGTCCTCAAAGCCACGGTCTGTTAAAACCCTGGTCACTCTGACTACTGAAGGCAGAGAGGGTCAACCTAGGCCCATCGGTTCCCTGAACTTCCCTGAAAGTTCCATACCCCTCCTGAGTTACTCTTTGTAAAAGAGCCAGGAAAGGAATACTAGAGAAATAATTGCTCTGTTGTGACTATAGAAGTCCGCTCACCACTCCAAATTACTTTCTTTAGCAAAAACCAGAGCTTGTGACTAAAATCAACCTTGCAAGCATAAAATCTTTTAAGAATGAGAAGGAATTATGTGAACTGTGTTTTTACTATTAGCCTGTGAAGTGGATTCTATCTTCAAAGACTTTCAGTCTAGGATAAAGGGGAATAAGCAGTCTAACAATAGAAATTGTTCCAATTGCCTTTGTTGTATATGAAGATTCAGTGCAGGAAAGGGCTCTTAGGAGGTGAAAGCTTCAAATTTTAATGTTGTGGAATACGTATCACGGGAGAAAAAAGTGACCGTGGATGGTGAGAAAATAGTGGTCACGAATATTGATCTCATATTCTATCAAAGGTTTCCACTGGCAATATAAAATCCATCCAAATATAATTTTCTTAGAAGCTTTACGAGACTTTGACCCAAATACTACAAGAAATATAATCAATGATAAACATATAATCTGTTGGCAGGATTTCACACAGACGAAATCATCATCTACTTTGTCCATTGTCTTTCATATTTCTTGCTAGGTTCATTATCAAAGATTGGTTCTAATCCATTATTAACCAGCACGTTGTTTTCACTCTGTAGTGTGTACGATGCTGATAGGAAAAGTACCTTGCTTACTTTACTTTTGAAATCATGTCGAAAAATCTCTGAATTTAACACTGTGTACAAAAGTAATTAATTTTTAAGGTAATTGATTTTTCTGAAAAAGACATAACTAGCCTAAATTTAGCCACAGCAAAATTATAAATTCTTGGACAGAAGAAAACCATAATAATCTACATATCTGAAATATCTGCAGAATGCTGCAGTTCTAAATTTTGAGGTGCGGTGTGAGGGGGCAAATTAAGACAAGAAAAAAACTATAGTAACAGTATAGATCAAAAGCCATGAAGTTTCGTGACTCTTTCTACCTTCCCCTAATCCGTATCACTTCATTCTGTCCTACTGTCACTTCTAACTGGTTTCTAGTATGTTCTAAGCGGGTCTGCCTTTGTGTATGTGTAAGTATGTTTGTGAAGAGTAAGGGAGTTAGAAATGTATCATGCTTTTCCCCCCTCTCTATTGGACTTCTAATTAGTTCCAGGTTTTTCAAAAGTGTAGAAATTTACTGTTGCTAATTCATGTCAGGGAACAAGATCCACCAGCTTGCTTTCTGTCTGAATATTTTCTCTTTAATGTCCACGTTCTTTTGTCTTTCATATTAAAAACATAGTAACACATTTCACCCTAAAACTGGTCTGTACACGGACATATTTCTCCTTTAAGACAAATGTTTTCAATTCTTTAACATTTGTAAGGATAACATTTTGTAACTTTCTACTTCTGTAAAATGGAGTCATAAGATCTGGTATGTTTTGTTTCCAAACATAGTTAAGTTTTATCCTGGCCTACTTTGGACCTTGTTAAAAACGAGCTCAAACATGTATGCAAGAAAAAAAAAAAAAAACTCAGACATGGTATGAATATGCAGTTATTTTTCAACTCAGGATATAAATGAGGTGGTAGAAATATTGTGAAAATAACTTGGAAAGTACTAGATAACTGTACTATTGAAATACCAGTGAGAAGTTGAAAAAAATCCAAGTTTTCCAAAATAGTTTCAGAAGTCCAACATAGACTGTATATGGTCTTCTCATTGCATTTACTAATGGATTAGAATTTCTTGCAAGTTTTATTTGGAATCATGAAAGAGTCACTGTAGCACTAAAAAGACCTTAGCTAACATTTGATGAAATCTTTGAATTTATGGATTAGAACAATGGCTTCACAAATGGCTGTATTTTTTTCACAAGTCAATGCATGTCTGTGGCACAAATGCGATGAAAGTTTTAAAATTTCTAATCTGGAGCTGAACTGATTATGGTGGTTGTTTTCTTGTTATTATTTTAAGGTTATTTGTCCAATAAAAGATATAGCATTTTGGACTATTAAGGGTTTTCTTGGCATAGACGTTTTGTTACTATTCACTTGGTTGTAACAATCACATAATATTTATTTTAGTCCTTTTTCACCTAGCAGACTGTGATGAGCATATTTTACTTCTTTATATCATCATGATGTTTTCTTAATTAAAAATGTCTCTATAGAAATTATAAAAGTAAGATGAATTTGCATTGAAGAAAATCTGATAGGATATCCGCCCAACCATCAAGAAGGGTTGCCTAGTGTAGAGGAGCTCCCAAGCAGGGAAGGACTTGTACTCCCAGCTCAGAGTTCTTCTGAGTTGACTGGACTTTACATCAGAAAGAATGTGATACTATTGCAAATAGAACTACCTAGGAAAATAGAAATTCTTTTCCTTGTATTAATTTTAGTCAACTCAAAAATGGACACAACTAACCTTAATTAACTACATGTATGCCTACACCTTCCCAGACCTTTGAAAAA
Source organism: Enhydra lutris kenyoni (assembly GCF_002288905.1). NCBI lineage: Eukaryota > Metazoa > Chordata > Mammalia > Carnivora > Mustelidae > Enhydra > Enhydra lutris. The sequence goes on along the minus strand of NW_019154095.1, from coordinate 22,216,621 downwards.
TACATTTAGGTATAATGTTTCAGCTATTACTTTAGAGGAATAGAAGAACTTCGCAAAAACCTACTAAAACAATGATGGTATGAAAATGTAATTCTCTCCTACTCTCCTTCCTCTGTAAAGCTCCACCCCATGTTTCAAGAGCCCATCTCATAGGCAAATATTTTATTCATTGCTTTTTGAATTATTTCTCTAATTACCATGTTTCTAAAGAGTTTTTCATTTTCTGTGTCTTGGTTGGTTGGCTCAAGGTAGTATAAACAGAATAACTGATAGAGTAAACAGATAGGAGCTGGAGGCAAAGACAGTGATAAATAGGCTACCCATTCTAGGGGCACCACATCCTGACCTTGTGGCTTCCAAGACCCCTGGCCTAGCAGACGAAGGGCTGCCGGTGCAGAACATGTGCTCTCCCCATCCACGTCTGCCCTGGGGTCACCCATTGGATCATTATAATGCATTTGCTTTGCAGTTTTAGCCACCATCACCTCTCTCCTCCCAACCAGTTGGGGAAGGCTCCCATGATGATTCTGGTACAAACCTTGTGACATCAAAAACTCTCCTTCCCAACAAGTGGGAGGAGTCCCCCCAAATGATTAGAAGCAGTCTCCATTAGAGACCACCCCATCCATGACCCAAGACCCCACTCACATAAAAGAGCCCTGTAGCCTCAATGCAGTTGCCATCTCTGGGCCTGCCCACTCCCTTCCGGAAAGTGTACTGTCCTTAATAAACTCCTCTATGCTTGCTACTTTCCTTCTGGCTGTCTTTATTGGGGCATGGATTCTCATGTAAATCTTTCATGGGGAATCCAAGAACCAGGACCTCCATTCACACACTACAGACTCTCCCACAGGTAATACAACCTCCCTCTCCTCCCAGCTGCCTCTGTTCTTGTTAATCTAATAAGATCCCAGTAACTTTGTGTCTATTGAAATCAATTTAAAGAAAACTGTGCTGTTGTCATTTGGATACTTGAGGTTATCAAGCCTGTTTCCAATTGGGTTTTTGGGTTTTTTTGTGTGTTTTTACTTTTGTTTTGTTTTGTTTTGTTTTTGCATGTAATGAAGTTTTAGTGGTAACTTAAGAGGTATAGAAAATGCATGTGCTTATGTACCATGTTAAATACAATATTTTTTTAATTTAATAATTTTATTGTATGCAGATGTTATCAGCACTAGTGGCCAATGTAACTACAGAAAAAATACATCAAATTCTTTGTACATTGAGATTTTTAAACTCCTACTCAGTTGTTGAAGTTAAACTGCGACTCATATCATATTTAAATATTTCAGCACACTTCAGGGCCATGGGTTTTCCAGCATGGAGTAGCTTCCTTTAACTCTATATATCTATTGCCTTTTTTTGTTTTTTTAAAGATTTCTTTTTATTTGGATGGGGGTGGAAGGGTGAGGTGGGGGAGGGGGAGAAGAGGAAGGGGGAAGGTCAAGGTGAGAGAGAGAATCTCAAGCAGACTTCCTGGTGAGAGTGGAGTCTGATGCCAGTCTCTGTCCCACAATCCTGAGATCATGACCTAAACCAAAATCAAGAGTCTGTCGCCTAATGTGAGGCACCCAGGCACCCTATATGTTACTGCCTTTGCCACTTTGCACTTTCAGTCTCAAAAACGTGTGAGCCAAAATTATTCAAATGCTGTTCTGGGGTAAACTGTGGCCCAAAATGCAGCTCTATAAAAATTGGTATTTTGTGGTACAATTAAGGTAATCTTCTTTATTATTAAATATCATTGTGACCTTAAGCATCTTAAAAAAAAAAAAATTAACATGAGAAAAAAACACAGAAATCACCCTAATTCCACTACTGCATGACAATCATTTAACGTTTTCATTCATTTTCTTCTGGTCTCTTCCATTTATAAGTAAGTGTATGTACAACTCTTGGGCTAAATTATTTTAATGAAATTTTTAACTGTTCACAGAAATGAATACATACTGTGTGGTAAACATTTAAAAATAGTACAATTCTAATATTGTTGGAATTAGAAATAACTTCTCTAAATTGCCCAATCTTCTGGTCCAAAAGTGAGGGATCTCCATTTATTCTCATATAATTTCTTATAGAAACCCACAGAATTGGGGCGCCTGGGTGGCTCAGTGGGTTAAGCCTCTGCCTTCGGCTTGGGTCATGGTTTCAGGGTCCTGGGATCGAGCCCCATGTTGGGCTCTCTGCTCAGCGGGGAGCCTGCTTCCCTTCCTCTCTCTCTCTCTGCCTGCCTCTCTGCCTACTTGTGATCTCTGTCAAATAACTAAATAAAATCTTTAAAAAAAAAAAAAAAAAGAAACCCACAGAATTCTACTTAGGATCAGTTCTAAGTGTTTTTTGTTTCTGTAAATGAGCTCTTTCATCTTTCATATTTACTGTGGTTGTTATCAATAAATAGAGTTTTTTTAATATTAATACAAAAATTTATGCAAATGCAGTACAGTAGGACACCATATAAAGCTCCCAAGTTACTGGAAGCTTTTCCGTTGATTCTAGGGTGTTGAATCTTTTCATGTATCCTTTGCACACATTCATACTTTCAATGATTATCATTGATAGGAACTTTCAGGTGGAAGTTAATAATTATGAAAGCAATTTGTAAAAATTCAGAATGGGTGCTGCCCTATCAAAGGCCTTTTCTACATTTAAAAAAAAAGTTTACTTTCTTGTCATGATGTTGTACATGCACGACTAAGTCACCCTGAATTTGAAAATGAACTCTATTATTCTATATTTGAACATTTCAAAATTTAAATTCATATCTATTACAATATCTGTATTACTATGTTTAGTTTTGATAACCTTCCCCTACAAACTGATTTTGTCAGCGCTTGCTGCTTTTTTTGCTGTCCTGTTTTATCACTAGAAGAATATATTTGTTCAGTTATTATAAGTCTCTAACTTATGCTCTTATTCCTGTTTTCCTTATTCATCTCTTATTTCAATTTCTTCAGTTGAACTGATTGATTTATTTCATAGTTCTTTAAAAGTTAACATGCTTAAGGAGTACATTTTCACTGATTATAATAATTTTGGATTCTAGGACTTATATAAGGAATTCTAAAGAATTTAGAATTCTAAAGCAGATCTGTAATTGTAATTTATCTTTTGTAACTTGACATTTTAAGTGGTGATATATTTGACATACAGCACTATAAGGTTTCCAACATGTTGATTTGATTACATTTATATATTATAAAGGACTGCCGTTCTAGCAGTAGATAGCACCTCTCTCGTATCGCATAATTGTTCTTTTTTGTGTGGGAATAGAAAGCTAGTTTCTTAGCAAGTTTGGCAATTGTAATACAATATTGTCTATATGTACTACATTTTGCATTAGATTCCAGGACTTACTTGCCCACTATAACCACTATTTTACTCTTTTTGGGAGTTTGGCATTTTTAGGTTCCACATATAAGTGGTAATATGCAGTATTTGTCTGGTTTATCTTAGCATCATGTCCTCAGAATCCATCCATGCTGTAGTGAATGTGTAGGACTTCATTTTTATGGCTGAATCATATTTTACCATGCATATATACCATATCTTTGTTATTTTACTTGTATGTGGATACTTAGGTTGTTTCCATATCTTGACTCTTGTGAATAAATCTGTGATGAGTATAGAAGTGAATAAATCTCTTGAAGATCTTGATTTGGTTTTCTTTGTGTATACACCCAGAAGTGGAATTGTTGTATCATATGAAAGTTTTATTTTTAATTTATTTAAGAACAGCCATATTAAATTAATCTTAAATTAATAATTAATTTAAATTAATACTTTAAATGATAATTTAAGTTAAATAATATTAAATATGAAATAAACTTGTTCCTACCAGAAGTATACAAAAATTCCCTTCTCTCCGCTTCTTTGCCAACATTTGTCATCTTGTGTTCTTGATGATAGCCATTCTAACAGGTGTGAGATGTTATCTTATAATGGATTTGAATTGGGTTTCTCTGATAATTGGTGATGTCCAGTGTCTTTCCAGGTATCTGTTGACCGCTGGATGTTGTCTTTGAAAAAGTGTCCACGTAGTTCTTCTGTCCATTTTTAAAATCAGATTGTATGTTTTATTTTTGTTGGATTGTAGGAGTTCTTCATATATTTTGAATATTAACCTTTTATCCAAGATATGGTTTGCAGATACTTTCTTGCATTCTTCAGGTTGCTTTTTCATTTTGCTGGTTGTTTATTTTGTACAAAATCTTTTAACTTTGAAGTAGTCTACTTCATTAATTTTTGCTTTTGTATGTGTTTTTGGTGTCTTACCCAAAAAATAATTGCCAAAACTTATGTTGAAGAACTTCTCTGTGTTTTCTTCAAGGAGATTTGGTCTTACATTTTTTGTTTTTGTTTTTGTTTTAAGATTTTATTTATTTGAGAGAGAGAGAATGGGAGAGAGAGAGCATGCATGAAAAGGGAAAGGGTCAGCGGGAGAAGCAGACTCCCCACTGAGCAATGAGCCTGACGCGGGACTCAGTCTTAGGACTCCAGGATCATGACCTGAGCCGAAGGCAGTCGCTTAACCAACTGAGCCACCCAGGCACCCCGGTCTTATGTTTAAGTCTTTGTTCTATTTTGACATAAATTTGTGAGCAGTGTAAGATAAGAGTCTAATTTTATTTTTCTGCATATGTTTGTCTAGTTTTCCCAACATTGTTTGTTGAAGCAACTATTTTTTCCCTATAGAATGTTCTTGGTTCCCTTGTCAAGTACTATTTGATATGTTATACATATGAGTGTTTAATTTTGGCTTGCCAGTTCTGGTCTGTGTGTATGTTTTATGCTGGTGCCATACTGTTTAAATTACTATAGTTTCATAGTATCATTTGAAATCAAGATGTGTGATGTCTCCAGCTTTATTCTTCTTTCCCAGGATTGCTTTGGTTATTTAGTCTTTTGTAGGTACATAGAAATTTTGAATTGTTATCTATTTCTATGAAGAATGCCATTGGAATTTGGATAGGGATTTCATTCATATCTGTAAGTAGCTTTTGTTAGTATGAATATTCTAACAGTATTTTTCAATTTTATGAACACAGGATGTCTTTCCATTTGTTAATGTCTTCTTTGATTTCTTTCAACAAAGTTTTGTAGTTTCTGGTGTACAGATCTTAAATGTATTCTGAGGCATTTTATTATTTTGACACTATTGAGAATGGGATAGTTTTCTTTATTTTCAAATGTTTCATTGTTAGTATATAGAAATGCAACTGATTTTTATATGTTGATTTTTATATTCTTCAACTTTACTGAATCGTTGATTAGTTACAATGCTTTTTTTAGTTGAGTTTTTGGGATTTTGTATATGCAGAGCATATCATCCACAAACAAGGACAGTTTTACTTCTTCTTTCCTAATGTGGATGCCTCTTTTTTTCCCCTCCTTGATTGCTCTATTTAGGACTTCCAGTACTATGTTGAATAAGAATGGTGAGAATGTGCATTCTTGGCTTGTTCCTGATCTTAGAGGAAAAGTTTTCAATTTCTCAACACTAACTATAATGTTTTCTATGGATTTGTTGTAAATGGTTTTTATTTGCTGAAGTATTTTCTTTCTATACCCAATCTATGGAAGGTTTTTATTATGAAATAATATTGTGTCTTGTCATGGTTTTTCTGCGTTTATTTGGGTGATCCTCTGACTTTTATCTTTCATTCTGTTAATGCTGTGTATCACATGTATTGATTTTCATCCTTGCATCTGAGGAATAAATCCCACTGGTCGTGCTATATAATCCTTTTAATGTGTTCTTGAATTGGACTTGCTAATATTTTGAGTATACTTGAATCTATATTCATCAGGAATATTGGTCTATAGTTTGCTTTTGGAGTCCTTATCTGGTTTTGGGATTAGGGTAATGCTGGCCTGGTAGAGTAAATTTGGCAGGGTTCCCTCCTTTTCATCATTTTCTTTGTTGTTGTTGTTGTTGGATATGTTTGAAAAGAACTTGCATTGATTCTGCTTTAAATGTTTGGTGAAAGTCAGGTAAAACCCTCTGGTACTAAGATTTTCTGTGTTGGGAATTTTTTGATAATTGATACCATCTCTTTTGTTGTTGTTGGTCTTTTCAGCTTTTCTTTTTCTTCTTATTCAAAGTCTCGGTAGGTTTTGTGTTTCTAAGAATTGATCCATTTCTTCTAAGTTATCTAATTTGTTGATCTATACATGTTTATAGAAGTCTTTATGATCCCATGTATTCCTCTAGTATCAGCTATGTCTGTTTCATTTTTAATTTTATATGAATCTTCTCTTTTTGGTTAGTCTGGCTAAAGGTTTGTCAATTTTTTTTTCTTTTTTTTTTTTAAAGGAGGGCTTCATTCCATTGATCCTTTCTATTATTTTTCTGGTCTCTATCCTTTACTTCTGCTCTGATCTTTATTGTTTTCTTCCTTCTGCCAAATTCCAGCTTAACTGCTTCTTTTTCTAATTCCTTGAGGTGCAAAGTTGGTTGTTTGTGATCCCTCTACTTTTTTAATATATTCATTTATCACTATAAACTTTCCTCTCAGGACTGTTTTGCGCAACCCATAGGACTTGATATGTTGTATTTCTATTTTCATCTGTTTTGTGATTTTTTTTTAATTCCCCTTTTGTTTTTTTCTTTGGTTATTTAGAGGTATGTTGAATTTCCACATATTTGGAGATTTTTCCAGCTTCCCTCTTGTTTTCTAATTACATATCATTCTGCCCAGAAAAGATGGTATGATTTCAATCTTCTTAAATTTTCTAAGACTTGTTGTATTTTATTATATGATCTATTCTGGAGAATGTTCCAGGTGTACTTATGAAGAATGTGTATTCTGTTGCTTTAGATGCAGTGTTCTATATGTATCTATTATGTTCATTTGGTGTAAAGTATGGTTCAAGTCCAATATTTCTTTGGTGATTTTCTGTCAATTGATTATTCAAAGTAGGTTATTGAAGTCCCCTATTACTGTATTATTGCTTATTTCTTCAGATTTATTAGTATTTGCTTAATATATTTAGATGCTCCAATATTGGGCGTGTGTGTGTGTGTGTGTGTGTGTGTGTGTGTGTGTGTACATCTTCTTGATGTATTGACCCTTTTATGGTTATATAGTGACCTTTACCCTTTGTCATAATTTATGGCTTGAGGTTTTTTCTGATCTAAGTATGGCTACTTTGACTTTTTTGGTTTCTACTTGAATGTTACATCATTTCACTTTGAACCTGTGTGACTGTAGAGCTGAAATGAATCCCTTATGGGTGGCATATACTTGGGTCTTGGCTTTTTTTTAACCCATCAAGCCACTCTCCTTTTTGATTGGTGATTTAAATCCATTTATATTTAGAGTAAGTATTGATATGTAATGACTTCTGCAGTCTTATTGATTGCTTTCTGGCTGTTTTGAATTTTTATTGGTTTTTCTTTTGTTTCTGCATACTTTCTGTAAATTGGTAGTTTTCCATAGTGGTATGCTCTGTTTCTCCTTCTTTGTTACATGAATCAACTCTATGCTTTTGCTTGAGGCTTACAGAAAATATCTCACAGTTAAACAGTCAATTTTACGCTGATAGCAGCTTAGCTTCTTTCACCTATAAAGGCTCCACTACTTTATAGCTCCCTTTTATATTTTTGATGTTACAATTTACTTCTTATCTGTGTATTAGTTAAATTATAATAGCTATAGTGTCGGGTACCTGGGTGGCTTAGTTGGTTAAGCAGCTGCCTTTAGCTCAGATCATGATCCTGAAGTCCTGGGATAGCGTCCTGCATCAGGCTCTCTGCTTAGCAGGAGTCTGCTTCTCCCTCTGACCCTCCCCTTCTCGTTCTCTCTCTCTCTCTCTCTCATTCTCTCTCTCAAATAAATAAAATCTTAAAAAAAATTAGTAGCTATAGTTTCTCTTAATATTCTCTTCCTTTAACCTTTATATAATTAAGTAGTTAACCTTTATATAATGAAGTAGTTAAGTAATTAAAGAATTGGAGTTCTTGTTACTATGTATTTTTCACCTTTACCATTGTGTTGAGTACTCAGTCTTACTAATTTTAGCCATTATAAAGGACATGCAGTCCTATCTCACTGTGATTGAACTTGCATTTCCTAATGACCAAGCATCTTCTCATGTGTTTATTTGTTAATATGTCATCTTTGGTGAGGTGTCTCTTCAAATCTTCAATATTTTTAAAATTAGGTTGTTATTGTGAGGTCTTTATGTATTCTAGATACAAGTCCTTTGCCAGATATATGCTTTGCAAAAATTTTCTCCTGGTGTATTGCTTTTCTTTTTATTCCCTTAACATTATCCTTTGAAGAATATATTTTTTTTAATTTTAAATGAATTCTAATTTATCATTTAGGTTTCTTACAAATCATGTTTAGTGTAATATCTATAAAGTTTTTTAACTTAGGATTAGAAACATTTTCTCCATGTATTTTGGGTTGTGAAATTACTTGTGATCCATTTTGACTAACTTTAACACTTAACTCATGTCATTTATAAAAATTAATTTTTGTGCATAAGGATATCCAGTTGTTCCAGCAACACTTGCTGAAGCTGTCTTTTCTCTGTTGCATTGCCTTTGCGCTTTTGTTGCTTTTGATTTGTCAAAAATCAGTTACCCATATCTTTGGCCCTAATTATGTACTCCATTTTGTTCTCTTGATGTATATGTTCATTATTAAGCAAATGTGTTTTATTACTATTGTTTTATATTGTTTTGGAATTAATGTAATTTCTCCCTTTTTATTAAAAACATTTTGGCTATTTTAGGTCCTTTGTGTTTCTCTATATCAACCTTACAATCAGTTTGTAGAAACGTAACTGATTTTAGTGTATTAATTTTGGTATACTTGTCTTGTATCCTGTAGCCTTGCTAAATTCTTTAGTTCTAATAACCTTTTTTTTTTTTTTTTTTTTTTCAATTTCAACCATATTTTCTACATTGACAATCATGTGATAGTTGTACTTAATCTTTTCTAATCTGGGTGACTTTTATTGATTTTTCTTATCTAACTGTGCTGGGAAAGACTGCTCTATAGTACATTGAACATAAATAGTGGGGAAGATAGCTTTCACAATTATGACGTTACCTATAGGGTTTCCAAAGATGTTTATCAGCTTGAAGAAGTTCTCTTCTGTGTAAATTGGACAGTTTTTAATCAGAAATGGATGTGATTTTTCTCCAAGGACTTTTTGAATTTATGGATGTTAAAACAAATTGATGACCTAAATGTTTTTTCAAAAATAGTTGAATTACCTTTTTTAAAAAAAAATTTTAGTTCAAAAATTAGGTGTTCATCTTTATACCATGTATCTTACCCTGGGATTTTACATTTTTACTCTTCTTCCCTTTTTTAGTCATTACCAGTGTAAGTTGTAAGAATATATAAAGATCGTGATTACTGAAATTTTTAAAGTACTTAAATTTTAAATGTATTAGATGGGTGAGCCTGGTAGTGGGTATTATGGAGGGCACGTATTGCATGGAGCACTGGGTGTGGTACATAAACAAAGTATGCTGGAACACTGAAAGGAAATAAAATGGAAAAAAAAATTTTTAATCAATTACTTGACCTTATTTCACAACAGTATTTAGACAACTTCCATACAGCAGTGGTGTCAACACCCACTGATCCCTTCTTGGACCTGACTTTTTGTTTCTTGAGTTCTTAGATTAAATTAATTACATGGTTGAATGAAGAATATTTTTGAGCAACTTTTTGTTTTCCATGAAAAGTCAGTGGATAACACATTTGAACTCCTAGAAAAAGTAAAGCTGTCACACATTAAATAGGTATACAATTTAGGATCACTGTAATTTTTGGGGTCACTACACTCTGAAACTATAGAATGATACTATTTCAGTGTCTTTTTTTTTTTAATGTTAGCTGGAAAGACTCTGAAAAGAAACCTGATTTCTGTCCATTTTTTTAAATTAAATTACTTTTTCTATAGAATTTCCCCCCTATAGTCTTGAAATTTAATTATTTCTTTATAATATATCTTGGGATTAGTATATTAGCTTATTCTGTAAACTGTTGAGCCATTTTGGTCTACATATCGGATTATTTCTTTAGTATAAGAAAGCTTTCTCCTATGTTGTATTTGGTTACTCCTTCAATGTCAGTTTTTATAGTCTTTTTAAGGATGTTCATTATTTTTTTTATATCCCCTTTTTAAGTTATTTAAATTCCAGTTAGTTGACATACTGTGTAACATTAGATTTAGGTATAATTTAGTGATTCAACACTTTAATACAATATCCAGCACTGTATAACACTAGATTTAGGTGTAATTTAGTGATTCAACACTTTAATACAATATGCAGCACTTATCACAGTGCCCTCCTTATTCCCCATCACCTATTTAACCCATTCCTCTACCTGACTCCCCTGTGGTAGCAGTCAGTTTGACCTCCGTAGTTAAAACTCTGTTTCTTGGTTTGCTTCTCTCTCTTTTTCCCCCCTTTGCTCATTTGTTAAATTCTACATATAAGTGAAATCAAATGGTATTTGTCTTTATCTGGGTGATTTTGCTTAACATAATACTCTCTAGCTCCATCTACATTGTTGCAAATGGCAAAATTTCTTTTTTATGACTGAACTATATTCCATTGTATATATACACCACATCTTCTTTATCTGTTCATCAGTCAATGGACATTTGGCCTCTTTCCATAATTTGACTAATGTTGATAATGCTATAAACATCAGAGTGTATGTATCTCTTTGAATTAGTTTGTTTTTTTGTTTTGTTTTTTTTTTTTTTTTTAATTTCTTGGGCAAATACCCACTAGTGCCATTGCTGGATCCTAGGGTCGTTCCGTTTTTGTGAGGAAACTCTATATTGTTTTCCAGAGTGACTGTATCAGTTTGCACTCCCACCAACAGTGCAAGAGGGTTTATTTTTCTCCACATCCTCAACAGTATCTGTTGTTTCTTGTATTGTTGATTTTAGCCATTCTGACAGGTGTGAAGTAATATCTCATTGTAGTTTTGATTTGCATTTGCTGGATGATGAATTATATTGGGCATCTTTTTATATGTCTGTTGGTCATTTGTACCTCGTCTTTGGAAAATGTCTGTTCATGTCTTCCACCCATTTAATTGGATTTTTTGTTTTGGGTGTTTTAGAATTTCTTTATATATTTTGAATATTAACCCTTTATTACATAATGTCATTTGCAAATACCTTCTCCCATTCTCTAGGTTCTCTTTTAATTTTATTATTTCCTTCACTGTTCAGAAGCTTTTTATTTTGATGTAGTTCCCATAGTTTATTTTTTGTTCCTTTGAAGAACGTCCATTATTTTTTGACTGAATATTTGTGTATTCTAGGTCTTTTCTCAGTATTCTAATTGTCTTAATCTTTGCTAGGACTTCTTAGATACCCTCCAGTTTTTCTTTACCACACTAATTGGATTTCCTGGAGATTTGGTCCTATTTGTTAATCTCATCCATTCAGTCTATAATTCTATTTTGCTTTTTTTTTTTTTTCTCCTGTGTAGTCTCAGCAGTGCCATCTCTTTTTAATCTTATCTCCTACCTTAATTCAGTTCCCTTTCATCTTACTTTACACTGCTCTAGGCATGGTTTGTTTTGTTGTCTACATTTTATTAAAAACCCAAAGCAAATTTAATTTTCTTTTACTTTTCACTTAACTAGTAAGCCTCCTGGACAGTATAGCATCACAATTCAATGACTCAATGACCAAATCAAAATTTGTCCACATATGTGGACAAATTTCTTGAGTATGTCAAGGGTCTAACTAGTGTCGTAGAATAATCTCCAAAAACCTCGTGAGGACTTTTATTACCACTGTTATATTCCAGAAGATCCACCAACATGTCACTGAAAGAATAGCTTCTCTTTTTTTTTTTTTTTAAAGATTTTATTTATTTATTTGACAGAGAGAAAGAGATCACAAGTAGGCAGAGAGCCAGGCAGAGAGAGAGAGGGGAAGCAGGCTCCCAGCCGAGCAGAGAGCCCGATGCGGGGCTCGATCCCAGGACTCTGGGATCATGACCTGAGCTGAAGGCAGAGGCTTAACCCACTGAGCCACCCAGGTGCCCTAGAATAGCTTCTCTTTTAAACAATCTGCATCACCACTTGTGTTCTTTATATCTCTGATCTCGGTATCTCAAAATCTTTTTAGGTGGATGCTGAGATTCCAGGCTGAGTGCCTTGTATCTGTTGATGAAGGAAGAATGACAGAAGTCCAAGACCAATGGAAATATATGGAAACTAAAGGTACTTTTATCTTTTGAAACTTACCCAGAAAGTTACCCTCTCAAGACTTCAGATAAACTCTTGGACTATACAGATAATGAATTTCAAAGCAAAGTTGGTCCTCACTAAATACTTGGATTCAGATGAGGTATAAATAGGGATAGTAGACATAAGAAAGAGCATTCTAATTATTTTAAAACGCTGAAAAGCAAACTGTATTAAGGAAAACAAATTATTTCATGTGGATAAGAAAAGACTGGGAAGGAAATTAATAATTAGAAAGAAATGGGGACGCCTGGGTGGCTCAGTTGGTTAAGCGGCTCAGGTCATGATCCTAGCGTCCTGGGATCGAGTCCCACATCGGGCTCCTTGCTCAGCAGGGAGCCTGCTTCTCCCTCTGCCTCTGCCCACCACTCTGTCTGCCTATGCTCGTGCTCTCTCTCTCTCTCTCTGACAAATAAATAAATAAAATGTTTAAAAGAAAGAAAGAAAGAAGGAAAGAAAGAAAGAAAGAAATGGGGATGCCTGGGTGGCTCAGTTGGTTAAGCTGCTGCGTTCGCCTCAGGTCATGATCCCAGAGTTCTGGGATCAAGTCCCGCATCAGGCTCCTTGCTCAGTGGGGAGCCTGCTTCTCTCTCTGCCTCTGCCTGCCAATCTGCCTGCTTGTATGCTATCTCTCTGACAAATAAATGAATAAATCTGAAAAAAAAAATAATAATTAGAAAGCAATGACTTAGTCTTTTTTTGTTCTGAGAACAAGTTCAGAAGAAATTGGCCAGGCTCCCTGCTCAGTGGGGAGTCTCCTTTTCCCTCTCCCCTTGTATGTGTTTGGCATATCTATCTAAAGGTCAGTAATAATACCTTAGGCAAACTATTCCCAAGGTTCTGTTCATTTTTCACTCTTTTAAAATATAAATATACTATTTAATATCTGTTTTTTCTTTGTAAACTTGGTATGATATTTGTGTGTGTAACACAAGCTCTTCATAGGCTCCATGATATTTCTTCTCTTTATTAGTAAATATTACTCATTAAGTAATAGAAGTCATGGGTATTTATTGGAGATATGTTTTCTAATTCCAAGGTTTCTCTAGGATCACTCTCCTGTTTTTCTCCATCGTCTTCAACACTACAACCACAGTCTTTATGCAAGGTCCTGGTTCCTCGTGTTAGAGATATGTGGGCTTTTCCCTTGATCCCATTCATAATAGTATTTCTTTCTAGATAATCTAAAACCATGTACCATTACTCTTAGGCTAAAAGTTATGTGAAAAAAGATAATGCTAAGGATAGACAACTGCTAGTACTTTTCCAGGATGTTTGTGAACATAACTGAAACAGACTATCCCAACTCCAGGTCTGATGAAGAATTACTAAACTTACATAGAAATGATATTAAAGTGAACTAAAAAACATCTGGGGTTTAATATTCAAATAGAATTACTGCAAATTCAGAGAGACAGAAAACTTTTAAATGCCTTATTCTGTATTCATTGTTGTATATTTAATAACTCAAGGCAAAATGTCTTGCGTAAAGAGTTTATTGCTGGAACTTTCACTTCCAATAATCCCATTATGTGAAAACCACCTTTTTTGTGGCCAATTATTTTCTTTTCTATGGGGAAAAATCCATTTTGGGAAAAGTACATTTAGAAATAAACCTTTCCCCTATTTGGTATAAAATCTAGGTAAATAATGACTTTAAATGGATGGCATAAGGCACCTTTTATATTGTGCTCAGCAGGTGATGATAAATGTTGGCGCAGGATAAAAGAAGAAAGATGCTTGCATTTATAAAAATCTGTGCTAAGAGTTGCCTTTTTTTGAGTCAAGCTTGAATTTTAGTCCCCTGGCATAGTGGATGCTGATGAGTTGAAAACACTTAATTCTAAAACCGAAAGATGTTTGCCTGTCTTCTTGTCTGTTTTTTCCAGGACCTTACAAGGACATCAGTATTGGAAAAATGATATCTGTTACTTGTAACACTTTCTCTTGCTCGCTTTATGTTGTTACCTTAGTGCTGATGATAGTTTCCAGGATGAATGTAGTAAGTCTGGTCCTTAGGAAAGTCAGGTGGGAGAAGCAGCTTTGGTACCTGAGAAGCAGGTCCTCATTAGTTGAAAACAAGTGTGGTAGTAGCCAGTTTTTCTGCCTGTGTGGGCTCAGAATCTCTGATATAAGGGGCACACTGGGATTGGTGGAGGGAAGAGGAGGGGAATGAAGATGTTCTTCAGTGCTCTTTTCATTTCAAAGATCTAGGCATCCAGTGAATCTTTGATTATTTGAATCTGATCCACCTACCCTCAATTTATGCTCATTCCTCCAAGGAATTGACAAAGCTGTATATGAATAGCCTTAATTGTTAGGAATTCCTATGAAGTTATACTTTTCATGTATTTATGTATATGTATGTGGTATTTTAAAAGGGAATTTCGAGGAGAGAAAAAGAAAGGATGAATCAAGAAAGTTAGTGAATAGGCATCACAGTCCATTAATTTTTGAGCATTTTTTCCTCTGTGCCTTAGACATCTATCAAATAAATTGTTACACCTGCCTTACCTATATGAAGCTATAAGGATTAATTGAGATAATTAATGCATAAAACTTTTCATTAAGATGCCATGCATAAACATACTATTTATATACTATTTGCTTGAGCTCTGGGACTGTGTCTGTCTTTTTGACTCCCTAATATGAAACAGTATAAAATTAAATTATACTTTCAGTTTATATTTAAAGCAGAATAAATAAAGATTTCTGTCTTCTACCCATTAACTTATTGTGCACTTGCACCACAACCTGATAAAATAAAATCTCCCTTTATGGGTGATTTTGACTGAGGAAAAGGAAATAAAAACTAGAGGAAACTCATAAAGGCAAGTTTTACCCTTTTTCTTCACCTTTGGGAATAGCTTGATAACACCACTCCCACCTAAAAAGGGAGTGAAGGTAATCAAGATACCTTGAATTTTCTGAGGTGCTGGTATATTTTCCTCAAAATATTCTGTGTAACTGGAAGTCGGGGATGTTAAACAGCAGTTGACTTACTTAATTCCAATTTTTAAGAAAGGGCTGGAAAAATTCTCCTTTTGTGCCTTCTACTCTTCAAAGTCTCTAGCTAGAAAAATGTTGAAACCTAAGCGAAGAAATGTGTAAAATCTGTTTTCTGGATTTCACAACCTGTCTGCAGTAGGTACAGTGTCATTATTTTAAAGGCTGATACAGCAATGCCCAGGCGTTAAATGACTTTTTAAGGAACATAAAAATATAACCACATTACACTTCAATCTCAAGTTGTTTTCATCCTGTTTCTTTGCCATTTTCACATAACAGGGACAAGTTTTATCTTACAGAGATGGTCAAAATCATTTTGGAACACATCAGTTAAAATGATTACAAATGACCCTTGAACAACATGGGTTTATAGGAGTCCACTAATATGCATATTTTTTTCAATAAATACAGTCCGGCAAGTGTATTTTCCTCTTATTATTTTTTCCCTGTAGCTTTATTATAAGAACATAGTACATGATACATACACATTCAAAATATGTTAATTGATATCAGTAAGGCTTCAGGTCAACAGTAAGCTATTAGTAGTTAACTTTGGGGGCGGTCAGAAATTATATGCATATTCTCAACTGAGTAGGGTCAGCACTGCAACCCTCTGGTTATTCAAGGGTCAACTATACAATATCCAAAAAAGTCTTTAAAATCATTAAGTATTTTGTAATGATAGAATGTAAGACCATTTGTGAAATAATACTTAAAAGATAATATAGTTCATTGCCAATTATAGACAGCAAGAATAAGGGGAAATATTACTAAAAATCCCCAAATGTTAAAAATTGATTTGAGTATCTAACACAATGATTCTAAACTTTAATCTTTCTTAAACACCAAAGCATGGTAATACAGAGAAGTTTAAAAAGCTAACTATATCGAAACTTACAAATTGGAATAATTATATAAGGCAAATAAATCTAAGACCTGCATTTTGGGCTATGACAGGATTGGACTTGGAAAACCACATATAATGTTAAGTATGGCAAAAATGTTTCCAAAAATAGTATTCTCTAGGTATCCTGCTACAGCCTTCTCTTCCCGAGGAATGGTAGGCTATGTGTTCATTTTTAGGGTATCTGTCCTTTAATTAAAAAAAAAAAAAAAATCCAAAAATATAGGCTAAAATAGAAATGTCTTCTTCCCTGAGGGTCACAGAAAAAATGTGATCCTCTGTGAAAATGAGACACCAGAAAAAGGAAAAAAAAAATTTAAAATAGGGTGAATCTTGATTCATAATAGAAGGTTGAAAAGCTGCTGATATAAAAGCAATCACCAGTTAAGATACTCTTCAAGGCTACTGTCCTTCGCATAGTGATAAGCTAAAAGTGCTTTACCATGTAGAAACTGCTATGCATTTGAAAAGCAGTGAATTAGATAAGCATATCATTTCTCTATCTAAAACTCATACAGTAAAACCTAAGAATTGAAACACCATTGATTAACTTCATCTCCAGTCAATTAATTGGATCTTTTTCTTTCTTCTTCTCCTTTCTTCTCTTCTTTTTTTTCTTTTCTTTCTCTTGCTTTCTTTTTTTGCATTGGTTTATCTTTTCTTTTTTCTTTCTTTCTTTCTTTCTTTTTTTTTTTTTTGCTCATTTTCTCTTGCTTTCCATACTAATCAACCTCTTTTGTCCTATACAAAGACACATTACAATGGGAAGAAGAGACAAATTCAGGAGTAAGGATTCCCTTCTCTAAAAAAATTCACTGTTGCCTTTCACCATTATGAATATTTTGTGTGTGTGTGTGTGTGTGTGTGTGTGTGTGTATGTACGTGTGCCCATGTGCATGTATAGACATTTATATGCACATAGAATTTTTGTTACCTGAGAAGAAAACTCTGAACTCATGATATAGTCACTACCCTTCTTACTCCTCTCCCTGGCCTTTGGCAACCACTAATACGCTTTCTGTCTCTGGATTTTGCTATTCTAGGTGTTTCATATAAATGTAATCTTAGAATATGTGGCTTTTTTGTGTCTGGATTTTCTCACTTAGCATAATGTTTCAAGGTTCATACATATTGTAACATGTATCAATAACTCATTCTTTTTATGGCTGGACAGTGTTTCATTGTATGGGTATAACCCATTTGTTTATCAGCTGATGGCTATTTGAGTTTTCTACCTCTGGACAATAATAAATAGTGCTGCTGTGTACATTCATGTACACATTTTTGTTTGAACAGCTGTTTTCAATTTTGGGGAGCATATACTTATGAGTGAAATTGCTGGGTCATATGACAGCTATGTTTAATTCATTGAGAACCATTAAAATCTTTCCAAAGCAGTTTATTCAGTTGACATTCCCACCAGTAATATATAAGGGTTCTCATTTTTCCACATCCTTGCAGACATTTTTCTTTTTAAATGATGGCTATTCTGGTAGGTGTGAAGTGGTGTTTACTGTGATTTTGAGTGTATTTCCTAACAACTACAGACGAAAAACATCCTTTCATATGTTCTTTGGCTATTTGTCTATCTTTGCCCTAATGTTTACTCAGGTCCTTTGCCCATTGAATTAGTTTCCGACAGCCGCTGAAGTAAAGTACCATGAACTAGATAACGTTAAACAAAAATTCATGGTCTTAGTGTTCTTGAGGGTTAGAAGTGCAAAATCAAGATGTAGGCAGGGTCATATTCTCTCTGAAATCTTCAAGGACATCTTGCCTTGTCTTTTCCTAGGCTCTGGTCATTTGCTAGTGATCTTTGGCATTCTTAGCATAAAGATAAATCATTCCAATCCTCCATCTCCATATGAGCATCTCCCTTTGTCTTCATATGGTGGCCTCTGTATGAGGGCACCAGTCATATCAGATTGGAGGCCCACCCTATTCCAATAGGACCCCACTTTAAGTAATTACGTCTACAACCACTCTATTTGCAATCAAGAAATTCTGAGGTAACGGTGTTAGGATTTCAATGTATCTTTTTTTGGGAGGAACACAATTCAACCTGTAACATATATTTTTTACTTAGGACTGTTTTTATAGTTTTGATTTATGAAAGTTATTTACATATTTTAGATATTAGATCTTGATCAGATTTGAATCACAAACCTTTTTCTACTTCTGTGGACTGTCTTCTCATTCTCTTTATAATGTTTGCACAAAAGTTTTTAATTTTGATGAAGTCCAATTTTTTTCTTGTAATTTCGGTTTCATATCTGAGAAACCATTGCCAAATCCAAGGTTATGAAGACTTACACCTATGTTTACTTATAAGAGATTTCAGTTTTGCTTGTGAAAGTTTTAAGTTTTAGCTTGTTTGTTTATAGCTCTTATATTTAGCTTTGGTCCCTTTTGGGTTAATTTTCTGCATATGATGTGAGGTAAGTGTCTACCTTTATTCTTCTACTTGTGGAACCCAGTTGTCTCTGTAAAGTTTTTTCCGGCGAGATAAACACGACACCACGCAAAGTGGGTGCAAGGCAAGATTTATTAAAGGCACTCTCCGGGGAAGTTTCAGGGCTCAGGAGAAGGGGAGCCAGGAAAGTTGCGCCGGGAGGAGGTGGGCACCCCCGGGCGAGGTTCCGCGACTCTGGAAAGCAGAGTGGTGGAAGTCGCGCCCAAGGCAGGGAGGAGGGGCCTTTAAGGGGTCTTGAGGGGAGTTCAGGGGTCTTTTGGCAAGTTTCCCTTATTTGGATATTTCGCCTGCTCGTCGGGGTCCCATTGATCCACTGGAGCCCGGGGTGGGGGGTCTCAAATTCCCACTTGTCAGGGTCCCATTGGTCCATGGGAGCCCAGGGCGGGGGGGGGGGGGGGGGTTCAGATTCCTGCTTGGGTCTTTGTTCTGCTGTCCGAGCACAGGTTTTGTGGCGGGAACTTTCGCCATCTTAAGTAGCCCTTTCTTTCTGCCAGCCCAACAGTCTCAATATCATTTGTTGAAGAGACCATTCTTACTGAAGAGTATTGGCACCTTTGTCAAAACATTAAAAGAACAGATTACAGATATATTTTTCATCTCTCAGTTATGGTGCATTAATCTATATGTTTCTCCTCATGTTGGTCGCTAATGTTTGGAAACTTGTAATTATCAGCGCTGGTGTTTGCATTGTTGTAGCATTGCACAAAGTTTTAAAACTGGGACAGGTAATCTTCTACATTTGCTTCTCTTTTTCAGTATTGTTTTAGGGCCTCTTAAAATTCCATTTGAGTTTTACAATCAGCTTGCTCATTTTTGCAAAAAGGACATTGGCTTTTAATACAAACTGCATTGAATCTGCAGGTTGCTTTGGGGAATATTACCGTCTTAAAAATAGTGGGTGTTCCAATATATAAACACAAGGTGCTTTCCCATTTACTTAGGTCTTCTTTATTTCCTTTCAGCAATGTTTTCTATTTTAGTTTTTTGGTAAAATTTGTTCCAAAGTATCTTCTTTTTGGTCCTATTACAAATGGAATTATTTTATTTCCTTTCATATTGTTCATTCTTAGTGCATAAAAAATCCAACAAGTTGACCATGTTTTCTGCAACTGTGATGAACTCATTTATTCTAATAGTTGTTTTTAAAAAATTCTTTAGGATTTTTAACAGTGATAGTATTATGTCTTCATTTCAAATTTTGTTTAATTTTCTTGATGAATGTTCTGGCTTAGAACATCTATAGTGTTGAATATAAATGGGGAAAGGAGGTACCTTTTCATATTCCTTGGGGAAAGATTTAAATCTTTCAACACTGAGTATGATGATAGCTGACAATTCTCAAAAATGTCCTATATTAAGGTGAAGTTGTCTTCTTTCTAGTTTGTCTAATCTTTTTAAATGGGTATTAGATTTTGATGAATGCTTTTTCTGTATGAACACATAACATAATGTAGCTCTTCCCTCTTCATTCTATCTGTGGAGTGTGTTACACTGATTTTTTTTCCGTATGTTTAATCACCCTTAGATTCCTGGAATAAATCCTACATAGTTTTGCTATACAAAACTTCTAATATTCAGCTGGATTAAGCGTGACAGTATTTGTTTGAGTATATATATATAGTCATAAGAGTTACTGCTCTGTAATCCTATTTTCTTGTATTGTCTTTAGTATTGGTATCAGGGTAATGCTGGTTATATAGAACTAGTTAGGAAGTGCTTGCTTCTCATCTATTTTTTTGGAAAAAATTAAGATTGGTGACCAATCTTTGAAAATTTGGTAGAATTTACCAACAAAGTCATCATGTGTTGCATTTTTTTTATTTATTGGGAGGTTTCTGAAAACTGATTTCATTTTCTGTTATAGAGCTGTTCAGACTTTCTATTCTAGATTCAGTTTTGGTAGTTCTGCGTTCTTAGAATTTGTCTATATCCAGGTGATCTAATTTGTTGTAGAATTGTTTATAGTACTCTTTCGGGTTGAATTTCCTTTCTTTTCTTTTTTTTTTTTTTTTTAAGATTTTTATTTATTTGAGAGCGAGCATGGGCAGGGAAGAAGGGCAGAGGGAGAGGGAGAATCAGACTCTCCACTGAGCAGGGAGCCTGATTCAGGGCTGGATCTTAGGACGCTGGGATCATGACCTAA
The DNA here is from genome assembly GCF_002288905.1 of Enhydra lutris kenyoni. NCBI lineage: Eukaryota > Metazoa > Chordata > Mammalia > Carnivora > Mustelidae > Enhydra > Enhydra lutris. The sequence continues at coordinate 22,195,847 of NW_019154095.1, read as the reverse complement.
GCGAAAAGCAGACGCTTAAATGACTTAGCCACTTAGGGGCCTTAAATTTCTATTTTTAGTTAAAGTTGACATGAAATATATTTTATGTGTACAACATAGTGATTTGACGATTATACATTACAAAATGCTCACCACAATAACACTGGTCACCATATAAAATTATATCATTGAATGTATTTCATATGCTATAGTTTTTACCCCCATGGCATATGTTATTTTATAACTGCACATTTGTACCTCTGAATCCCCTTCACCTATTTTCCCTGTACACCAATTCCCACCCCTTCGGCAACCATCAGTTTTTTCTTGTTCGACTTTATTCTTTTTGTTGCTGTTATTTAGTAATTTTTTTTCAGATTCTACATAAAAGTGAAATCATGTGGTATTTGTTTTCCTCTGATTGATTAACTTCACTTAGCATAAAACCCTCTAGGTCCACTCATGTTGTAAATGGGTAAGATTGCATTCTTATTAATTTTCATTTATTTTTTAATTCCAGTATAATTAATATACAGTGTTACATTAGTTTCTGGTGTACAATATAGTGCTTCAACAATTCTGTATATTATGCAGCGTTCATTACGCTAAGTGTACCACCAGTCCTCTTCACCTAGTTGACCCATCCATCCACTCACCTCCTCTTGGCAACCACCAGTTTGTTGTCTATATTTAACAGTTTGAGTGGTTTTTTTTTGTCTTTTTCTTTCATCATTTATTTTTGTTTTTCTTAAATTCCAAGTACGTGTGAAATTATATAGTTATGTGTCTTTCTCTGACTTACTTCACTTTATATATACCTTCTAAGGGCATTCATGTTGTTGCAAATGGCAGTATTCCAGTGTGTGTCTGTATATGTGTGTATGCATGTGTGTGTATATCTGTGTGTGTGTTCTTTGGGTAAATACCCAGTAGTAGAATTACTGAATCGTATGGTAGTTCTGTTTTTAATTTTTTGAGAAACCTCCATACTGTGTTCCACAGTGGCTGCACCATCTTGCATTCCTACCAACAGTGCAGGAAGATTCCTTTCTCTCCACATCCCACCAACACTTGTTTCTTGTGTTGTTGATTTTAGCCGGTCTCACACATGTGTAGTGATATTTTACTGTGGTTTTGATTTGCATTTCCCTTATGATGAATGGTACTGAGCATCTTCATGTGTCTGTTGGACATCTGTATATCTCTGGAAAAATGTCTGTTCATGTTTCTCATTTTTTTAATTGGATGCAGGTTTTGTTTTTGTTTTTGTTTGGTGTTGAGTTACATAAACTCTGCATATATTTTGCTTATTAACCCCTTATTAGATGTATCATTTGCAAATAAGTTCTCCCACTCAGTAGGCTGCCTTTTTTGTTTTGTTGATTATTTCCTTTGCTGTGCAAAAGCTTTTTGTTTTGGTGTAGTTTTGGTAATTTATTTTTGCTTTTGTTTTCCTTGCCTTAGGAGACACATCTAGAAGAATGCTGCTATGACCAATGTCAGAAAATTGCTACCTATGCTCTCTTCTACGTTTTGAGTTTATTTTTATGTATGGTATAAAGAAGTAGTCCAGTTTCATTCTTTTGCCTGTAACTGTCCAGTTTTCTTTTCTTTTCTTTTTTAAAGATTTTATTTATTTATTTGACCGAGACACAGTGAGAGAAGGAACACAAGCAGGGAGAAGAGAGAGAGGGAGAAGCCGGCTTCCTGCTGAGCAGGGAGCCCTATGTGGGGCTTGATCCCAGGACCCTGGGACGATGACCTGAGCTGAAGGCAGGTGCTTAATGACTGAGCCAGTCAGGCACTCCCAACTGTCCAGTTTCCTCAATAACATTTGTTAAAGAGACTGTCTTTTTCTCATTGGATATTCTAGCTTCCTTTATCTTGGATTACTTGACCACATATTCATGGGTTTATTTCTAGGATCTCCATTCTGTTCATTCATCTACAGGTCTATTTTTGCATCACTACCATACTGTTTTGATTACTGTGGCTTTGTTTCGTATCTTCAGATCTGGGATTATGAAGCCTTCAGCATTGTTTTTGTTTCCAAGCTGGCTTTGGTTATTTGCTTTGGTGGTTCCATACAAATTTTAGGACTATTTGTTCTACTTCTGTGAAAAATGTTGGTATTTTGATAGGGGTTGCCTTAAATCTGTAATTGCTTTGGTTAGTATGGACATTTTAACAATGTTTGTTCTTCTAATCCGTGAACATGGAATATCTTCCCATTTCTTTATGTCATCTTCAGTTTCTTTCATCAGTGTTTTATAATTTTCGGAGTACAGTTCTTTTGACTCCTTGGTTAAGTTTAGGCTGAGATATTTTATCATTTCTGTTGCAATTATAAATAGGATTGTTAATTTCTCTTTCTTCTGCCTTATTATTATTAGTATATAGAAATACAACAGGTTTTGTATATTGATTTTTTGTATCCTGCAACCTTACGGAGTTCACTTATCAGTTCCGGTAGTTTTTTTGGTGGTCTTCAGGGTTTTTTATATATAGTATCATGTCATCTGCAGATAGTGATGGTTTTACTTCTTTCTTACCAATTTGGATGTCTTTTATTTCTTTTTGTTGTCTTACTGCTGTGACTAGAACTTCCAGTACTGTGTAGAGTAAAAGTGGTAAGATTGGACATCCTTGTCTTCTTACTCTTGACCTTAGGGGAAAAGCTGTTTTTCACAGTTGAGTATGATATTAGCTGTACTTTTTTTTTTCATATGTGGCCTTTATTATGCTGAGGTTCCAAACCTACTTTGCTAAGGGTTTTTTTTTTTTTTTATCATGAATGAATATTTTACTTTGTCAAATGCTTTTTCTGCATTTATTAAAATGATCATATGGTTTTTATTCTTCCTCTTATTGATGCGATGGATCATGTTCATTGATTTGTGAACATTGAACCACCATTGTATCCCATGAGGAAATCCCACTTGATTGTGATGAATGATTGTTTTTAATGTATTGTTGGATTCAGTTTGCCAGTATTTTGTTAAAGATTTTTGCATCTGTGTTCAACAGAGATAATAATCTATAGTTCACTTCTTTTTGTGATGTCTTTATCTGGTTTTGGTTTCAGTGTAATACTGGCCTCAGAATGAATTTGGAAATTTTCCTTCCTATGGTATTTTTTTGGAGTAATAGGAGAACTGGTACTAATTCTCTCTCTCTCACTTTTTTTTTTTTTTTAAGATTTATTTATTTATTTGACAGAGAGAGAGATCACAAGTAGGCAGAGAGGCAGGCAGAGGGAAAGGGGGAAGCAGGCTCCCCGCCAAGCAGAGAGCCTGATGTGGGGCTCAATCCCAGGACCCCGAGATCATGACCCAAGCCGAAGGCAGAGGCCTAAATGACTGAGCCACCCAGGCACCCCTTAACTCTTTTAAATATTGGTAGAATTCACCTGTGAAGCTGTCTAATCCTGGACTTCTGTTTGTTGGGAGGTTTTGTTTTTGTTTTGTTGTTTTTTTTTTTATAGGTTATAGGTTTCTAGGAATTCATCCATTTCTTCTAGGTTGTCTAATTTGTTGGCATATAATTTTTCACAATACTCTTAAAATTGTATTTTTCTGGTGTTGGTTATTTCTCCTCTTTTATTCATGGTTTTATTTAAATTCTTCCTGAGTTTGGCTAGAGCTTTATCAGTTTTCTTGATTCCCTGCCTCCACCCACCCCACTGCCACTGGCAAGAACCAGCTCCTGGTTTCATTGATTTGTTCTATTGTAATTTTTGTAGGGTTTTGTTGTTGTTGTTGTTGTTTTTGTTTTTGTTTTTTTTTGAGGTGGGGGTGTCTTTTTTGTTGTTGTTGTTTTGGGGTTTTTTTGGTTTTTGGTTTGTGTGTGTGTGTGTGTGTGTGTGTGTGTGTTTTGTTTTTTGTTTTGGGGGGTTTTTTTTGGTTCCTGTTTCATTTATTTCTGCTCTAATCTTCTTCCTTCTGCTGGCTTGGGGGTTTGTTCCTTTTCTAGCTCCTTTAGGTATAATGTTAGATTGAGAATTTTCTTGCTTCTTGAGGTAGGCCCATTTTGCTCTAAGCTTCCCTCTTAGAACAGCTTTTGCTCCATCCCAAAGATTTTGGACTGTTGTGTTTTCATTTCCATTTTTTCCATATAATTTTTCAATTCTTCTTTAGTTTCTTGGTTGACCCATTAATGGTTTAATAGCATGTTATTTAACCTCCATGTATTTGTGGTCTTCCTAGGCCTTTTTCTTGTGGTTGATTTCTAGTTTCATAGCAATGTGGTCAGAAAAGATGCATGATATGATGGTAGTCTTTCTGAATTTGCTGAGACTTGTTTAGTGGCCTAACATGGGATCTGTTCTGATAAATGTTTCATGTGCACTTGAATGTGTATTCTGTGGCTTGGGGATGGAATGCTCTGATATCTTCGATCCATTAGGTCCAATAAGTCATTCAAAACCGTCATTTTCTTGTTAATTTTTGTTTGTTTGGGTGACCTATCAATTGAGAAGTGGTGTGTTAAGATCCTTAATTTATTGTATTAATATCAGTTACTTCCTTTGTTATTAGCTGCTTTATGTGTTTGGGTGTTCCCATGTTAGGTGCATAGATATTTACAGTTGTTATATCTTATTGTTGGATTGTTCCTCTTAATGATTATATAGTGTCCTTCTTTGTTTCTTGTTACAGCCGTTGTTTTAAAATCTATTTTGTCTGATAACAAGTATTGATACCCTGGTTCACTTCCATTTGCATGATGACTGCTTTCCCATCCCGTCACTTTCAATCTGCATGTGTCTTTAGGTCTGAAATGAGTCTGTTATAGGCAGCATATAAATAGATCTTGTTTTTTGTTTTTTAATGTATTTAGTTACTCTGTCTTTTGATTGGGGCAGTTAGTCTATTTACATTCCAAGTAATAATTTAAAGATATGTACTTACTGCCAGTTTATTTGTTTTGTGGTTGTTTTTATAGTTCTGTTCTTTTGCTTTGTTCTGTGATTTGCTGGCTTTCTTTTGTGATACACTTGGATTCCTTTGTCTTTATTTTTGCATATCTGTTAGAAGTTTTTGATCTGTAGTTACCATTAGATTTATTTTTAATATCTTATGCATATAGCAGTCTGTATTACACTGATGGTTGCTTAAGTTTGAACCCATTCTAAAAAGCACTAAATTTTTAATCCCTCCTCCCCTGCCCAACACACTGTTTAGGCATATGGTATCATATTTCACAACCTTTCATTTTGTGAATCACTTGATTGATTTTTATAGATATACCTGATTTTACTGCTTTTGTAGTAAACCAGTGCCTCCATACCGGTTTTATAACTGAATAATATGCTTTTATTATGTTTATATGTACCTGTGAAATTTTTTCCTTTCCTATTTTTCGTACTCCTGCTTATGGTCATTCCTTTCTACTCAGATTATCCTCTTTAACATTTCTTGTAGGACTGGTTTAAGTGGCAATGAATTTCTTTAACTTTTGTTTGTCTGAAAAACTACGTTTACTTTTTTCTGAATGATAGCCTTGCTGGGTAGAGTATTTCTTATTGTAGGTTTTTGCTTTCAACACTTTGAATATATTATGCCATTCCCTTCTGGCCTATAAAGTTTCTGCCAAAGAATGAGCTGATGGCCTTATGAGGTTTACCTTGTATGTAATGGTTTTCTTTTATTGCTTTTAAAATATTCTCTTTATCACTAATTTGCCATTTTAGTTATTATGTGCTCTGGGGTGGACCTCCTTGGGTTGATTTTGTTGGGGGCTCTCTCCTTCTCCTGGATCTGGATTTCTATTTCCTTACCCAGATTCAGGAAGTTTTTAGCTATTATTTCTTCAAATAAATTCTCTGTCCCCTTTTCTCTCTCTTCTCCTTCTGAGGTCACTATAATGTGAATGTTATTATACTTGGTGTGTTGCTGAGTTCTCTTAACCCATTCTCATTTGTTGTAATTCTTTTTTTCTCTTTCTTGTCCAGTTTGATTGCTTTCCGTTACTCTGCCCCCAGGTTGCTGATTCATCTTTCTGCTTCCTGTAGTCTGTTGTTTTCCCTATATTGTATCTTTCAGTTACTGGGTTTTCATCTCTGATTTTTTAGTACTTTCTATTTCTTTGTTGAGGGTCTTACTGAGTTTCTCCATTGAGAATACTCTCCAGTGAGTATCTTTATGACCATTACTTTTAGTATATGTGTTCCTGAAGGGAGCATGATGACCATTACTTAAAAAAAAATTTTAAGGGGCACCTTGGTGGCTCAGTCATTAGGCATCTACCTTCGACTCGGGTCATGATCCCAGGATCTTGGGATCGAGCCCCGCATTGGGCTCCCCGCTTGGTGGGAAGCCTGCTTCTTCCTTTCCAATCCCCACTACTTGTATTCCCTCCTTTGCTGTCTCTGTCAAATAAATATTTAAAAAAAATTTTTTTTACAGATTTTATTTATTTGAGAGCACACATGCAAGAGAGCAGGGGGAAGGGCAGAGGGAGGAGAGAGAATCCTAGCTAGACTCTCCACTGAGCATGGAGCCAGATGACGGGCTCAATCTCATGACCCTGTGACCATTACTTTAATTCTATATCAAGCATATTGCTTGTCTCCATTTCACTTAGCTCTGTTGCTATGACTTTGTCCTATTCATTCATTTGGGACCTATTCTTTTGTCACCTCATTATGTCTCTATTGATTTCTATGTTTTAAGAAAGTCAGCCAGGTCTCCTGCTCTCAAAAGTAGTGACCTTGTGAAGAAGAGGTGCTGTTGTGCTCTCCCATGCAATTTCCTCTCTTCACCAGATCCTGGTGCTTCACAAGTGTCTCCTATGTTTATTGAAAGCCCCCTACTGTTGTAGCCATGACACTTTTGCCTTCAGTCTGGTTATCTGCAGTGGCTCTCTTGCCTATTGTGGGCAGGGTTTGGTCTCTGTTTTGTTAAGGGGCCAGTCTGCAGCTGCTTTGGGCTTAAGTTGGGTCAGATCAGATGTTTGCCAGAGATGCGGTCACAACAAAGTGCATGGTGTTGTCCTTGTGACACTTTTGTTGGTGGACTGGGCCTGCAGTCAGACTGGATGTCAGCCCAATGCTGGGGTTGCAGTCAAACTGGTATTATGGTTATCTTCGCTTTTCCCCAGGGCAGGAGTCACTTTGGAGTGGTGGTGACCCCTTTCTGGACTGCTTGCACAAAGCCACTATTATGGTGCCACTTTAGATGGACTCCTGCCAAGTGAAGTGGATTGGATGGGGTGGATCAGCAAGAAAATGTGGGGTTATGCTGTATGGTTAGGAAGCTAAGTGGAGTGTTTATGTTGGTTCTGGAAGATGCCCATTTATCTTAGCTGAGGCAGGGGACAGAGGGGAGAATGGGAGAGAAATGGTGACTAACAGCTCTTTTGCTTTTGAAGTCTCCTAAGGATCCCTGACCCTCTTGTGTTTGTTCTGGGATTAGTCAATAAACCTGCCTGTATATCCCTGACATTTTTCAAATTGCTGCTTCTGTGCTGTATCTCAGTGGTTTTGCTTGTTGTGCCATCTCTTTAAGGGCAGAGACTTTCCCTTTGCTGTCCAGCTCTTCCGGAGCTCTGCTCACTGATTTTTAAAGTTCTTGGTGTTAAAGACCCACTCATAGTTTAAAAACAAACAAACAAACAAAAAACAGAACAAAACTAACAAAGTGATGTTTCCCTGGTTTTCAAAGCCAAATGTCATGGGATTTGTCCTCTAGTGTGTGTTCTCCATGCCTAGAGTGCCTGTATGGGGTCTGCTCCTTTTTCTTCTCTGTGCTTGTAGTTTCCTTTTCTCCTGAGGTCAGTCTTGTGGCTTTTTGGTTCCTGGTGATGTCTCTGCCCTTGCTACTTCTTGTCAATGTGGTCTCTTCTCTAGATAAGCTGTGGTGAGTCTGTTCTACCAGTCTTCAGGTTGTTTTCTGGATTATTTCTGCTAATGTGGATGTTGTATAAGTATATTCATGGGACAAAGTGACCTTAGGATCCCCTTACTCCACCATCTTCCCTAGATCTGATTTCATTTTTCTTTAGACACAAATACTGCATTGAGCATATATATCACTTCTTTATCCATTCATCTATCGATAAACACTTGGGTTGCTTCCATATCTTGGATAAATAATGCTACAATAAACAGACTTCTGTGCATATATCTTTTCAAATTAGTGTTTCATTTTCTTTGGGTAAACACCCAGAAATGAAATTACTAATTGTATGGTCTAATTTTAATGTTTTGAGAAAGTTCCGTATTGTTCCATAATGCCTGCACCAATTTACATTTCTGTTAACAGTCAAAAGTATTCCTTTTTCTCCACATCCTCACCAACACTTGTTATTTCTTAAATTTTTGGTAATAGCCATTCTGACAGGTGTAAGGTGATAGCTCATTGTGTTTTTAATTTGCATTTCCCTGATGTGTTGAACATCATTTTATGTGTTGGTCATGTGTGTGCCTTTGGTAAAAAGTCTGTTCAAGTCCTCTGCTCATCTTTAGTCAGAATTTTTGTGTTGTTGCATTGTATAAGTTCTTCATATATTAACCCCTTATTAGATCTATCACTTGCAAGTATCTGCTCCCATTCAGTAAGATACCTTTTAGTTTTGTTGATGATTTTCTTCACTTTGAAAGGCTTTTTAGTTATATGTAAGCCTAGTTATGATTTTAGTTGTTTTTGTCTGGGGAGATGGAGTCAGAGAAATATTACTGAGGTTGATGACCAGGAGTTGACTGCTCATGTGTTCTTTTAGAAGATTTATAGTTTCAGGTCTCGTATTTATTTAGTTCTTTAATCCTTTTACATTCTGTTTTTGTGTATAGTAATAAGAATGGAGTCCCGTTTCATGCTTTTGCATGTAGCCATCCAGTTTTCTCAACACCATTTATTGAACAGACTACCTCTTCTACACTTTCTTTTCTCCTTTGTTGGTTAATTGCCCATATAGGTGTGAGTTTGTCTCTGTTTCATTGATTATGTGTCTGTCGTGCCAGTAACAAATTTGTCTGATAACTATAGTTTTGTGGTATAAGATTTGGGATTGTGATACCTTCAGCTAGTTTTGTTTTTACTTTATTTTCCTCTTAAGAATGCTTTGGCTATTTTATATTTTAGGTCTTTTGTGGTTCCATGTAGACTTTACAATTACTTGTTTGAATTTTGTTGAAATTTTGATAGGGATTGCATTGAATCTGTATATTGCTTTGAGTTTTATGGACATTTTAACAATGCTCTGCCAATTCATGAAGCCATGGTATGTTTTTCCGTGTGTGTGTGTGTTGTCTTCAAATTTTTTCATCATTGTCTCATAGTTTTGAGATTATAGGTCTTTCTTTCATCTCAAAATTTATCTCTAGGTATTTTGTTCTTTCCCATGCAGTTGTAAATGGAATTGTTTTTAAATTTTTTCTTTCTGCTAGTTCATTATTAATGTATAGGAATGCAACAGATTTCTGTGTATTACTTTTCTGTCCTTCAACTTTACTGAATTCACTTATAGTTTTTGGTGGAGTCTCTAGGGCTTTTTATGAATAGGGTCCTGTCATCTGCAAATAGTGACAGTTTTACTTTTTCCTTACCAATATGGATGACTTTCTAATTTTTGTGGCTAAGAGTTCTAATTCTATGTTGGATAAAGTGGTGATAGTGGACTAATCTTTTTCCTAGATAATGGAAAACTGTTCAAATTTTCTATTTCTTCCTGATTCAATCTTGGAAGATTATGTTTCTAAGGAATAAGCTTTCAGGGGCAAAAGTTTTCAGCTTTTTACTATTGAGTCCTCGAGTATGTGTTTAGCTCTGTGTTGTCATATATGACCCTTATTCTGTTGACTTATGTTCACTCTATACCTATCTGGTTCAGAAGATACAGGCTTCTGTAAAAGAAGCAAAAGAAGTTTTTTACAAAAAAAAAAAAAAAAACAGCTCCTGTTCTCAAGAAAGTCAATGGAAGTTGATAGCGGTGCTGCGTATGAACTCAAATCTTACACTGAATCGCCAACAAACCCTCAGTTTTCACCAAGATGTTGATGAGTGACAATTTAAAGTATTCGCTCAGTACCCAAGTTGGAAAGTAAAAACTAGCGTAGAACGAAGTGTACCAATTAACAACCAGGAGAGTGGATCCTCTCCTGTTATCCTGGACCAGTTTTTATTAAAGGATTCCTGGAATGAGATCCACATATTCCAAGTAGACTGGAAACACTCATGTCCTAATAATCCTTTTTGTACTGTTGAAACCACTTCATTGGACATGTTGCAATAGCAACCCCCCCCCCCAGTTAGATTAGTGTTGACACATTTTATTTCTCAGTTATTTAATATTTAATGTTTTCCTTAATACTCAAGTGATGTTTGTCTCCAGTGTTCTAATGTAGCACAAATCCTATGTAAAATCATACTATGTATTTTTGACATTAATGTTGAAATCCAAAATATATGCACAAATCTTTAATTTTGTGTGATGTGTTTTAAGTACTATTCATTTAATTTATTGAAAATGAGAATGAAATGTTGAGCTTCTTTAACGCACTATGCAAGCATGTGTACTTTTTATATCTCTCAGCTCTAGTTTTTACCTCATCCAGGTTGCTGTAGTCCTTTAACATGCTGTTTTGGCAGTGCAATGTGGACTAAGCTGCTTCACATTCCCTTTGCAAGTTCAAATCATTATGCCCATTCATACTCCTTCTAGAACTCCTTATCCCTAAAACAGTTCTATTTTTCCTTAATTACTACTACAGAGGCTTTACATTAAATTGCTGTCCCATGCTAGATAACTTTTGCAAATTGTTAAAAAGAATATGTACTTTGAAAGTAAATTTAGTATTTATATTGTAAATATATGCAAAAAACAAAAAAAAACTTTTTTGTAAAAAACAGGAGCCGTTTTTTTCTGTAAAAAACAGGAGAAGTTTTTTTTTTCTTTTTTTAATGGATGTTGAATTTTATTAAATGCCTTTTCTGCATCTATTGGGATGATCACATGAGTTTTTTTTAATCTCTGATTTCATTAATGTGGTATATCATGTTGATTTGGGAGGTAGAATCATGATTGTATTCCTAGAATAAATCCTACTCATTGTGAGTAATTCTTTTCATATATTGCTTGCTAATATTTTATTGAATTTTAGCATCTATGGTTAGTAGGGATATTGGTCTGTAACTTGTTATTTTGTTTGTTTGGTAGTGCCATTGTCTGGTTTTGGTATGAGGGCAATGCTAGCCTCAAAATGAAGGTGGTAGCATTGCTTCTGTATAAAAATATAAAGGTATTATATAAAATACAGGAATAATAAATAATAGTATAGGAATATAGGAATTAATAGTTTGACAAGGATAAGTATTATTTTATAGAATTTATCTGTGAATCCATATGATGCTGAACATTTTTTGAGAGTTTTGATTCAATTTTATTAGTAGTAATCAGTCTTTTCAGATTTTCTATTTCTTCCCAGTTCAGTCTTGAAAGAGTTTGCTTCTAGGAATTGGCCATTTCTTCTAGGTTTTCCAGTATGTTGGCATACAATTTGTCATAGTAGTTGCTTATAATCCTTTGTATTTCTGTAATGTAGGTTATAACTTCTCATTCATTTCTGGTTTTGAGTCCCCCCCCCCCCACCCTTTTCTTCCTTCTTCCCTTCCTTCCCTTCTTCTTCCTTCCTTCCTTCCTTCCTTTTGAGGACTCCAGCTAAGGTTTATTTTGTTGATCTTTTTAAAGAACTAGCTTTTAGTTTCATTGTTTTCTTTTGTAATCTCCATTTATTTCCACTCCAATTTTTATTATTTCCATTCTGATCTTTTCTTCCTTCTATTAACTTTGGGCTTTGATTTGTTTCTAGTTCCTTGAGGTTCAAGCGTAGATTGTTAATATTAATATTTTTCTTGTTTCTTAAGGTAGGCCTGTATCATTACAAATTGCCCTCTGAGAACTGCTTTTGTTGCATCTCAAAGATTTTGAACTACTGTTTCCATTTTCATTTGCTTTCAGGTAATTTTTATTTGCCTCTTTGCTTTCTTGGACCCACTGGTTGTTTAGTAGAATGTTTAGCCTTCATGTGTTGTTTTCCCCCCCAGTATTTTTCTTGGAATTCTGGTTTCATAGTGTTGTTGTGGTCAGGAAAGATGCTTGATATGATTTCAACCTCTTGAATCTATTGAAACTTGTTTTGTGGCCTAACATGTCTATCCTGGAGAATCTTCCATGCATGCTTAAAAAGACCATGTATCATTTTTTGAATCAAATATTTGGTGCATATCTGTAATGTCACTGTTTTCTTACTGATTTTCTGTCTGGCTGATCTATCCATTGGTCTAAGTGGGGTGTTAAAGTTCTCTACTCTTGTTGTATTACTGTGAATCTCTCTCTTTACATCTGTTAGTGTTTGCATTATAAATTTAGATGCTCCTAGGTTGGATGCATAGATATTTACAATTGTTACATCCTCTAGTTGAGTTAGTCCCTTAAGCATTATGTAATGATCTTCTTCTCTTGCTATAGTCTGTTTTGTCTGATATAAGTACTGCTATCTCATTTTTTAATTTTTTGCTTGCATTTGCATGGACTATTTTTCCATCCCTTCACTTTTAGTCTGTATGTTTCTTTAAAACGGAAGTGAGTCTTTTTTAACAGCATACAGATTTTTTTTCTTAATCCTTTCATGTACCCTATGTCTTCTGATTAAATTTAAATGGATTTAATGCTTCAGAGTAATTCTAGGTAGCTATGAACCCTTTGGCCATTTTGATAATTGTTTCTAGTTGTTTTTATTGTCAATTGTTATTTCTTCTCTAGCTCTCTTCTCTTGTGATTTGATGCTTTTTGTGTGTGTGTGTGTGTGTGTGTTATGCTTAATTCCTTTTTATTTTTCTGTGTGTCTGTTATAGATTTTTAGTTTATGGTTAACATAAGGTTAATAAATAACTTCCTATATTAAGTTGATTAGTTGGCTTTGAACATACTCTTTAAGACTATATTTTACTCCCCGCCCCCTGCCATGTTTTATGTATATATCCTTATATTTTACATCTATTTTGTGTACTCTTAACTAAATTTTGTAGATATTATTTATTTTACTACTCTTGTCTTTTAACCTTTATACTAGCTTTGTAAGTATTTGATGTACTACCTTTACTGTGTGTTTACTTTTACCAGTGAAATTCTTTTCTTTCATAGTTTTCCTCTACTTAATGGCCTTTTTTTGCCCCCCCCCCCACTTAAAAGTAGTCCTTTTAACATATCTTGTAAAGCCAGTTTAGTGGTGATGAATGTCTTGGAAATTCATTCTCTTCCAACTCTGAATGATAACCTTGCTGGGTAGAATATTTTTGGTTGTATGGCTTTTTCTTTCAGCTCTTAGAATACATCATGCCACTTTTTTCTGGACTGCAAGGTTTCTGCTGAAAAATGAGTTGATAGCCTTTAGAGTTTCCACTGTATGTAAATAGTTGCTTTTTTCTTAGCTTTTAAGATACTTTTTTAAAAAAATATTTTATTTATTTATTTGACAGACGGAGTTCACAAGTAAGCAGGAGGCAGCTAGAGAGAAAGGGGGAAACAGGCTCTCCGTTGAGCAGAGAGCCCAATGTGGGGCTCAATCCCAGGACCCTGGGATCATGACCTGAGCCGAAGGCAGAGGCTTTAACCTACTGAGCCACCCAGGTGCCCCTAAGATACTCTTTATTAATTTTTGACTTTGTTACGTGTCTTGGTATGGATGGCCTTGTGATCATATTGTTTGATGTGGTGTGTTTACTGGAGCTAGATGGCTACTCCCTTCTCATGTTAGGGAAATTTTCACATACTATTTCTTCAAACAATTTTTTTGCCCCTTTCTTCTTCTCTCCTCCTTTTGGGATTCCATAATGCAAATATTAGTACACCTGATGTTGTTGCCGAGATCCCTTAATATATCTTCAATTTTAAACTTCCCTTTTCTTCTTGCTGTTCAGGTTGGGTTCTTTCCAATACCTTGTGTTCCATATCACTGATACTTTTTTTGTTTTTGTTTTTTTGGTTTTTTTTGTTTGTTTGTTTTACATCTTCTAATCTGCTGTTGATAACCTCCGGCATATTTTTCATTTCAGTTATTGTATTCTTCAGTTCTGAATGGTTTTTATATGTTCTCTTTGTTGAAGTTCTTACTGAGTTAATCATTCTCCTTTCACATCTAGTGAGTATCTTTATGACCATTACTTTGAACACTGTATCAGGTAGATTGCTTATTTCTGTTTCAATTAGGTATTTTTCTGAGATTTTTGTCTTTTGTTTGGAATGTAATTTCATTTTGTCTGTGTCTCTCTGCTTCTATGCTTTATGGAAGTCAGCTATAATTTCTGGTCTTGAAGGTAGTGGTCTTAGGTAGAACGCATCCTGTAAGGCCCTTCCTGCTGTGACTGGGTCACAACTGCTGTGGAAGTACTGGTGAATGGAGCTGGCTTCCTCTTCACCAGGGCAGGATTTGCTCTCCAGGAGTGCTGGTCCTGGCTGGAGCTGCTGCCAGGTGTGGTGAGGTAGTTGCTTTTGGGAAAATGCCAGTACTGATTGCATTTAGGTGGAGTTAAGCCCCACTGAGTTGCAGAGGTCCCAGAGTTAAGCCCTGCTAGTTGTTATGGGGGTTCACCTTCCTGGTACAGGTCCCCAGGGCTGGGGGTGCTCCATATGGGGCTTGATCCCTTTGTTCTCATGGATAACCTTCATAACTATTCTATCCCTCCTGCTTATGTGTTCCCACTGTGTCTCTGTTTTCTGTCATTTTCACTGTCACTTTCAGAGAGTTGCATTATATATGTTATACCTTGATTTGTCTGTAACGAAAAGTAAGCTCAGGATCCTCCCCCAATACCATTTTCCTGAAATCTCTTTATAGAACTTTTTGATAATCCTTTTTATTTCAGTAGGAAAGGTGTTATTATTCGTTCCTACTTTCCTTTCTAATTTTAGAAGTTTGAGAACTGTTTTGTTTTTCTTAGTCTAACTGAAGGTTTCTCAATTTTGATGCTCTTTTCAAAGACTCAGGTTTTGGTTTGATTGACTTTTTCTCATTTCTTTATTCTTTATTATATTTATTTCTCTTCTAATCCTTCTAATTGCCTTCATTCTGTTGTCTTTGGGTTTAGATTGCTTTTCTCTTTCCAGCTCCTTGAGGCAAAAACTTAGGGTAATGATTTGAGATTTATTTTGGTATGTGATTTTATATAGTTATATCATACTGTAAAAATCCTTTTGACAGATCTCTGCTTTTAGTTGGAATGTTTAATGCATTTATCTTTAAAGAAATTACTGATAGGGACTTCTGTCATTCTGCAATTTGTTTTCTATATGTGATAGGTATTTACTCAATTTTTCCATTACTACTTTGGGGTTTATATTTAAATTTATAACAGTCTAGTTGAAATTAATAGCAGCTTACATTCACCAGTAGGTGAACAATGAGAGACTATGGACTCTGAAAAACAATCTGAAGGGTTTGAAGAGGTGGGGGGGTGGGAGGTTGGGGGAACCAGGTGGTGGGTACTAGAGAGGGCACAGATTGCATGGAGCACTGGGTGTGGTACAAAAACAATGAATACTGTTATGCTGAAAATAAATTTAAAAAATGATAAAAAAAAAAAAACTGCTTCACTGCAATTCTAGCCATTTGCTTTTATGAGATTATTGTCAAATTACATTTCATAAACTGTGTCAGATCTGTGTGTTCTGTTGAGTCCTTCTAGCAAATTTTTCAATTACAGTTTTTCAGTTTTAGAATTTGTATTTGACTCCTTTTATAATTTCTGTTTCTTAGTTGATATTTTCTATTTGCTGATGCATTGTTCATTTGTTTCCTTTAGTTTCTTTGTCTGTGGTTTCCTGTAGCTTTTTGAGTGCTTTAAAGACTGCTAAAGTCTTTAGCAAGTTGAATTTCTGCTTTAAGGACGGTATTAACTTCTTTCCTGTTTCTTTGTGTGCTTTTTTTTCCCCCCCAAACCGGTCATTCTAAATATTCCAATGTAACAACTGTGGAAATTGGATTCTGCTCCCTCTCTAGAATTAGTTTTGTTGCTTGTTGTAGTTACTTAGTGAATTCCAAACTGTTTTTATAAAAATTGTGTTCTTTGTCATGTGTGGTCTGTGAAGTCTGTGTTTCATTAGTTTAGTGGTCAGCTAGTGGTTTGAAAGAGCTGTCCTTAAGTGCATGCAGATGAAAGAAAGAAAAAGAAATAAACTAGTCCCCTGGGCTTTAGATTGACTCTGTTAGGTCACCCCATCAGTACTTATTCAGGGTGTTTATGGGCTGATGTAAACATCAGCAAGAAAAAAAAGCTTAGGGTCTTCTCAGATCTTTCCTGAGGATCTATCCTGATCTGGGTTTTGGATGTGGCAGCTTTTCAAAGCCTTTATTCCCCAAAGTACTTCACTCTTCAGCTTTTCCTTTCATTCAGTCCTCAGCCATGTGTCTGTTGTCTGTCATAACCGTTAACTCTAGCCTCAGGCAGGAGCATGTTCATTTCCTTATCAGTATTTTGGAGAAACACCCTCTGGAGCAACACCCTGAGAAACTTCTGAGTTAGGTTAAACAAAGGTAAAACCCCTTATTTCAATCCTCCCAGTAGCCCTCAGGGCAAAACAAACACTATCCTTGGGAACAGGAGTATTCTGCCTCCTGTAGAACCAGGTCCCCATACCACTTACAGGCTGCCATTTTTTAAGACCACTACTGACTGGGAAGAAGGATGGGGAAAGACTAAGATAAAATGCTATCAAGTTAGCCATCTGAATTTCAGTCACATTTTAAACTTTCATTTGATTTCTCTTCTATCATCTTCCAGACTTTGAACAATATTGAGTGACAGTTTCTGCCAGTCTTTCTAGTGTTTCTGTGGAGTGGATGGGTCCTTAGAGTTTCATTCTGCCATTTTCATTGCCTATATGCATGCATATTTTGTGGAAATAGACACACCAATTGGATAAGTGTGATCTGATTTTCCTAGTATATTCTGAATGTTTGATGCTTTATTAAAATTTTGTAAATACTTAGACTGTTATATGATAAAAACACTGCATATATATTTGACATAATAGGTAAAAAATGGAGTATAGAAAAATTCATAAATTGTGTAAGGGAATTTAGGGGCTAGCATGAACATACTTGTACCCTTGTAGTATGACTACCAAGCTCACCCTTTCCCTACTATTAGAAAAAAAATACTATTAGAAAAATTATTAGTTTGACCCAGTACAGCTTCTTGCTAGAGTATGAAAAGCCTCTTGTTTTAATATTTTAAACTGAACATTAAAGAGCTCTGAGGAACATTGTCTCCAAAAATCCATTCAAATGTTTTGTTGCTAGATGCTCTAATTAATGCGTTTGTCTTTGTTACCAGTACTTCTTAAAACACACTGTTAACTGTCTTTGATTTCAAAATAATATGTCATGCCTTATTTAGAAATAACTACTCCCTTCATGTACCTTTAGGGAAGTTCTCCTAAATAGCAAGAAAGGGAATACTTGTCAAGCTCTACGGTTACAAGATATAATCTCCCCAAATCACCATGCTTGCTAAATTGTTAACTGACAAGGGATATTACTTTATATGCAAAAGAAAATTATAGTAAACACACAACACTATTGGGCTTACTCATGTGAATATCTGATGCAAGGAACAGTATGCTGAGCAAAATGCAACATTTTATTCATTAGATGTTGTTAGAAATTACACTCCTTTGGATGGGATTTTATGTTAAGATTTTTTCCTCTGGGTAGGAAAGCAATTCTTTTTATTCTAACTGAAGACTGTTCAACATATAATCAGTTTTTAGGGGAGCCTTCAATACAGTACATCTGGTTGAAAAGTGACATTGCAGGATACAGCATATCAGATAAGAATTAATTTTTCAATTTAATTTGTTTGGCAAAGGTAAAGATAGCCTATATTACATACATGATTTTCCATATGCTAAATTCTGAAGCGAAACTACATTTGAACCAGTCTTTGTAGTTTTGCCCACAGCACTTTCCAGTAACAACTTGTCTTGAGGCAGTTTATTTCCCTAATGTAACAACAGGCTACAGCAAAGTGACAGCTCTCTAGCTATAAAATGCTAAAATTTTTTTGTTGTTGTAGGCATATATTACTGAAAGGAAATTACATAATACAGGCTACAAAACTTTTACTAATCTGAAATAGAGAAGTTCTCCTTACCTTGGTCATTGTCTGACTTTGGTCATGATTGAACACTATATTAAAGTTTTATAGACATATGTATGTTGTTTAATAACAACTTTGAGCCTTAAGGAGACAAACAAAAATAATTATAATAAACATGTGTTTACATGTAAAGCTTTGCTCTCAGATTCCAATTGTAATGCCTGTTCTAAATGAATCTTAAGAAATGTAAAAATACTCAATGGATTTACATTTACAGGTCAAGTGCTCCCTAGGGATAGGCATTCAACAAATGATCATGATAACTTAATATCTTTCCATAAATGCCATTCCAGTACTAAATTTATCACACTTTGAACAGGAACTAGGGAACTTAATGTGCTTTTTAATAACAGATTTGGGAATATGTGGTAAGGTGAACAGAGTTCTGAATTATTATGCAATTTTCACTGAATATCCTATTTTGACAAGATAACTTATTCCTAGCACACATACTGCCCTGGAACTTAGCTTCATATGCCCCTGTAGGATTTTTATATTTCCCATTCTTTATTGAATTTCATAAAGGTATGAAATAAATAAATTTAGTAGATGTGCTCTTGGTTCCTATTTAAGACTGTACACCTGAAACTCCTAAGCTTTCCACGTTCTATTATTTAGATCTTAACCAAAATTAGATAACAAAATGTTAAAGGAAAAACAAAGTTTACCGAACTGTGTTTTTAAATTCTTCCTTAGCACCAACGAAAATAAAAATTCAGATTTGAGAGTTCTAAAGCCCAGTTTATAAGCCCTATTTTTCTATTCTTTCTGGCTTCCAGCTTCTAAAACTTCTGTAAGTCAGAAAAAATTTTTAAATCCTGTCTAATTTATAGGGTTGTTGTAAAGAAAATAACATATGCCAAAGTGCTTTATAAACTAAAAGAGGATATACAAACATAGTAATGGTTAGACTCCAATATTTGGTTTTCAAAAAAGCTTCACTGAGTCACTCATGTATAGGATAATTTTTATCTGGATTCAGGGAAGGAAGTTTTGATGGCAAACTTCTTCCATATAATACATGGGGAAAATGGCCATCAGGTTAGTTTTGCAGTAACAAGTCTGGATTCCTGGGTGACCCTTCTAAATTTAGAGAGGAAATTAATTTCTAGTTCTGGTGTGTTGCTTCCATCACCTAATACCTTCAAGCTTACTGATTTAGACCTATTCGTTTTTAAAATTTACGTCCTGGGAAAAAACCTCCCATTTCCCAGGTTAAGCTTCTAAGTTGTAGGCACTATTCATCCAGCTCCCTGCCTCTAATTGTAATTAATAAGAACAAAACATTTGTAACCATACACACATCCTTTATACTGAAATGACATTGAATATATTTTCTCAGTATGTGACATATTTTCATGCATATACCTTATCTCTGTACAACCTTAAGGATTCTTTAACATATATTTCATAGTTTTCCCTTACTAACATTGTGGTTTTCTTTACTAATGAGTGAACAGTTCTAACACATGAATTCATAATTACATTGTCATTTATTTCAGTCCTACAGCATACACTGAATATAATATGCTTGAAAACACTTCAGTATTTCTTGTTCTTTCCAGTGCTAATATGAATCTTAACTATCCACTTCTATAAATTAAATTGGCTAGGAAAACACATTTCAAAAATTGTACAAGAATAAGCTAGAATTATCACAATCAACGTGGATATGAACTCAAGAATTCAAACTATATCTCAGGAACACTTTATCTTCATGGTAAACATTCACTTTATGCAAATCCCACTTGGCTTCATTTAATTAAAAAGCTGAAAAAGAAAGAAAATTATATGCTGAAAACAGGGAAAACACAATATGCTTTTTATTCATTCTAAAATAGTACATGTAAATAGATACAATAAAAATGTCATAATTACATTAATTCATCTCATTCTAATTTTTTATCAGGGCAATTTCTCTGAACTAGTTTCTGAGATGGGGTCAAAACTTATGGTGAGAACAGGTGAGGGGTGGGAGAGGATGCTGATAAGAACTTGAACTAGCAGTGTTTAAGTTTGGGTAAAATACCCTATTTCTTTCTGTGAGCCACTTTCATTGCTGCTTAGAACAGAAGTTTAACCAGTGTTTAAACTGGCAATGTAAGAGGAACAAAAAGTATGAATTAAAACAAAGATTTGAAGTGGGTCATTTCAATGTCCTTAAAAAAAAAAAAAAAAAAACTTTCTTTTCTTCAACCTGTAATTCA
Organism: Enhydra lutris kenyoni; assembly: GCF_002288905.1. Classification (NCBI taxonomy): domain Eukaryota; kingdom Metazoa; phylum Chordata; class Mammalia; order Carnivora; family Mustelidae; genus Enhydra; species Enhydra lutris. The sequence goes on along the minus strand of NW_019154095.1, from coordinate 22,175,506 downwards.
TTCACTTACATAAAATGACTAAACGCTTGATGTTTTTAAGTGAAATTTATAGCTGAAATATATTGTACAGCCAGAAAGAATGTATATATAAATCATGAGTCTCATCAGATTCTGAGTACATAAATATCTGCACATAAATGCTTGTACAGACAGAAATAAAAGGGAGCTGTTTTTCTTAACTTCCCTAAGCAAAGTTTTAATCTATGAACAGAAATATAAGTTGTAAGATGGTAAGTCAATTTAAATAACATTAACTAAGTTTCTGCTTGATATTTGTACCTCTTTCTAACATGTGGCAAGGTTTTTTGTTTTGTTTTGTTTTTGTTTTTTTTTTTTGGTCCTAATAATATAACTTTGCAGGGTGACCAGAGACAAACCATATTTTAACAAAATATTAAAATAAAAACAAAAATAATTGTTGCTACAATTAGAAAGCCATGTAGTTGGAAAACTGTTAAATTCGTAAGGATATATAATATCTGGATGTTTAAATCTTAATATCCTAAGAATATATTTCTTTGTCTTTCTGAACCTCGGTTTCCTCATTAGTGAAAAGAATGTTTGGCTGATCTCCAAAGTTCTTTATAGTGCCCATATTTTATCAACCTAATGACCTTGTGATGCTATGTGCTAAAAGTAAACATGTATTTAAAAAGACTTAAAATGTTATATAACAAAAATATAATAAATGTAATACAGTATAATAAAATTTTAAAATAAAAAGGTTATACAATATGAAATAAGTACTCCATTTCTGAGGAATTAAAGGCTAGAAATCGTGTGCTGATCCCTCAATGCAACAAGACCTTGCTTCTGTTTTTCAAAATAAATAGCTAAGACTGAGGCCTGAAGAAGAATGTCAGTGGGGAAACTTCCTTAGAGCAGTAAGCAGTGGCTGCTGTTCAATCCACATAATCCTTAACACTGATGGCAGTGCACAGAGATGTGTCCTTTGTAGATGAACTCTTTGGCATTTTCTGTCTTTAATTTTAAACTTCCCCTAAAGATTAAAGCTAACTTAAAAATGAGAGTTAATGATAAAAAGAAAACTTGGTCATAAAATACTTAAAACTTAAAGTTGAAAAAATTATGACTTAAGGAAACTGAGAACTTACAGGGTTTATTTTTTAAACAACTGGTCTAAACCTTTTTAGCTGTGTGCATTAAAGATCACCTTTTATCATTGTTAAAACTATTATACTATAAAAACAAAAACAGTAATATGACCCTTATGATCATTTTATACTTCCTAACTTTTTGGATCTAAAAAGTCAAAAAAATTCTATGATTTTTAGATAAAAATCTAAAAATAAAATAAATAAACAAAAGGATCTCTGTACCTTCTTATTAAGGTAAACTAAGAATCCTTAGTTACCACACTGTTGGTTCACACTAGGAATTTTTCCCAAACTATAATACTTATTTTTTTAAAAAGCTTGTTAAAACAATCTTTTGTTTACATTTTATTATGCAATGACAAATACATATTTTATCTGGAAAGGATTCTATTATCTTACAATAAAGGATAAGTTTAACAGACTACTTCCCGTTTTTTATATTTAAAATCTCTTTCATAAAAAATTGTAAACTTTACAAGTGTTCATTCAAGACACTGGAAAGATCGAAGTGTATCAAAAATGTTTTGTTAAAATCTTAGAAAAGCATAAAATATTATTCTCTAGGTAATCATTCAATATTAATATTAAGCATCCAAGGTATATTCCAATATGAATGTTTTATATGGATTTCATCATTTGAGATTAGTCCCTCATTCCTGTCAGGTTCTGACATAATTTTTTCTTTTTAGATTTACCTGTCTAGTAATTTTGATGTATAATGTAATAGTTCTCTTCTATCTGTGTTTCTAATAGTGCTTGGATAGTATCTTTCCTAGGAATGCTTATTGTAAAAATGTATAAAAATACTTTTATAACATAAAAACTGTTGAATGCCAAAAACCAAATATACTCCTCTTACTTGGAATGTATTTTTCAGTATTGTGGTTGAGTTCCTTAGAGAGGGAGCAGCTGCCTTAGGTACCACCATCAACTTCTGTCTGGACTCCCTTTTACCCTTTCACGAATGATTCTCTTCACAGGTCATGGTAGTATGTGCATACGTAGCACTGACTACTGTAGCTAGCTTACTTTGAAGTGAATGCATGTATGGTCAACTGACGCAAGTAGCGACAGAAGATGGAGGCTACATGGCAAGTCTAGAAAATTGTACACAGATTAGAGAGCAGACTAGAACCAGCATGAGTATGTCCCAGAAACTCCCCCTTTTGCTAGCTTAAAGGGATGCAACTATTCCCTTCTGGTCTACATAATTTGATTATTGCTTAAAGTAGATCAGGGATGCAGAGGGACATTGTGTATACAAAGAAGGAAGGGGATAGAGATCTCCCAAAACTTGCAAGTGTGGTTCTTTCCTAATTATTCCCTCATACTTACAAACATTCAGGATCTATATAAAAATGCAGTCCTTGACTTGCGGAGAAGTGATGTTCCAAAAGTTTGTAACAAGGTTATTATTTGAAATACCAAATAAGTTTTTCTAGAGAAACATGATTTAAAATGGTAGTTGTTTTCTCAAAGTTGAGCCAAAAAAAAGTCTGTCTCAATCACCATTCAGCAAAGATTTACTGCCCATCTATTCTGTACAAGAATATTGTGTTTAGAAGGGTGCTGTAAGATATGAAATGACTGAAAGTCATGGCCATTAGGTTTTTTTCCCTATAGGAGAGTAAGACCTGGACACGATTAAGTATAACACAGACATAGTTGATGTGATGGCAAGTCCAATTGTTAGAGTTTTGTTTGCTTGTGTTTCAGTTCCTCTGACTTTGAAAACAAGTTAAAGGAAGGGATAGTAGCCTAGGCTATGGGAGTTCAGTGCCAAAGAATAAAAATAACATTGTGTTATGTTCAGTATGGGGAGTATGTTCAGTATGAGGAGCCCATACACTTTCTGTAAAAGGCCAGGAAGTGAATAAAAACTGTGGGCTGTAAATCTCTGTTGAAACCACTCAACTAAGCTCTTGTGGAATGGGAAAAGACCTCTGGACTTGGTCACTGTGTGGTCACTGGAGACTCATATGTAAAACAAGTTTATTCCTTTTTTCTTCCTGTGAAAAATCTAACTAGGCATGAAGTAATGGCTTGCATTTTGTTTTTATTTATCTTAATTATCTGTTGTTGGTGTTTAAAAAAAAAAAGATGCATACACAGTACTCTTAAATGAATGCTATCCAAGTGGGAGCTGGTTAAATTCTCTGAGCTCTTCAGATGGACATAATTTGCTTGTGTACTGTACTTCCTATTCTCAAACTGGGGAAGAGTCAGGGAGACCTAATGGTGACATGCCACCCTGTCTGAGAGAACTCATGTATGTGATTAAAGGGCAGTTGCTCAGATTTCATTATGGTATTGAAAAGAAATTGGAAGGGAGGAAAAGCCTTGCTTCTTTACTCAGAGCATGGATCATCTGCTAGTTGAATTGTTCAGTTGGCCTTGCACCTAGTGGAAGTTGCAATGATTCACTGTTCTTAGGGCTTTCTTAACCTTTACTTTATATTCATAAATGTTCTAAGGGGATGCAAGAGAGAAGTACATTATGGCTGTTAGCCAGTCGTCTTTAGCCTGCTTCTCGGCTTTGTAATAGAAGATTACTGAACCCAGAAAAATGTTCAAATCTGAACTCCACAATCCCCAAACAAGGCCTAGAGGACTTGACTTCATTAGGAGAAGGGAAAGGAGAAGGGAAACGAGATCTTTGGGTATGGAAACCTTTCTGTATCTCTGTGTACACAGGGTCAACAGCTCTCAAGTCTCATTACTGCTAAGGCCACTTCTCTACACAGCCTAAACTAAGAGACTTAGTAATAGCTTTCATAGCATGGTTATTAATAATGAGACATAATCAGGAAGGTAGATACTATTCTGGGGGAAAAAGAATAATAAAGCTAGTGTGTGGAATAAGGTTGGGAGATAGGTGAAGAAGAAAAAAATCTTTTAGATCACAGGAGCTGCCTATGCAGGGTTTCTGCATAGAGTAAGTTTGCATAGAGTAAGTGGTTCCTGTCACAGTAAGGAAGTTGAATTTTCAAGATGGAACTCACCCTCTAGAGCCATTTTGTGTATGTCTGTTCAGACTATGTGTTTTGAGGCTGGAGGGGTTGGAATGAGCAGTACAGAATGTAAAAGAAAAACAAAAACAAAAAACGGAAGTTTCTACAGAAATTATTTTATATAGAGGTTCTTAGTATCTATTTCTAATATTACCAAATGCTGATTAAAAAATCTTAGTACATACTTAAACATGCATTTTGATTTATTATCTTGGGAATTAAAATTTATACTGTTTGTTAGTGGAAAGAGATGTGACTACATTTGTCCTAGGCAGAATGACATGTATTTCTGTCTTTTGTTTTAGTTCTGCTTTCCTAACCTTTTTCTAACTTCTTCCTAAAGTAGTAAGAGGGAAGTAACTAAATGAAATTATACTTTGTTTGGAGTGGAGTGCATATGCATATATCGGAGTATTTTACAAAGCTACTGTTTGTCAAACGGTTAATTCCATGGGTCAAAGTCTATTGCAGATATCTGTATCTGAGGTCTTATCTCTAAAGCAATGTACAACAGCCTAAGACTGGAATATAGGGTCTCACAGTTAAAAGTTATCTTACATCTATAAAGCAGCAGTTTGCTATAACTTGTCTTATGTATGAGAGAAATATTATGGTCTTTATTTGAAAGATGAGGAAAACTGAGGCTCAGAGAAGATTAAAAGACTTGCCTGAGGTTATAGTTTTAAAGTGCCATGGTCCAAATCACATCTTCTCACTCAAAGTCCAGATCACTTTCCAATACACCACAGTGAAATACAACAATATGGAAAAAATAGTCCTTAAGATTCAATTTCCATTTGCAAAATATTATTACAAGATTTAGCACTGTATTCCTTATCTAGATAAGATAGGGGCCAGACAATGGTGCCTTTAGAGCATTCCAGCTCTTCTCCGAATCCTCTCTAAATCTTCGGTCCTTTATGTCATTCTTCAAAGCTGGAACTCAGCAGGAGAAAGACAATCCCAGTGAAATTCTTATCAGTGATATGTATTGTGGATTGATCACCACATCATTTCAATATTATTTTTCTATTTGTATAACTCAAGATTATATTTAATATTTTCTCTACAGATGAAAGATCTACATGTAAGATACAGAAATGAATGTGAGATTGCTATACTGTATATCCTGGGATTTTTTTGTCTTGCTGTACTTGTCCACTACCATACTTTCCTCAAAATTCATATAAATGTCTTTCATTTCTGTTATTCTGTACTTCCCATTACTGAACGTCCATTTTTTTGTTACTCATTATTTCTCAAAATAGCCAAGGACATCAGGAATTAAAAGTAATTTTTTAAAAGACAATAGAATATAGTTTCTATGTCCATTATAAGCTTAATAAAATATATTTTTATTATTTGATGCCAGCCAGCTAAGAATCAATCTGAATTTGCAATAAGTATCTTTATAGCTCAGGTTTCTGGAATAATTATCTTTCCACACAGCACACATCCCTTTAGGTGTGTGGAATAACCTAACAACTCCAGGAGGTGTCATTTGATGTGAACCCATCTTCTGGAGTTGTACAATGTGGCAAACCAGTACTCTTCTTGTCACTGTTTCTATCTTAATGGTTCCTGTTGCATTTAGATAATACATAAAAAATGTTTTTGAGTTAAATAGTCAATTAATATGATGAGCACCTACTATGCGCACAGCACTTTGGAGATACAAAAAGGTATTTTCACAGACTCTTCTCTAAAATATCTCATAATATTACAGAATGAAAATGACTTTAATACATAAAACAGTAATATATGAATACTCAATGAAGAATGTAATGAAGTAAAGTGCTGAACAAAAACATAATGAAGTAAGATGCTAAAGTTGAAGGGATTGTACAAGTTAAGAAGGAGGTGAAGTAAATATTTATTGAGAACCCCCTTACATTTTAGGTATTACAAAGTGATCATATAATTTATCCCCACAGAAGAAGATAGGTGTTATACCAACTACAAATGAAGAAAGAAGCTCAACAAAGTTAAATATCTTGACAAAAGAAAGAGAAATAACTTGAGACAAACCTAACAACTGAGCCTGTCTCCAACCCCATAAAAAACTAAAATGTGATTTTCAAAGTGAAGAAAAATGAGACCCAGAACTTAAGTAACTAACTCCAAGCCCCAAAGTTAGCAGAGAGGATCTAAGATTCAAACTCAGATTTATTTGACTGCAGAGCTAGAGCTATTAATTAAAAAATTATATATTGAACTCAGCTCTTATTGTAAATATTATTTTCCATTCTGCTACTCTATCTTGCTAAGACAACTAAAGAGTTCTATAAATAGGAAGCAAAGTGATTGAATTAATAGAGAATGTTTCATGTTATTATTATTATTTTTTTTAACTAAAGTAGAGGCATGGGTCAGAAGTACTTTTACAGAAATTTTTTGAATTTTTGTAGGTCAGTGTGCATCAGTGGAAAAAAATGGGATATTACCTATAAGTAAAGACTATCAGGTATTGCTACCAGCTCTTTGCTTTTCTCTGAAAATGGGATGAGCCTAAAGTTAATCTTTATTTAATATACAAAATGAACGCAGTGCTACCATTGAAATAAAATTCTTTTTTGAATTATGGCTCAGATGGTAATTAGACCAAACTCTTAATAATCTTGATATTTCACTAGTAGTTTCAAGGGACTCAGGAGCCCAATTACGTTCAACAGAAGGTTCAGGGACAATCTGTTCTTCGCTAAACTGAATCATGCAAATATAAAAGTTACTTAATCTTCAGTGTAAAGAAAATCCTACTTAGTAAATGAAATATAAATGAGTTTGAAATATTTTTACCTATCTGAATTAATGACAGTAAGCATCTAACATTTATTGAGTAATTAATACTATGTGTTATTTACCACATACTTGGCAATGTGTTAAGTAATTTACATTCACTCTCATGTAATCCTTACGATAGTCAAATGAAGTATGTATTTTTTTTTCATTTAGTAAGGAGAAAACCAGTATTTAGAAGAATTAAATAATTTGTCCAAGGTCACAGAGTAACAGATCAGGGTTTTTTTGTTTTGTTTTTTGTTTTTGTTGTTGTTGTTGTTTTAAGATAGGGAATTTAAATGCAGCAAGTTTGCTTACTGAAACCTAACAGAGAATCTGGGAGAATTCAGTGATGGCGTGAAATCTATTGATACTGTAGGAAAAGCACCCTTAGGACTAAAATGTAGGAGAGATTTAAGGAAACAGGATAAACACTTCAAGCAGACATTTGTTTCTTTCAAAGATCAACAAAAATAATAGTGTGAAGTGCTGAGAAAATATAATGAAGAACATAAATGTTTAAGGCTTAAGATTAAAAAGAAAAATAAAACGCATAAAGATCACTACACAGAAGAAATTGAAGGTTGTAGATTAAACAAAATTCAAAATTAAGAGGAATAAAAAATTAGCAGTATGACCAGGATTACCTTTAAACTATCAATAGTATTTCTTGATACAAAAGTTAGAATTCACAGAAATTTAAAAGGAAGAAATCAAAGGCCACAGAGGGCTTAAGGCATTATACCCAAGAAAGTACTTTAGCATTGGAGTTTGAAGTCCCTGGTGACAGGTGATTTTTAAATTAGTATATGATATTGTGTTCAAATGTGCATCTTCACTATGGGATAGCTCAACGGTTTTATCCACAGTATGGGTATTATCCAAAGTAGGCAGAAGTGGGAAGTTTTTTTAGTCTTTTTAAAGGAAAAAGTGTGTTTGTCCTTGCAATTCATCTTGAAGTCAAGGATATGGTCTTGGACAAGAAACTATTCTTGTCTTTTGCAAGCCTACTTCAGTGTATGTCTGCTGCAAAGGATTGCATTAACTTAGCTCTTGGTCCCCAGGGTTAATAGTAGGGCTTGACTCTCCATAAAGACGGTTAACCACAAATGTCTTGTCAGAAGTGCTTAGGACAGCACATGCCTTCTGGAATGTTTTGCATGTTTTCCCTTTCCTATAATGGTGGTGTCCTGTATATCATTCTTTTATTCCTTACAAAGTGCTTTTATTTGAGATGAGCAGGCCTGATATTTTCTTTTTTAGGCAGGTACTTTAAGGCTTGTGCCACAGAAACACACTTCTGGGAGTGCAAACTGCTTGAAAATGTGGTGCTATGTGACGCTCATAACGGACCTGGCTTCTCATGCTGAATAATTCTGTGGGAAGAGAGAGCTTTTTCTTTAACATCTCACATTTCCACTTCTCAGAATTATTTCTCTCTCCCACTCTTTATTACTTCTCTCATTCTTGCTTGTGCTATCATCTTTGCCTTTTCTCCAGTGAACTAGTTGTATAGATGTATATTTTCCCCCTACGCTGTTAGGTTTTTAGGATTTAGCTCAGGAGATATCCAAATCTCTGGCATGTAATCTCTGCAGACCTTTTAGCAATACTTGGTTTTGATGTTTATCATCTATTTATTAACACATTCAAGATAACTGATGAAAATTTCTGAGAAAAAAAATTAAAGATAATTCAAAAGGCAAATGATGCAGTGCAGCAATAATAATCATTAAAAAAAAGCAGGATCAAGGGGCGCCTGGGTGGCTCAGTGGGTTAAAGCCTCTGCCCTTTGGCTCAGGTTGTGATCTCGGGGTCCTGGGATCAAGCCCCGTGTCGGGCTCTTTGCTCAGCAGGGAGCCTGCTTCCTCCCCTCTGCTCTGCCTGCCTCTCTGCCTACTTGTGATCTCTCTCTCTCTCAAATAAATAAATAAATAAATAAAATTAAAAACAAAAACAAAAACAAAAACCCAGGATCTACCACAACTAAGGTAACTTGAGCGTAAATCCATGTGCTAGACTAATTAAGGAAGAAAACTTGTCAAATGTAAAATTGGTATTTTGGGGGGTACATACTGATATTCTATACTACATTTTTTTAGTTCTAAGAGATGCATATATGTAAATGTCATGGGAGGAAACATATATCCTATATAAACCTGAGGAAGCCAAAGAATTTGAACGTGAGTGATCGGATGGACAGACAAAACAAGAGAAAAAGAAATTTGATGAATTCCAGAAAACTAAAACCCACTGTATTATATGTACATATACAATACATATGTGATAGGTATCTCTAAAATGAAGTTCTACTGTCTATAAGGCCGTGTGCCTCATAGGCCTCTGCAAAGTCTGAGCCGAACGCATGGCAGGTGCTCAAAGACTTGTTTAACTGAGTTAAAAATCATTTGGCAAATGAGTTAGCTACTTGATATTAGCCTTTAAATATCCATTAACCAATGAAGTCGTTTATTAGTTAAAAATAAAAACATTCACATTAGTATAATGATATTACCTATAAGGATAGCCGTGGTATTTGGAACGAAATATTGAAAGTAGAAAACTGAAGAAGAAGACCACCAGGCCTAATCCCACTAGGCAAATTACTAGAAAGAGACAGAAAATGCCATTAATGTCTAGACACATGGAACCAAAATGCGTATGTTTTTTAAATGCATTCGATTAATAACAGTATACTTACAGTTTAATAGTTCATGGCACATACAGGCACAACAAACCAGATAATCCAAAATACAATGTATTCATTATTTTCCACATTCTTCTCAATGAAAATGTACTATTTGGGGTATGAAAACAACAAAAGTGACTGATCTAAGTCTTCTGGTGCTTTTCTTCTCTTACAGAGTTCCTATAAGTACTAAAATGCCTCAAGGATCAAAACAAAACAAAATATGTGATAAACCACAAACAAGATTATCAGCCCCTGCCTTATAAAGCATTGGCTATATTAGCATAGACATTTGCATTGTTAGAATACTAAACAGAATTTTATTCTTTTCAGATGCCATGCAATATTTACTAAGAAATGTCATTTTAGATTATTGGCTAGATTATTGTTTGGGTAAAAGTCTGTTACTTAGAAATAGTCATCCTAGTGTACAAAAAGCTGGAATAAAGCCTTCAGGAGTAAAGTAGTAGGGATTCTGGAGAGCCCAAAGTGGGGGGAAATCCCCCCACAGAGTAGATACTTTTGTCAAAATGCTATTATTTCTTTTAACAAACGAAGAAACTTTTAACAAATGGCATATTAGAGTAGAATGTGCTGTGGTCTAGGTTTTCAGTATCCCTGTATCCCAGGCAAGTTAACAAGAGTGAAAATACTTTTTGTCTTCTTTTCCTTTTTGTTATGGTTAGGAAGATTTTACTCTAAAGTCAAAGAGTAATAAATATTTGTAATACAAAACAATGGAAATATGTATGCAAATATATAGAGTATTTAAACAAGATTTATTACTATTAGTAAAATACATGCTTGTAAAATTAAAATGCTTAAAAATCTGAGCCAATTAAATGCAGGTCTGTTTGGGATAAAGAAAAACATGAATTTAAAGAAATTGAAATGGACAAATTTATGCCATAAATAAGTAGAAAATAGAGTTAATTCTTAAGAAAAATCTAAGCATTTAAGAATAAAACACTTGCACGATACTTGTATCCTTTCATTAGTTTCAGAGAATTCTTATAAAAATACTGAAAATATTTGAAATAATTAAAGAAATGAAACACACTAAGGTACAGAACACAAGGAAGAGTTAGCAGTTCAATATGCTTCCATAATGATGAAAGACATTAAAAAAAAAAATCCTTCTAGCAGGTCTGAGACCAGGTTTAATTACAATCCTGGAAATCAAGGAGTGGATAACTTATGACACTGTCAAAAAATGGTCTAGAAATCTGTCAGTTTTCTTTCAACAGTGTAGGATTATCATTCTTTCAGTTTCGAGTATAAATTGCTGAAAGTCCCAAGAGCTTAACAACATTCAACTGTAGCCTCTGTGACATTCCATTTCAGACAAAGTTCATGCAGTTGAACTTCAAATTAATACTGGCCGAAAATAAAGTAAAAAAGTAGGTTGCTAAATATCCCCAAATGAAGAACACCTTTTTAAAAACATGTAAACTATCCAAGTGTGACAGACACCGGGCACTAGATACAACAATAACAGCATCACTTCTTACAACAATCTTACTAAACCTAGAACTGATTACCTCATGCTTTATTTTACACCTTACCACATCTGGTATTTTTATCAAACACTCATTCTTTCCTTTCTTGTTTTAAATTTTCAGAAGCTTTTAGTTGCTTTGCCACTTTGGTTGTGCTCAGTGGGAAATGAAGCTCAAAGTACATGATCAAGTAAAACAATATATTTACTTGATGCTGTGCAGTGGAACAAAACAGGGCTACTCAAGTCCTTGTATATAGGGAGGGGAGCAGTGGAACTGAGTGAGTAGTAGTGAGGAGTTAGTAATTACTGAATGAACCACTGCAGCCCATATAAGGTAACATACTTGTAAGAAAATGCTATGATACAGAATCATTCTGATCTGAGAAATAATAATCATAATAGTTGTATTAAAAATCAAAAAGGAGTAACTGTAAAATATATTTCCCATGTCTCCTTCTTTCTCTCACACTACACATGAATAAATAATTTGACAATGCTGAGTGTTGGAGTGATATGTAGGGAAATATCTACCAAGAGGGAAGCTGGAAGTAGTGATTTTATAAACTCAGTATCACAGATGTTATAAGATAAAAAATTTGTGTATTTATTACTATTACTTAGCTTAATAAGATAGGATATATAATAAATAATCACATAAGAAATGTCTTCATTAACATTGTCAATTCCAAGAACATTAGATTGTTTGTTCAAAAGATGTATCATAAAATGATATTCTGCACAATGCTTAACTAAAAGTAATACATTAGATTGTTTTGTAGTTTCTTTACAATGGTGTATAGATACCATCATGGGAAAACAAAGGACAGACTAAACTGTATACTATAATCAAAATATTTTAACACTTAAGACAACTATTTAGAAATCATTATGATTTATTTATATGCATGTCACCATAGCTAATACCTCCAAGAAGAAAATAAGTCTGGATTTTTATTTTATTTTATTTTATTTTTTAAAGATTTTATTTATTTGACAGAGAGATCAGAAGTAGGCAGAGGCAGGCAGAGAAAGGGGAAGCAGGCTCCCTGCTGAGCTGAGAGCCTGATGCGGGTCTTGATTCCAGGACCCTGAGAACATGACCTGAGCCGAAGGCAGAGGCTTAACCCACTGAGCCACCCAGGCGCCCCTGGATTTTTATTTTAAACTTCTTAATAAATTGTCTTTCTCAGATACCTGTGCTGCTCACACATAAATTCTAAGTTTAAAAAGTTTCCAGAAATGCTAAGCATACTGGGAAAAATTTTAATTATGGGTTTAATTATAAAATTACATAGGAACTTGATAATTAAAAAAAAAAAAAATGTTTGTGGCAGGAAATTTAAGGTCCTGTCTTCATTCCTAACCTGTGCTCCTAAGGGTAGATTATTCTCCCATGTTCTTCCCTTGTCTTGTCAAAATCTAATACTTCATACAAATGAATTTTTTTTTCTACAACCCCCCTGAAAGGAATAGTTCCATCAAAGGATAAAACGTGGATAACTTGCTTAGAAACACAATGCTTAGAAAACACAAGGCGCCTGGGTGGCTCAGTCCCTTAAACATCTACCTTTGGCTCAGGTCATGACGCTGGAGTCCCAGCATGGAGTCCCACATCGGTCTTCTCCCCCACTCAGGGGTGGGGAGTCTACTGCTCCTTCTGACCCTTCCTGCTCTGGTGCTTTCTCTCTCTCAAATAAATAAAATCTTAAAAAGAAATCTTAAATCTTTCTAAAAGAAATCTTAAAATCTTAAAAAAAAAAAACCATAATGCTGGAAATCTGTGGACTTGTAAATCTTGGAATACCACTGGAAAAGTCATAGGGCCTGGAAAAGGCATGATCAAAACATAACTTTTTAAATGTTGATTAAAAGAAATTTGAAAGTAATCGGAAGGTATTCTATTTCAGTGTTTTGTACACTGAAAACTGTGAGTCCTTGAAATACCTGATTGTTGTAGAATAAGGAACACAGCATTTGCCAATAAAATCTCTGAAGACTCTGACCACAGAATTGTGTGTCTCCCTGTAGTGTGGACGTTACTATGGAGAATACAGCTTCAGTAGACACAGGTCAGAGCAGCCCTGACAAGGGCTGACAGCTTGCCTTTATGTGCAATTCCACCGAAAATCACCCAATCCCATTTTGGAAGAAATAGATTTTAAGTATTTGTACACCCACATCCAAGAACTAGAAAAAAGTAAAACAAACTCCAACCTTTCTCATATCAGAACATTTCTTTAGAAATTTATTAAGGACTTTTATATATTTCCCATTTTACTTAAATGAATCTTAAGATTAAAACAAAACTATAAAAATAGCAACACACACTTACTCCGTCTTTTTCCAACATCTCCCTTGGATGTTGCCGCTTCATTTAGAAGAACCATCCCCATGGTGATAGCAGCATCTATAGTAGTTGTCAAGGAAACAGCAGAAATACATGCAAATAAAATCTATTAATTTTTCTGGATCTGAACACCATGTGTTCTGTTCCAGAATGGGAATGTTACAACTGCACACGGGACTAGATATGATTTAACTCTCTCCACCTAACACAAAATGACCATTCTTCGTGTGTTTGACTATGGATTTTAAAAAATAAGTAACTTGAAACTGAGATTTTGAGGGTCTAACTCTAAATGTTAAGTTCCAGGACTCATTTTCTTAGCATTTAGGAATTAAATGGATTTCCAAAATCAGTTACACCATTTCACATTATTATTTTTTTTTTAAGATTTTATTTATTTATTTGAAAGACAGAGATCACAAGTAGGCAGAGAGACAGGCAGAGAGGTGAGGGGGGGGAAGCAGGCTCCCCGCCGAGCAGAGAGCCCAATTCGGGGCTCGATCCCAGGACCCTGGGATCATGACCTGAGCTGAAGGCAGAGGCTTTAACCCGCCGCTGAGCCACCCAGGTGCCCCACCATTTCATATTATTGATGGAAGCTATGTACTAGTTATAGTCACAGGGACAAATTTCATCGGCAATCAGAGAAAATCAAAATATATTTACTATGATTTTTTCCCCAGGGCTTGTGTGCATAGCATTCCTTTTCTTGGCTTCCATTTCATGTGTTGTTTCATAGATTACCTTGTTTAAAGAAATATTTATTAAGGTCCAGTACTGTGTCATGTGGAAGTTTTTGTTACAAATTACAAGTCTTACAAAAGCAACAAACACATTGTGATAAAATGCTCTCACAAATTTAGCAGGATCTTAATTTAGTTAAATTGACATTTTAAGAATAAACACAAAAATTCTGTAATGTCTGCTTACAGCAGGATGAATATATTCATACCACACTGAAAGATGCCAGAGATTTGAAAATGATAGGAGATTTCACTTTTTTTTTTTTTAAAGATTTTATTTATTTATTTGACAGAGAGATCACAAGTAAGCTGAGAGGCAGGCAGAGAGAGAGGGGGGAAGCAGGCTCCCTGCTGAGCAGAGAGCCTGATGCGGGGCTTGATCCTAGGACCCTGGGATCATGACCTGAGCCAAAGGCAGAGGCTTAACCCACTGAGCCACCCAGGTGCCCCGAGATTTCACTTTTTTAAGAACATTCTTGGTCATGTTATTAAAACAGGTTTGACAAGGACTAATGTTAAGACTCATCAACTCTGTAAATATATTTATTATGTATTCTGCCCAAATGACTGATGGGTTGAAAAATAATGGGTTGAGAAAACTAAAGAAATTCTAGGCCAGAAATTCATTAATTTGTTCAACTCTACTATGGTCTCCTTGTATTCATTTCTACTGCTATGTATGTACAACCAGCATCAGTAAGTCTGCTGTACAGGATACACCTAAGTGTCTTCTTCTCCAAACATTGAAAGCTCAACGAATATTATTTGGCTATGTCTATATAATTAAGTGGAGTAGGTCAGGGAAAATTCTGCAGGTAAATATTTCCACTATATTTTCATAACCATCATATCAAAGTATTGGTTAATAATTATAAAATAATTTCTTTCATGACCATATTGTCCAACTTCTAAAAACAATAAATACCTGACTTCTCCAGTTAGGTATTTATGCTTATAATAACCTCTCTCTATATATGAGTGGTTTTCAATCTATTCTATTTAGCAATCCTTTATGGAATTCTTACTGGAGAAAACCAACCAACCAACCAACCTTGATTTGAAGCCTAACGCATACAAGAGAAAAGCCACTATCAGCACTATGTAACACCAGCCCCCCCACTTCCCATTCTCAAACCAAGCCCAAAACACATATATATCTTACACTACCACTGAACTTTTAGGGAACCATGACACATAGTTTGAGAACCATTGAAATTTTGGTAATTATTTGAGTTCCTTGAGTTTCAATCATGTTGTGATAGCCTGAAAAAGGTAAGGTAAGACAACGAATATTTCATTTTATGGTATGGTAGTCTGTGGACTGAAAGGATTCATTCTTAACATGTTTTAGACAATCCACTGATAAAAATTCCCTTGACCCTAGAGTCCTAGGACTATGCTAATTATAAAGTTATGGGGAAAAAAATTAAAAGCTCCTATCACTCAAACTGCTCATACGTAGGGAATTTCTATTGCTTAGCTTATTGGAGCAAACTACTGTGACTGTATAGATCCTTAATAAAGAGTTAAATTAGGTTTCCGTTTCATTCTTCTCTGGTTACATCTGGCCAAAATTTAGTAATAACAAAGTTAAAACCATCAAATCAATAAATAGTACTTAATAATAGTTTATTGGGAGTGCAAGAACAATTTTTAAACTAGGGTTCCCCAAATTCAAGGACTAATATAATCCTCAGGGACATGAAGTCACTGAATGGCTTATAAAGTAAAAATGAAGAAGTTACTGACTTTTATAGTGATTGGTTATTATAGTGGGGATTTCCAGATAGCAGGGGATTGGTTACGAGTGATTATCTCTCATGCCATTTTTAGGAAGATGACAAGTTTCTTTTATAATTATCAGAGGCATTTGTAAGAACTGTCGCAAGTTAATTTCACTTATATTTTTGAAAAGGGCTAAATTTAGTCGTGTTTATGTGGCTTAAATGATTTTGTCTGCTAAGGGAATTCTTAAGTCTGAGTTCTACTTTGTAATTCACCTTAACATTCTTTATTACATTCAGGTACAAATTTGAATCTACACAGTTAAATATACACATTTGATCTGAAAATTCACACAGGATGCCAGATCATTTTAACTCCAACAAAATACTTTTTGCAAATATTCAAAACATAAATGACATTTAAAATGATTTTATGTAGATATTATAAGTAAAATAAGTATCACTACAAATGCTTCTGAAATTCCACTAATAAAATCATGGGCAAATGTGACTATTTCTATTTCTGGGGAATAAGTTTTACAAAATTAAATGCTTAAAAATTTTAATAAAAGTATAGCCATATATAAAAATATATTCAGGATAAAATTTTACACATAAACATTCATTTGCACATATATATGTATGTTATAAACATACCTATACACAGATATAATGTCGAGAAAAAGTATTCTTTATTCGGCAAAAGAATATTGGATATTAACTGTGGTTACACAAGTAAAACCAATCCCCATTAAAAGCTCTTCATACCATTTTTTACTGCTTTTCCTCTGCAAAGAGTTAAGCTACAATGTGAAAACTGCATGAGTAATATGCTTCTTGTTGGACTTGTTTTTGAATAATCAAATTCAATTTGTGACAGAATTATAGGATTTTCTTAAGCATATACCACATTTTATTGCTTTATATTACTGATGCACAATTGTTCCCAAATGTTTGCTATTATAAATATTCCTACAAGGTTATCTGTTTACATGTGCAATATTTTCCATAAGATCTACACTTACAGGTAGAGTTTTTTTAAGAGGCGGCATGTGTATTTTCAAGTTTACTAAGGTACAGTCACACTGTATTTTTCTTGTATTTCATCAATAGTTTTGCTGAACTATTGCTTTTACCAAACTGATGGATGACCATCTGTAATAATAGTCTGAGCATCCTTTGATAAGTTGATTCCTCTCTTTGTTTAACCTTCTGTATATTGCTCTTTTTTTTCCCCATTTCCCCATAACTCTCTTACCCATATTTGTATTTTTCTTAAGTTAATTTGTATGGTGCTTTCTTTTTCTGGACATGATTTGGTTGAAGTGTTACATTTGGATTCTTCCTTTATGTGTTGTTTTATATGTTTGTATGTATATATTTAATCTAATAGCCAACATTTATTTACCTCAACTATGTGCAGGCAACTGAGCTAAGCACTGTGCATGGATTTCTCTCATTAAGCCTTCTAACGGTGCTGTGAGGTGGGTACTGTTTTAGTTCTTACTTACAAATTGGGATAATGAAAATTAGAGACTAATAACTGGCACAAGGTGTTAAGTAGTATGAGAGCCAGAATTCAGACCAAGGCTGTCTGAGCCAATGCCCATTTGCTCTTAACTACAATGCGATAGACGTCTTCTCTCCTTTTTTAATTATTAAAACCTTAGTATGTTTGACATACGACATTGTGTAAGTTTAAGAGGTACAATGTATTAATTTGATATATATTTTAATTCGATTGCCATTGTAGTGATAATCATCACCTATATTAAATAATTACCCTTTTGAAATAATTAAGGTCTAAACTAAGCAAATTTGATTACAGTACAACACTGTTGTCTATATTCATTTCACTGTGCATTAATTCTCTATGGTTTATTTACTACCCATTATTAACTTCATACTCTTCACTGTCTTAGCACCCTTCCTTCCTCTTGTGGTAACCACCATTTTACTGTTTTGACAAGTTTGGCTTTTTAAAATTCCACGTATATCATACAGTAGTTGCTTTTCTTTGATCTCACTTAGCATAATGTGCTCAAATTCCATCCCTGTTGTTGCAAACAGCAAGATATCCTACTTTTTTGTAGCTGAACAATATTTGTGTATCAACTTTTTTTAACCATTCATCTATCAAGAGACACTTAGGTTGCATCCATATCTGGCTATTCTAAATAATGCTGCAGTAAACACAGGGGTTCATGTATCTATCTAAAGTAGTGGTTTTGGACACATATCCAGAAGTGCAACTGCTGAATTGTATGGTGGCTTTATTTTTAATTTTTTGAGGAAACTCCATATTGTTTTTTCATAGTGGCCACACCAATTTACATTCCCATCAACAGAGCACAAGGGTTCTCTTTTCTCTATAGCCTTGCCAATATTTATTTATCTTTTTGATAACAGGCTTAAATTAGAGTGAGGTGGTATCTCCTGGTGATGCTGATCTGCATTTCCCTGATGACTGGTGATGCTGAGCATCTTTTAATATATCTGTTGGCATTTGCACATCTTCTTTGGAAAAATGGCTGTTGAGTTCCTCTGCCCATTTTTTAATCAGGTTGCTTTTTGTAATTGAGTTGTAGGAGTTCTTAATATATTTGGATATGAACCCCTTATTTGATATGTGGGGTTTGCAAAAACTTTCTTGCATTCTGTAGGCTGCCTTTCCTTGTTGTTTCTTTGGCTTTGCAGAGCCTTTAAATTTGGTGTAGTTCCCCCCCACTTTTTTTTTCTTGTGTTGTGTTTTTGGTGACATATCCAAAAAAATCATTGCCATCAAGACTGCTGTCAATGAACTTCTTCCCTTTGTTTTCTCCTATGAGTTTTATAGTACCAGATCTTACGTTTAATTCATTTTGGTTTACTTTTGTGGGTGGCACAAAGATAGGGGTCCAATTTCATTGTTCTGCATGTGCAAAAGAGACATGTGTTGAAGAGACTGTATTTTCCTGAATGTTCTTGGGTTCCTTGTCAAATATTAATAGATTGTATATGCCAAAGTTTAATTTTGGGCTCTCTATTCTATTCCCTTGGTCTCTGGGTCTGTTTTTGTGTCAGTACAACACTGCTTTTATTACTATAGCTTCGAAGAATTGTTTGAAATCTGGAAGTGTACCTCTCGTTTTGTTCTTTTACCCAAGGACTGCTTTAGCTATTTGTGGCCTTTTATGGTTCAAAACAAATTTTAGGATTGTTTCTCCTATTTCTTTTTCTTTTCTTTTTTTTATTTTTATTTTTTTTTAAGATTTTATTTATTTATTTGAAACAGAGAGAGAGAGATCACAAATATGCAGAGAGGCAGGCATAGAGAGAGAGAGGAGAAAGCAGGCTCCCCGCCGAGCAGAGAGCCCGATGCGGGCCTCGATCCCAGGACCCTGAGATCATGACCTGAGCCGAAGGCAGAAGCTTAACCCACTGAGCCACCCAGGCGCCCTCTTTTCTTTTTTTTAAAAGATATTATTTATTTATTTGATACAGAGAAAGAAAGCACAAGCAGGGGGAGCAATGGCAGGAGAGGGAAAAGCAGGCTTTCCATGGAGCAGGGAGCCCGATGTGGGGCTTGATCCCAGGACCCTGGGATGGTGACCTGAGCTGAAGGCAAGCACTTAACCAACTGAGCCACCCAGGCGCATCTCTTCTATTTCTGTAAAGAATGCCTTTACATTTTGACGAGGATTGCATTGAGTCTGTAGATGGCTTTGGGAAGTATAGACATTTTAATAATATTCTTCGGATCCATGAACATAGAATGCATTTCTATTTGTTTGTGTTTTGATTTCTTTCAGCAAAGTCTTGTAGTTTTATTGTACAGATTTTTCATTTTCTTGGTTAAATTTATTCTTAAGATTTTTAAAAATTTTGATGTTATTGTAAATTAGATTGTTTTATTTCTTTTTTAGATGTTTCATCATTAGTGTAAAATGCAGCTCTTTTCTGCAACTGGATTTTGTGTACTCCAACTTTACTGAAATTGTTGATTAGTTGCCAACAATTTTTTGGCTCAGAGTTTGGGATTCTCTTTATTGGTACTGATATAGATATATATATAAGCTCATATCATCTGCAAGTAGCAACAATATTACTTCTTCCTTTCCAATTTAGATGCCTTCTATATCTGTGTCTTGATTGCTCTAGCTAGGACTTCCAGTATAGTACTGAATGAGAGTGGTGAGAGTAGGCATCTTTGTCTTGTTGTGGATCTTAGAGAAAAAGCTCTCATTTTTTTTTTTCCATTGAATTTCAATGTTAGTGTGGCACCTGGGTGGCTCAGTCGGTTAACCATCTGCTTTCAGCTCACCTCATGATCTCAGAGTCCTGAGACTGAGCCCCACATCCGGCTCCCTGCTCAGCAGGAGTCTTTCTCCATCTGCCTCTCCCTCCCTCTTCTTCTGCTTCCTTTCTCTCTCAAATAAATAAATCTTTAAAGAAAAATACAGTGTTAGCTTTGGGTATGTTTTATATGGCTTTCATTATGCCAGGGTATGTTCTGACGTTCTGACTATATACCTAATCCGTTAAGGATTAGGTATAATCCCATTAAGGATTTTTATCATGAAAGGATGTTGTATTTTGTCAGATCTTTTTCTGCATCTATTGAGAATGAACACATGATTTTTATCTTTTGTTTTATTGATGGTATGTCCTACATTTATTGATTTGCATGTTGAACCATCCTCGAATTCTAGGATTAAACCCCACTTCATTATGGCATATAATTCTTTTTAAGTGTTCTTGAATTTGGTTTACTGATAGTTTGTTGACAAATTTTTATATTTGTAGTCACCAGGGATATTAGTCTATAGTTTTCTTTTGTTGTGCTGTCCTTATTTAGTATTAGTATCAGTGTAATGCTGGCCTCATAGAATCTGAAGTGTTCTCTACTACTTTTTTTTTTTTTTTTTTTTTTTTGGTGGAATTGGTGTTGATTCTTATTTAAGTGTTAGGTACAGTTCTCCAGTGAAGACATTTGGTTCTGGGGTTTTCTGTGTTGGGAGGTTTTTGATTACAGATAGGATATTTTTATTAATATTTGATCTGTTCATATTTTCTCTTTCTTCCTGATTCAGTGTTGGCAAGTTATGTTCCCAGGAATGTATCCATTTCTTCTAAATTATCTAAATTTTTGGCATATAATTATTCATAGAAGTCTGTTATGATCCTACATATTTCTCCCATCCAAGTACTAACCAGGCCCGACCCTGCTTAGCTTCCGAGATCAGACGAGAATCCTACGTATTTCTGAAGTAACCATTCTAATAACTCCACTTTCATTTCTGATTTTGAGTCTTTTTTTCTTGGTTTAGCTAAATGTTTGTCTATTTTGTTTCTTTTTGAAGAATCCACTCTTAGTTTTATTGGTCCATTCTATTGATTTTCTGGTCTTTATTTCATTTTTTTTCTACTTTGTACTTATTTCCTTTCTTCTGTTAACTTTGGGTTTAATTTGTTCTTTCTTTAGTTTTTTGAGGTGTAAAGTTAAGTTGTTTACTTGAGATTATAATTTCTCAATATATGCATTTATTGCTATAAACTTATGTCCCAGAACTGCTTTGGCTTTATCCCATTAGTTTGGTATATTGTATTTTCCATTTTCATTTGTTTGAAGATGTCTTTAAATTTCCTTTTTGATTTCTTTTTGACCTATTGGTTGTTTAGAGATATGTTTTTTAGTTTTCACATTCGTAGATTTCCTAGATTACCTCTTATTGATTTATAATTTTATACCATTGTGGTCCAGAAAAGATAGTTGATTTGATTACAGTCTTCTTAAATTTGCTAATATGTGTTGTGGGTCTTATCAAATCATTTATCCTGGGGAATGTTCCATGTGCACTTGACAAGAGAATGTGTTTTATGTTGTTGGATGGAATGTCCTGTGTCCATTTTTTCTAAAGTTTGGTCCAGTTCTAACATTTTCCTGTTGATGATCTATCTGGATAGGTCTATACATTGCTGACTCTAGGTTACTGAAATTGCCTACTCTTACTGCATTGTGTTCAATTTCTCTATTCAGATCTGTTAGTATTTGCTGAATATATTTTGCTCTTCTGGTATGTTTGGTGCATATATATTTACAATTATTGTATCTTCTTGATGTATTCACCCCTTTAACATTATATAATGACCTACTTTATCTCTTGCTAACATTTTTGGCTGAAGTCTATTTTGCCCAATCTAAGTATGGGTAGTTCCACTTTCTTTTGTTTTACACTTGCTTGAACTATATCCCCTTCCATTTCTTTATATTGAGCCCATGTGTGTGTTTAGAGCTGAAATGTCTCTGACAGGCAGCATATATTTGGGTCTTGCTTTTTAAAAAATTCTGTTCAGCTAGTCTGTGCCTTCTGATTGGTGATTTCAATCCATTTACATTTAGCATGAATAGTGATATCTAAGGACTTACTATCACCATCTTTTGTCTTCTGGATTTTCAATGTTTCTTTTTCCCTCTGTTTCTTTGTAAATTTGTGGTTTTCCATAGTAATTTGCTCAGTCTCCCCCCTAAATCCTCCCCCATTTTTTGTTTCCTGTATCTGGATTTTTAACTTGTGGTTATCGTGAGGCTTAGACAGAATACCTCAGATAAGTTGCTATCAGCAGGAAAACAAAAAAGAAAAACTTTCTCTTCTTGATTCACGTATAAAAGTTCTACCCTTCACTCCTCAGCTTTTTTATTTTTGATGTCACAGAACAGCTCTTTTTATGCTGTGAATTCATTAACAAACTGCAGTAGCTGTAATTATTTTTAAAGTTCTTTCCTTTAACCTTTATATTAAGTGGTTAATATACTTTTCTAATATAAAGTTACAGTTTTCTATTTCTTTCACCTTTATCAGACATTTGTGGACTTTCATTTCTTCTGTGTTTCTAATTAGCATCTTTTTATTTCAACTTGAAAAACTTTTTTCAGCATTATTTATAAGACAGATCTGGTGTCTTTCTTCAGCCTTTCTCTCTCATATTTGAAGGATAATTTTATGATATAAAGTATACTTGACTGGTAACTTTACTTTTTCAATACTTTGAGTATGTCATTCTACTCTCTCCTGGCCTATAGTGTTTCTACTGAGAAATGCATTGAGAGCTTAATGGGGGTTCCTTTCTAGGTTATTTTCCCTTTTCCTCTGGCTGCCTTTAAGATTATTTCTTTATAAATGATTTTTAACAGTTTCTTGGAGATCTTTTTGCATTGAGATAATAAGGTGCCTCCTTAACTTAGTAGACTTACAAGTCTAGTTTCTTTCCCGTGTTTAGGAAGTTCTCAGCTATTACTACTCTAAATAAACTCTGCCTCCTTCTCTCTCTCTTCTCCTTCTGGTATACAATTATTCTGATATTTGCTTATCTGATAGAGTAATAATCTTTAGGGTTTTTTTTAACTTTTAAAAATAATAGTTCCCTATTATTCCAACTGAGTCATTTCTAAATTCCTATCCCCCAACTTGCTTATTCTTTCTTCCATCTGATGTGCTCTGTTTTCTATGCTTTCTAATGTATACTTTATCTCATTTATTAAGTTTCTCAGCTCCGGAATTTGTTTCATTCTTTTTTTAAAATTTAAATCTCTTTGGGGCACCTGGGTGGCTCAATGGGTTAAAGCCTCTGCCTTCGGCTCAGGTCATGATCCCGGGTTTCTGGGATCGAGCCCTGAGTCGGGCTCTCTGCTCAGCGGGGAGCCTGCTTCTCCCTCTCTCTCTCTGCCTGCCTCTCTGCCTACTTGTGATCCCTGTCCGTCAAATAAATAAATAAAATCTTTTAAAAAAATTAAATCTCTTTGTAAAGAACCCCTTCGTTCATTAATTTTATTCCGGAGCTCACTGAATTGCCTGTTTTCTTGTAACTAATTAAATTTCTTCATTGTAATGAAGAAATTTTGAATTCTTTATCAGTTAGATTACAATATTCCATGCCTTGATTTGGTTGCTTGAGAATTATCCTTTTTGTGATGCCATATTACTGTGATTTTTCAGTATCTAATGAAATGTGCCTCTACTGTCCCATTTGAAGTAGCACGTGCCTTTCTTGTTCACTTCGTTACAGTTCAACAGGCTGGCAATTAGAAACCTTTTGTTTTCCAGAAGGTGGTGCTATAGCACAAGTTTTGGGCTTTCTTACTGGAGCTGGCTTTCATTGCTACCCTTGGGATCAGGCTTGTAAAAAGAACTATGTTTAGAAGAAAAAAAAAGGCTGGGGGCAAAGTCTGAGTAGGTATGGACTTAACACCTGGGGCTATGGGAGTGCCCTTGGGCCAGTAAGAGAATCCTCCAGTGGGGAAATCCCAGAGGTCTTTGGGCTGACCTTTGGCTGAAATCCTGGAGCCTACTGCAGGAAACACTTTACTTGTAAGACCCCTTGATGTTCTTGTCTGCCTCTCTCCATTTACTCTTCCTTTCCCCAGTCATAAGGTCCCTCCTCAGGAGCTGGGTCTTGCTGGTCTCTGCAGCCTGCACTGCCAGGCGATCTGTCCTTCACCATTTTCCTTTTCCACTTCTTCTACCAGAGATGTAGTTGCTGTTGCTTCCCACCCTCCAAACCTAATAGGTGGCAGTGTTGCCCTGGGACAGAAGGCCAACTTGGGTTTGTTTTCCTCTTTTTTTCTCTGCCCCCAAACTTGTCTGTTCTTGTCTGACTGTTTGCCAGTTTCTCCCATCAGGCTGGTTGGATCCCGAAAATACTCTATCTCCGGTCAGTGTACCAGTTTTTCACTCTCCACATTACCTTTTCTGATGGCAGCAAGTGGGTATGGGACAGGCTCACAGACTCCTTTGGATCCAGCCCTCTCTGACATCCTATTCACCCACTAGAGGGAGTACAGAGGGGTATCCTGGTGGATTGAGCTGAGGTACTTTTGTTTGGTTACAAATGTCCAATTTTGTAAATAAAAAAGACAAAAGGAACAACTCATACTGTCATGATGCTGAACTCATTCTCTTTTTTAAATTGCTTTGTTATGCATAGTTATCATTTTAATGTGGCAAATTATTTTTCCCTATGAATTTTGTGGTTGTTTCTTGCTTATGAAATTCCCTTAAATCTTAAAAACATTCTCGTTCTTAATATCTTTAAGTCAGGTAATGTCACTCTTCTGTTCAGAACAATTTAAAAGCTTTCCATGTCACTCTGAATAAACAAGATTTCAAAGTGGCCTCTAGGCCCTACATGATTTGTATCCTGATCTACAGCCTATACGTTTCTGCTCGTTTGCTCTTATTCTTGTCCTACTAGCTATTTTTCCAACAAGACCGAAATCTCTTTGCCTAGGCATCTTTGTACTTGATATTCCCCTTCTTAATGCTCTTCTCCCAAATATCCACAAAATTCACTTCCCTTTTAGTTTCTGCTCAAATGACGTCTTATCAGAAAAGCCTCCTCTAACCTCTCTCATTCCTTTTTCCTGTTTTTTCTCCGTAACATTGTTTTTGAAAGAAATTTCACAATTAAAAAAAAAAAAATTTACTTACTGTCTTTTTCCTGCCACTACAATGTTAGACCCCCAAAAAGGCAGGAAGTTTTTGCTTGTCCTCTTACTCATTGCCATACAACTTTTTGACAGATACCTTTTTTTCAGTTTCCAAATAAGGAAAATGAAGCAGAGAGGTCTGAATAACTTATGCAAAGCCACAAACTAGTAAGTGACAGTTGCCAATCAAAAAGCCATAAGAGAAATAAGGTAGGATGATATCACAAGGATAGATGAAAATGATGAGAGAAGAGCAAAGTAACAAAAGAGCTGGAAATGCAGAGAAAGATAAGAGAGTTAACAGCAACTATCTTGAGGTCATAAGGTTGGGGATTTTTGCTTTTTTTACTTACCACATCCTACTGAACAGTAATTTGCAGAATTTTTCTGTAAAGGCCTAGAAAGTACAGTTGACCTTGAAAACCACAGGTCTAAACTGCTGGGGTCCACTTGTATGCAAATTTTTTTTGTTACTCTACTACAGTATTATAAATATACTTTCTTTTTATGATTTTCTTAGTATTTTCTTTACTTGAGCTTTATTTGTAAGAAACAGTATACAGTACATATAGTATTTAAAAATACGTATGATTATTTGCTATCAGTAAGACTTCCAGTTAACAGCATGCTCTTAATTTTTGAGAAGAAAAAAATAATTAGGTGGATTTCTAAATGTGTGTGTATGTGGGGGGGGGTGTCAGCAACCCTAACACTCACACTGTTCAAGGTTCAACTATAAATTTGATAAATACAACTATATGAACTCTCTGTAAGCTGTATGACGTATGGCTACTACTTAACACTGCTGTTGTAGTGCAAAGTAATCAAGACAATACAGAAATGAATAGGTGTGCCTATGTTCCAATAGAACTTTATTTACTAAAATAGTAGACAGACTGGATTTGGAACTCATTGGTACTAGTTGTCAACTGTGTTACACAGAATCCAAGGTAGTGCAAAAGGCAGTATAAACTGTTATATCTGAGAGGAAGTTAGTTTTATTTAATTGAAAATAAATGAGAGAACTTAGTAAATACAGAGCATACAACCCCAAAATAGGATTTAAAAGCAAAGGAATGAGTATATATGGTTGTGTATAAGCACAAGGTAAAATATTCTATTTGAAAGCAGTAGGGTCAAGAAACAAGTATCTTAAGAATATTTACTGCAAACTTGAGTTTTCTAGGCTTTACCAAAAAATAAGCTGCAAACCTACTTTAAACTTGATTGTAATTAAGATTATGAACTAAAATGGCTTAAAAGAGCTAACTTTCCCTTTTCCCTCTCTTTATTTAAAGATACCTTTTTAATTTAAGGCCGTTGAGTGTTGTGAATTATTATTTAACTTAAGTTAAATATCATATCATTTTGCATATCAATGACAGAGAGTTTTGGTTAGAAAAGGGCCTACATAAGACTTACCATTTGGGAAAAAAAAATCTGTAACATAATTTTTAGGTGAAGTATTAACTTTTAGAAAGAGGTAAAAGCTAGATGATGGTCTGTCAGACTTGATGTGTAAGGCTTTCTTCACTGAGTAGAGGGTTGAATGACTCAGCACTAATCTGAGAGTTTCTATGTTCAACTCTGGATTAAACAGTTGATTTTCTGCCATTAAACTGTGAGTGTAGCCATTTTGGCTGTCTTACTGAAGAGTCCCAAGCGGTGGATGAACTACGTTTTTGAGACTTTTTCTGTTGTTCTGAGTTTCCTAATGCCTGTGCCTACACACACACACACACGTCCTAGTCTACTTCATGTATTACTTTCACTTTGTATTGAGTAATGTCATAGCAATGCACACCTGAGCTTCTCTGCTAAATCTGTCAATCAGCTTTTACTGCTTAAAAAGTCAAAATATTGACAGAATTCCACATAAAACGGAAGCTGCTATTTGTATAAATTATATGCAGCACCCAGAGGCACTGCGCATCCTACTAAACTGGTAGCAAATACATTTGTACTATATTATGATCCATTCTCAGTTGTACATGATGTTAGGTTTACTCTTGCTCCTAGGAAGAGAATGAAGACTGTCAATTGAAAGCTAAATGAGAGCAGATGTTGAAAAAAATGTTAGCATATTAAGAAGACTTACAGAGCTCTAAATCTAAAATTATCTTCAATTTGCATCCATCATTTTTTTATGTAGTATGTTTTTCCTTTGATATAACATACTAAAACATTTGCTTTCTATCACAGATTGAAAACAAATGCAAAGTGAAATAATATTCATTCATAATAAGTGGAAAACAAATGTATTTCTCATAGGAAAAGCAAATGTGACCTAAGAGAGTGTGTGTGTGTGTGTGTGTGTGTGTGTGTGTGTGT
>NW_019154095.1:22036365-22147698 GCF_002288905.1 Enhydra lutris kenyoni | reverse complement strand
GTGTGTGTGTGTGTGTGTGTGTGTATGCATACACATATATGTGTGTATATATATATATATATATATATATATATATATATATTTAAATTATTATTGCTAGTGTACCCTTTGTCTTTTATATTAGCATTTTTACTTTGAAAAGATGTTTATGTCATCATCTTGAGACACTAGAACTTGAAGGATGTAGAGAACTAAGGGATAGGTCAGAGTTTTAAAAAAGTTAAAAGCCAGTCCTAGAACTCCTGTATCCTGTATCTGCTAGCACAAATAGACCACATCTTGGTGAATTCACTTAAGGTTCAAATTTCTTAGCAAGGTATGGGAAGACTTTCGTTATGCATCCAAAGTAACCTTTCATCAATCTGCTCTTAAGCATTTGTGAATATTCTCTCTCATTTTATGTTTTTTACCTGCTCGACCTCCTAACTAGAATATTCTCATTCATTCTCTGTCTGGGAAACTCCTTTTTCCACTGTACCAAAACCAGCTGAAAAGTCAGTGCAAGTTCTCTAGGCAGTGAGTTGCTCTTCCTTTTGAGCTTCCAAGCACTCATTATAACATTTGTCACACTAAATTACTATTATTTTTCTATCAGTCTACCTTCTTGTAAACAGCAAATATTTTACATTTGCATCAGGTATTGAAATACAACTGAATGAAAAATAAGTAACAATGAATTTTTACTAGGAAAAATAAAAGGATTACATAAAGTTATTCTTAGTTCATATATTCCATATTAAAATGTGATATTTCTTACTCCTTTTTATATAGTTTTCTCTCATGAACTACTTAGGACTGCTTTTTGTTTTTTTCTTAAAGAAGGTACTGAGAAAATAAAACACTAATGGGGAGAAAAATCTTATTTTTAGTAAATATGAATCTATAACCTATGACATCAAATGATTCCATCTGTTCTTAGTTTTTTTCCAGCAAAATTTTGCATATAGCAATTGCATCTAATGATTTGGCTTACTAAATCAGAAGGAGAAAAACAAAGAGCAGGCGTATTCTCTCTAGATGAACAAGAAGTGACCATCTGGAATTTACGGGATTTTTCCTTCCTTCCTTCCTTCCTTTCTTTTTGTAAAAAGGAAAACATACACATGCAAATTACAAAAAAAAAATACATGATAAGTTTAAAAAAATATCAGTAGAGTCTGCCAAGTGAAAGTAAAAGCAGAAATTATTATTTCGGCTACTTTTAAAATTTCACCAGTAGTTTTTTTTTTTTTTTTTTAAAGATTATTTATTTATTTATTTGACAGAGATCACAAGCAGGCAGAGAAGCCAGCATAGAGAGAGGAGGAAGCAGGCTCCCCACCCAGCAGAGAGCCCGATGCAGGGCTTGATCCCAGGACCCTGGGATCATGACCTGAGCCGAAGGCAGGGGCCCTAACCCACTGAGCCACCCAGGTGCCCCTTTCACCAGTAGTTTTGATGAGTCCACCATTTTAAAAGACATTTTCTCAGTTACCTTACAACAAACCAGGAGAAGAAAGCAGTAAGTAACTACTGGTAGCATACAGAGAATAAGCACTTTTAAATCTGTTACATATTACTGTTAAAAATCTATATGGAAGCCTTCATATTGCTTGTACAATTTCTTTGCATCCTAAATCTCAGCTTGATGTCAGTGAGCCATGAAATGAAACCCTGGAGAATTCCTGCCATACAATGATGGTCTCAACATAGTTTTTGCTAGGTACTCCTGATGTGTTTCATAGACTAGCTGCTTTAAAGAAAGTACATGGCTAAAATGCTGTTTCATGTATTGAAATAAGGATAGAAAATAAAAGCCTACAATATATAAATAAGAGTTAAAATGTCACCTGTAATAGTTGGTTTCCTACCAATGTGCTTCAACACAAATGTATTTTGCTTCATAAATACATCTATAAAATGTAGAGATAAGTAAAGAGTAAAGATGGTCTTCCTTTATTTTCCGATAAGGAGAAAGAGATGTTCCAATACATAGACCTGGATTTCATTTTCTCACCCAAGGCACCTCTGATGTGCATAAAGTATGAATTTCTTATTGTATTAAAGTTAGAAAAGAGAAACCTGCCACTTACTGATCAAGACCACAAAACTCGAGAATGTTAATTAAAATACTGATATTTCTGATTTTAATCTATGAGACAAACTACAGCAAAAACATAAATCCAGTAGAGCTTCTTATTAAAGCACACAGGTAATTAAATACATGCAAGCAAAAAATGGGCTGAAGATGCACAATTCCCCAAACGCATACAAGTATGTGTAAAGGGTGGAAGAAATATGAATTCAGAACTCATGGGAAAGTAAAAGGGGGAAAAAGAAACCCCAAAACCCCAAAATAGCCCCCAAATGCTATGTGGTTACTTTGCTAATCCTGGTTTTATAAATGAGAAAATTTGTGAGCTTCTTGAGAATTGGAAGTGCTTTAAGCACTCCTACCCCTCTCCTCCACTATAATTAATCAAAGACTCAGTATATACTAACACCTGACACACTGTCCAGAACATATTATGCAAACAAAATAGATTGCTTAAAAAGCTGAAGGTAGAAAATACATACTTGCGGGTGAATTTAAAGAATGCACTGTTATAAGGTAGAGAAATACAAAAACCTTAATGATATTAAAGTCGTTTCCTTCTCGATTAAAAACAAAAACTTCAAGATGGAATGACTGACATTTATTCATGAAATCCTGTGTCATAGATCATAATAACATGTATAAAACTTAACTGATAGACCATAACAAAGAAAAGGGAATTCTAATCCTAGTTCCTCCTTCAACTTAAAACAAGTCAATTAAATTTTGTAGGTTTTAGTTTTCCTACCTATGAAATGAGGTTTGGACCTAGATGAGTTCTAAGATTCCTTAAAGGTTTAAATAGCTCTGATTATATAAAATACTAAAAATTTGTTCTAGATTACTTCAGTTGAATATGAATCTTGGTAACCGGGAAAGTAATCAAATTTTATAAACAATTCTATAGGCACACTTTAAATCCTGATGATGACTCAATATATTCAACATTATAAATTTAAACTTCAAATATTTCTCAAGACACACAAACATTAGTGTTCCCCCAAGATACAGTTATTTACCCCAAGAGTAACTTTATTTCATTCAAGAATATTCAGAGTTTGGTTTTAATTAGACACTTTAAACTTAACCTCTTTCCTGTTCTATTCTGTCTTCTTTGCCCTTCTACCACCAAACCATAAACTGTACTCCATTATCTGATTTATAACATTTAGTCTGCTATGTTCCAAAAAGACATGTCTAACCATCTTAAATCTCCCTTTTCTGACTTACCTTAAAATGTCTAACCATCTTAAATCTCCCTTTTCTGACTTACCATACTATTTAAGGTAATCAGTATTAAGATAGTATTTTAAAATTCGGCTTTTTATATTTTAGGACACGTTTTTCTCCGTTAGGACCCTTTAAAGTTAAGCCACACAAACGCTCCACAAAAAGATGTTAGTCAAAGATAACCAAAGCAGAGCAAAAGCTATACTTTGCAATTCAACAGTCAGTAAAAAAAAAGAGAAAATTATAGGTTGTTAATGACTCAGGATAAAAGCAAAATTAAATAATAAATAATTGGCATAGGAACTAGAAAGTAACATAGTAAAGTTCAAAATTTCATGACTTTAAAATCTTGATAATTACTGCTATGAAAAAAAGTCAGTTTGATAGCATGCAACTTCTGTCCTTTTCAATCCATCAGTATTTTAAAGGATACTTAGTACCAGAATAATGTGTGACTCTGCCACGAACTGAGCTTGGCTGCTTCCGTGAATGTAGCTCTATAAAACAAGACAAAGAAACAAAAATTACAATCTAGAGAAAAGCAGATCTTTTCCTAAGTTTTTTTTTTTTTTTCCTCCCTTCCTTTTTTTTTTTTTTTTTGTATATTTAATTTTATACCATGAAGGGAAATAATAGAAAAATCTAAACTCCTGTTTCCAATTCTTTTGAATAAAATAATTAACTAGAAATAACAGATGAATATGTTTGTTGAAATTACTGTAATTTGTAGAAAGCAACTTAATATCAAAAGTAAATTTAATATAATTTCTTAAAAGGTTTACTACAAACACAAGCATATAATTTAATGATTACTCCACAGTTACTGAAGATATAAGATACAAATTAGAGCAACTAAGTTTATCTTTAAGGAAAAAATGACTACCAAATATTAAATTGCTCTTTTCCCCATTATCAGAGTTTTAAAATAAGATAGCTTTATAAATTTATTCATTCCATTAGAGCATTTAAATTGGCCTTTAAAAAAATAAAACTGTTACCACACTGAGAAATGTACAGTTTTCCATACCTAGTAAGAACTATTAATAGTTGATGCCAATCAATTACAGAAAATATGAGACAAATCTCCATCTAGGATATTTTACTGCTTAAAAAACTGACTCACATTATTTCTGCTGTTAACCTCTTATGAAAATTAACTGCTATGCAGTTGTTATAAATACACATCATTTCCTAGGTTTTCTGATTATTAAAAAAAAATTTTGGAGAAAAAAATAACATCTATAATATAAACCAATGTCCTCAATTTTAACACCACATGTGAAGCATAATTATCATTTGAGAGGACCCTTTTGATTCTCTCAAAATCTTTTGTTTTTATTTTTGACAATAAATATGGATGAAAGCATACCTAAAGCATGTTCTTATAAAGAGTAACTACAAATTAGAAAATTACTCTTTCTTGGCCTTGATCTTGGACATGTTACCAAATTTCTCAGAAACTCAATATCCCTTCATCTATGAAATCAGGAATGGAATTAGATGATTTCTGTGATTTTTGTGAAGTATATAAAGTCTTCTGTTTTGTCATAAATTGCATCTTGGTATTTTCATTAAAGGCTGTTTTTTCTACTCTGACCTAAATGGTCTTTGTTTCCATCTCTAATATCAGTAATTCATAGGGCAGCTGTCTTATCCAAAGATATGTTTAGGTATGTTCTTTAAGCCCAGCTTCAAGCAAACTGACTAAAAGAGACTTGGTATTCTAATAGTTTTCACTAATGTACTCCACTTGAAAGTCTAAAACTTAAAGTGGTCCAAACCAAAGCTTTGATTCTATTCCAGAATTGGCAACATAATTTTTCCAGTTGTTTAAGCCAAAATCTTGGAATCATCTTAGTCTATTCTTCTCTCCTTCCTCCCCTCTTCCTCTCTTTCTACTCATTTGGAAAATACACTGACTCTACTTTCAAAATCCACTCCAAATTTAACCAGTTTTAACTACTTCCAGGAAGCACTAGTAAAAGTGCCCATGGAGGGCTCCTGGGTGACTCAGTGAAGTGCAACTGAGCCTCACGTCAGGCTCCTTGCTCAGCGGAGTGTCTGTTCTTTCCCTCTTTCCCTCTGCTCCCCAACCCCCTGCTGGCTCACATTCTCTCCCTCTAAAATAAATAGATCTTAAAAAAAAAAAAAAAAAGTTCTCAAGGATAAAGGCCAAGACTTATTGCCTGGTCTAAGCAGTCACCATCTCTTGCAGAGATTATTGCAATATCCTCCTTTCTTCTCCCTGCCTCTGCCCTAAAGTCTATTTGCTAGCCAGATTAATCCTGCTAAAACTGAGACTCTATCACTATCCTCAGAATCCTTCAATTCTTAAGTGTGTAAGAAAAATATTGTATGATATAATGTATTATCTGCTTGTAATCACAATTCCAAAGAATCTACATTCTAATTAAAAAAATACAGCTAGACTAAAAACAAAAATCTGAAGTTGATCCTTAAAGACTTACTTCACTCTATCCGATCTATAATACATGTGGGCTTACTTCTTGTTTACATGAGGCAATACAGAGTAAAGGCTTGGAGACAGTCGTGAAACTGCTACTTGCTGTGTTATCTTGAACAAATTACTTAACCTCACAGCTTTAATAGGATTAGGAAGATATTCCTCAAAATATTGTCCTAAAAATTAAGTAAGATAATGTCATGGTAAGTAATTAGCACAACACCTGGCTTTCTTTGTAGTACACGGTCAAAAATAATTAAGGTCCTATCATTTTAAAGTCTCTATTTGAAACTATTTGTATCACGCCCTTCAGAAATTATTTACATGGGTAAATTTAGTGTGTTGAACTGATATTTTAAAAAGATGATAGGAACCTGTACTAATTTTAATTTTAAGACCATATACCCTGAAAGACTTCAGGATTTAATAAAGTAGAATTCATTAGATAAATTTTTACTGAAAAATTCTTATGTACCAGGTATTAATTTAGGCAATGGGGACCAAGCATAACAAAACAGAAAACAACTAACCCCCCCAAAAAAACTATGTTTTCATGACTTAACACATTCAAACTGTGAGAACACTGTTTGTCTACCTAAGTAAACAGAAAGATTATTGGCACATACTAAAAGCCATTGAGAGCTAACACAAGAATACAAACACAAATAATAAGGAAATATACAAACACAGACTTTGCAAAGGTCTGGGCGTTGACCTTAGAAATAGTTATCTTTAATTTATGGGGCCACCCAAAGCAATGACTTAATCAATTAAAATGAACTAAAGTGCTTGATTTTTAAGGTGGTCTTAAAATATTGTATTTAATGCATACACTTTCAAAATCCTTTGACAGGGGCGCCTGGGTGGCTCAGTGGGTTAAAGCCTCTGCCTTCAGCTCAGGTCATGATCCCAGGGTCCTGGGATCGAGCCCTGCATCGGGCTCTCTGCTCAGTGGGGAGCCTGCTTCCCTTCCTCTCTCTCTGCCTGCCTCTCTGCCTACTTGTGATCTCTGTCAAATAAATAAATAAAATCTTTAAAAAAAAAATCCTTTGACAGAAACATCAAAAAAATAAATTCTTTTGTAGCTTTAGCATGATTAATATCTTTTCCCTTTCTGATTTTTACCAATTCTGATAAGGGAAGTATTAGTAACTAATGATAAATTCATCCTAGCTATATACGGACAACACAGTTATAGAATGATGAATGGATAAGAAGGAAATCTGCATAGTCTTAGATACTCGATACATATCTATCTTTTCCATGGAGATAAAATGTTTTAACAAACCATAAATATATTCTTCCCTTGACCAGTTCATCGAACACTTATTTATAGAGCATATAAGTCAAAAATCAAATGAAAGACTGGCTCATAAAAATTATTGGAAAGTTCATTACCATGACATCACCTAATGACCAATTTTATTAAGAAGAAAAATTAAAGGATTTGAATTTTGCATAGCATAATATAAGTAAATAATATATATGAATAACACTTTTTTCTTAATTTCAAGTATCGTACTTGAAAATAAAAAAATAGTATGTTTTGTTTAATACAGTGGTTCTAATACCTCTTATAGAAGAGTATCAGAAAAGGAAATAGAAATTAAGCTAAATATAGTATAGGTCAGTAGATAAAAGGAACCTCATTCCACTTAATCCTAAATTCTTGGGAAAATGTTATCTGTCATTCTCTGCCTTTTCAATATTGTTTTAAAATTGTGTTGGTACTGAGTAGTCGTTAAGCAGTTCTTTCATACACTTAAATATTCTGAAAATAATTGGTTAGTGTGAACCAACAGTTTGTTGTCCGAGAAAGAAGCTTTTGTAATGAAAAGTACACTGAACTCAGAGTCAGGAGTCTTGTTTTCTAGTGCTGATCATCTCCATTCAATTTAAGAAACTAGCTGTTAATCTCAGTCAATTCAATCATTCGGGTCTGAGTTTCCTAATTTGAAAATGAAAGACACTGAAATTGATTATATCAAGAAAACAGGATAGTATGGTGGTTTCAATCCAAATTTCAATCCAAATGCCTGAGTTGGAATTCTTATCCTGGATCTGCCACAAATGTGACCTTGAGCAAAATTACTCTAAGCCTCAAAGGGTTCAACTGGAAACAACTATTTCCAGCTGGAAAAAAAAAAAAAAAAGTGAGAAGTAAATGAGCTAATACATGTGAAATACTTAGTATCAGGCCTAAAACCCACTAAGCAGTCAATAAGTGTTATTATTATTACGATTAGTTGTCTAAAATTCAAATGAATTTCAACATTTTACTTAGATATGTGACTCACAGATGAACATAATGGCCATTGATTTTATGTCCATTGGTAGTCAATTAACAGTAGATTATGTCTGGGTTAAATTCTCCCTGTCAGTGAATAATTATTTTTTAAACTTCCAAGCTGATATTAAAATTACCTGCCTTGGAGCAAAAGCAAGATCTAAACAACCAACCAGTTTGATGAACCTGAACAGACTGTTGCAGTTAAATGGGCTTTGGAGCAAAACCAAATAGTAACATAAGCACAACACAAAAAGTTCTTCACTAACCTATATAAGCCAGGAAATAACTCTTCTGAAGATAGTAATGCAAAGGATTCAATTTAGTTGTCTCTCCCTTATTAATTGATAAAATATATATTGGTATCTATTTGCTTTGGCATATGTGTCTTGCTGGGAAAAAACCAAAAGTGTACTTAAACCAATCCCAGGGAGATATAAGTGGTTTTGAATATTAAAAATGTAACTTATTTTAAGTGAGTAATTTATAACACCAAGAAAATGGCAAATGCATGAAGTGAAGATTGGATATTGGGTGTTAACCCAATGGCAATCTGTCTCAGCTCAAAGGTCAAATCCACAAAAGTGCTTTTGGTCCCATCTTTCATTTTAAAATACGTGGTTGTGTAATGAACCAAGAACTTGTCAACTGCTAGAAGAAACACTGCTGGGATTATCTTTCAGCAACTACATGAATTTTTTCTGTCCATTTTTTTCATGTACTTTCACTTAAACAACATGTAAATTTCCTTTCTGTCCACTTTCTTTCCCCCTTTTTGTACATATTGCAAAAAATTACTTATATGAATCCTTTTAGCTTTGTTCAGTCCCTTACTCCTAGTACAAGAACAACAGACACATAAAATTTAAGATAATCTTAAGTGATAGACTCTGAACTGTCTAGTATATGATTCATACTCTCTGCAAAAGAAGTATTGCATTAGCAAGAAAAGGAATCACAATTTATTACCAACATAAAAAAAGTAGAATGAAAATACTATATTTTCTTTGACAGCACTTCCAAGAAGTCAAAAGAATTGCCTCAGTACTTTTAAAATTTTGTCTTTGAAATTAATCTTGGCTATTTAAGAGTCGGCAGTAGAAGAACAATTGCTTTCCTGATTGAAGCCTATGTAGAATGAGGGATCCATTTTTTGTATATGATAGAATCGATCATTTTTTTTAGGATATAATTCTAAAGAAGTAAGATGATATTTCAAAATA
Source organism: Enhydra lutris kenyoni (assembly GCF_002288905.1). NCBI lineage: Eukaryota > Metazoa > Chordata > Mammalia > Carnivora > Mustelidae > Enhydra > Enhydra lutris. Next base: position 22,138,420 of record NW_019154095.1, on the reverse strand, counting down.
CATATGCTAGTAGGAATGCAGTAATGACATTATTGTCCTGAGTCTCCTTTATGTGCTAAAGTACACAGAATACTAAAATGGAATAATCTTTAGTATTTCCTTTTCAGTTTCTTTCTGGGAATTCTAATGTCCAGGAAAGGAGTCTTTTAAACTGTTAAGATACACTATCTTATTTAGTGTTAAAATTAACAGAAATACTTAAAGGCATCCTATGATCTTCCCCTACAAGATACCTGCTTAACATGGAACAAATTAATTGGGTCTCTAGTAAAAACAAAGTGTGAGAGAAGGAAGAGGGTAGGAAAGCAGACAGACTTCTGTTTAGCTAATGGCAAAAAGAAGTATCCTGGGTCACCATTGTTATTGCACAAAACAAGTTGAAATCCCAAGGTACGTATCACATTGACATCTAATAAAAGATTTCTCTTTTTTTTTTTTTTTTTTTTTGATAGTTACACATTTCTAGCCTTCTCCTAAGGGCCTGTCTTTTTATTCATCATCTTACATCACCTTTTCTAAGGTAGCACCAGTGTTTGCTAGGCTGCTACACTAAATGGCAGATGTGATATAGATCATAAAATAGCTAGGCTGAGTCCTTCTGGATTTGCCTGAAGGAAGAGCTATAAATAGGTATTACCTACATCTAGGTGGTAAAGAATGCCACAGTGTTTGATTTCTCTAGAGGGTACACATAACTCAGGCTTGAAATTCCCAAGTACTTCATTAAATATTTGGCTTACATTAAATAATTACAGTAGAATGAAAACAGTTCTTCATGAAAATAGTGATAAATCTGTCTGCCTGTCAAAGTATTTCGTCGGTCAGCTGTTAGCAGTAAGTTACCCCTCTCATTCACCTGAGATCTTAGGGCATCTTTAAGCCCTATTTCAGTTGAACTTACCAGTTGTGGAGTATGAAATTGCTTACCTGCCCCAACCATATTCCAAAAAAGATCTCTTCAGTTTTTCTTATGATATTTGAAGATCAAAAAGGTTGACCAGTTAACCTAGGTCAGGGTTCTCAGAATGTGTGTGCATGACATTCACCTGGAATATTTGTTTAATATCATATATGGAGATTATAATGCAATAGGTCTGTGGTAGTAACCAGGAATTTGTACCGTTCATGAGCTGAAAGCCATTTCTACACATCTACATTTTGTAAAAGGCTCTATAGGAAGAAGAGAATGTGTAATCCTTTAAAAATTGTCAGAAAGGCTACTTTATTGGGAAAAAAAATCTTACTAGTAAGTTTGGTTTTAAGTAATAAAAGAATTCCTACATATTCAGAGAAAATACCTTACTAGTAAGAAGTCTTTTGTTGTTTTATGTTTTTTGACAGTAAACGAACTGCTACATATCCAGAGAAAACACCTTATTAGAGGAGGAGTTATTGTTTTTATAAATAATAAAGAACCATTATTTCAAATGTAGTCATTTAGCTCTATGGATGCAAGCCTATAAAAAGAGTGCTGGCTGAAATCAGACCCAGGCAACAGAAAAAAATTACATGATGTTTGTCAAGCAGGTGAGCAACAGATATTATCACAAGTCTGAAAATCCAATTTCAGTTGTCCTGTCCAGTATTATGAGATCTTTTCTAGAACACTAGAAGACATTGGGTAAAAGTTACCAGGAGGCGGAAAATGAGCATATTAGAAATGGCAAAACCAAATGGTGGGCTAGCAGCTCCCAACTGGGGACATAAGAGAAATTGACAATTTTAGAGTAACTGTGATCCCATGCTAAAAAGGGTGTGCTTGGTCCAATTCAAACCCTTCTCCACCAAAAGTTGTGAGCCCTAATAGTAAAGTGGAGAAATCTCTCTCATTATGAGCTTTACCTGAATTTACCAGTCTTACTGAATGGTAATTCCTGTATTGTAAGGGGACAGGGCTGGTAACAACAAAACAGAATAAAAAAATTTTTTCCCAATCATTCCATTACTAAAGAAATCCTAAACAGAATATGCTGTGAAACAGTTCATTGTAATTGCCACTTCCTAGCAGGTCAACCAATGGGAATATAGAGTGTAGGGGTGGAAAACTTCTATGATAAGAAAAACAACCCTAAGACTCGGACACTAGTGAGAGACACTGGGGATAAACTATGTTTGGACAGGCGTCTTTTACTTTCTGAAGAGAACTGGTAATATGACCAATGAGATAAAGATCTCATATGTACTTTGATCGTTGAGAGAATAAAACTATAACATAAATGAGACTTTTTCCCCAAGTGTATGGCAAAAAATTAAGAGGGCCTATGACCCACCTTCTAAGTAATTTTAGTAATATTTTGTTGACAACACATTTTTCTAGGCTTATTACAGTTTTCATTTCATTGAGTAACAAAAGAAAACTTGAAATGTATAGTGTAATTATTCGCATAGAATTTTCTTTTGTAATTATTCCCATAGAATTTTCTTTTGTAACTAAATAAAATGTTCAAAAGAAATTGTTATATTCAGCATTTTAAAATCCAACTGAATAGCTTCTAATGTGAGATATACTGAATATGTAAATCTACAATGTAAAAGCTTTTTTAGAATATATATAAAGTAAAATCATATCAGGTATATGTGTATATGTATATATGTAAAGTAAAATAAAAATGTACTTTTTTTTTCTTTATATCCCCCAAAATAAGTAACCGTCAAGGAAGTTTAATACTCCCAAGTCATTATTATAAAAGTAATCCAAAACGCAAGAACAACAAAAAAAGAGCAACTTAATTCCATGTTAAAAATAAAATCACTCATTTTATATCACCAAATATTTTGCACCCGTGACTGGTCTAAGACATGTGTTAGGAACAGAGCTTTTCTGTGCCCTATTTCAGTTTTCCACTTTTGCCAACAAATTGAATGATTTCCCCCAGGAGAGCCATTTAATCTCTCTGTAATTCATTTTCCTGGTACAGAGTATTTGTTGTTACCTATGAAGCTATTAGGCGATAGAAAAAAAAAAAAAAGATGTTATCAAGCAAAGTCTATAAAAAGGCATTTAAACAAAAACCAAGAATCACTCTTGTGAAGCATAGATTCTTATATTTCTCTTCTTTTTTTCATGTGTCTATGAAAATGGATGTCTACATCTCCACTCTTAGTACTCACATGATAGATACTTCTTTGATAATTCTATACAGATAAGCATATCATGTAGATGACAAATGCCCTGGGTGGCCAGGCAATTATTCCTTAATAATGAATCTTTTAGCATATCTGTTAAATCATTCTCTGAACATTATTTGTATTTTGTATTTATTCATATTGCTGCCTCACTGATTGCAATATGAGCAAAATATTGCTGAGTCAAGTCCTGTTACATCATGCTGGCCTATCTGCTATGCCAGTTTTTCTATTCTAGTTCTTCAGAAAGCTTTAGTTTATATCCTTGAAACTTATATTGTCTTAATAATGTGACTCTTTCTCTGAAGTTTGCCGATTGCTTTAAAAGTCCAGTGTCATCCATTTTCTCCATACGTCTAGGACCACTGCATTTTGATGAGTGAAACTGGGAAATCACTGCCTCTAAATCTTGGACATCAGAGACTCTATCTTGACATCTGATATGAAATACAGTATAAAAGTATGATAAATGAAACCTATCTAAAAAATGAAAATGAGACTGATAAGGATTCAGATATAAGACCCATATAACACGGTTGACAGTTCCATGGCTTTCTGAGCCTTGAGAATGGGTTTAACTAATGATGGACGTTACTGGTTGAACCTGCTAATCGGCCAAATGAGACATTAAATTCTTGGTTTAATTTTCTGTTTCTTCAAACCTATTATTGGAAAACTGTAAATTATCAACATTCATCTTTACATTTAATCAGCATGCCATCAGTGTGAATTCAGTTATATAAAAAGTATTCTGCATATGACAGGCTGATATACAACTTGAGGTTCCACTATAAAAACTTTATAGCACCAAATACAATAATCTTTAATAGAAGTACCACATTCTAGTGGTTGGGAGCTCTAGTTACAGAGCTCAGTTGCTGGGTTTGAATTCTGGCTTGAGGGATTGGCATGTTATTTACTCAAACTTTGGGTTCAGTTTCTTCATCTATAAAACTAGGTTGTTACAAAAATTTAAAGCTTTTAGAAAAGTACAACATTTAAGTGTTGGCTATTATTGTCATTTTATTTATTCCAATATTTACTGAATGTCTAACATGTCATAAGTATATTTTTAGGCACTGGAAATAAAATAGTTAAATAAATCTGGCCTCAGAGGCTTACAGTCTAGTGTGAGAGGAAGAGTAACATGATCTATGCTGAAAATAGCCTATAGTGGAGCAAGGATAGAAGCAGAGACCAGAGAGAGGTTACCAGAGCAATCCAGACATAAAATGCTGATGGCTTAAAGAAGGCTGATGGCAGGTATTTAAGAAGCGATCTGATCCTGGATATATTTTGAAGGAAGAACAGCATTTCTTATTTCCTCTGTTTTTATGCAAGATGAAACTGTAACTTTATAAATGGGGAGGGAATGTATAGTAAAAATGTAGTTAAAGTAAAAAATCATAATAATTCTATACATTGTAGTATTTATAGTAACACAAGCATAGAACGTTTACATTCAGGTACGGAAACAGAAATTGAAAACAATCTATAGGTTCAGTTGTATGAGTTTATTAAAACACAGAGGTCCCTCAAATGGTAAACATACTTTAATAATAAAAGAGAGATGTTACGTTTTTTGCCCATGAAGTTCTATTCTCTTTTTATGTTTTGTCTCTTGAATGATGCATACTTTTCAATCACAGTTCTGCTGTATGAAAGACCCCTTCTCAGCCAGTCTGTATTTTCAAGTCATACTATCTATCAGCTGTGTACATTTATTTGACTATCCCACTTGACTCTCCTAACACTTTAAAATATTCTCAAATAAATGTCAGTATTCTCCAAAAAAATTAATTTCTTTGCCAGAACTCAACGCTTCTATCAATAATACAGGCATTCTTCTGATCTCAGTTTCAACTTTGACATCTGTGCCTACATTAATCACAAAGCCAGTGAACACTTCCTATTCTATACTTGCCATTTTTCTATTACTTTGACACAACTGATTCTGTGTGAATGCTTATCATAGCATGCTAGGATTATGGATTTCCTAATCTTTAATCTCTCACTCTAGGTAAATCTTCCAAAATCACCACTTTCATCCGTTTACTGCTCACAAAGTTTAGAAAATTTTAAAATTGCTGAGAGGCCTTGGCAATATAAGCCAGATACTTTTGTGTCAATCAGTCAGTTAATCAGTCAATCGATACAACAAATGCCTATTCAGTACTTAGGAGTAAGAGATACTGTAGTTCATAAAATGAGAAAAACAAATAGAAAACATGGCGGTTCTGCTCAAAAGGAAATAGAGCATATGTACAATAAAGGCAAAAGTGAGAGCACTGTGCTTAACACTATAGATTTAGTAGACCAAGATTTGAATCTGTGCTTGAGTTGCCTTTGTAAATGGGGATAATAATAATAGTATCTTTCTTAATGAGAAATGCTATAGGATTAGACTTCGTATATTAGTAAAAGTAGCTATTAAGTTGCATAGCACTTGGTAAGGACTCTACAGTTTTGGTTATCAATTTACCTATGGGTACAATGACTTTTAGAGAAATGTAAAAGGCAAAATTACTGTATGCTGAAATGGAAGAAAAAAGACTCCAAAGTTGGTTAACTGCAAACAGGTATTTCAATGTATTTTATGTTAAGAGAAGCTAGGGACATGAGGAGAGAATTTCAAACAGAATGTGACAAGGAGACTGACAGAATGGAAAGCAAAATTGTTTAGGTGATCTTACAGGGTAGGAGCTTAGAGGTAGCCAGATCAAGTACAATTACACACACACACACACACACACACACACACACACACACACATAAAATAATAATGTTTCAGTAAAAATTCTGTTCACAGCCCCCAAAATTCTCTCATTTCCACCTCTATACAGGTTCATAAGGCTGCTTGATTTCTCTTTTTCCTGACACATACCAAGGAATGAGCTTTATTCTTATTGGTTAACCAAAATTTGCCCTGATTTTTAAGGCAAATCAAATTCCTCATCTTTTAATAAAACCTTTCCTGAGAATTTTGCCTTGGGGTAATATTTATTGCTCTTAAGCTATTAATATTTATTGTCTATCACATTTAACCTGCATCTTAGTCATTTATAATTTTAGTGTTGTTTCGTTTGAGTTTTCAGTCCAGAATCCTATCTGTTTCAGGAAAATGGATATATTCTAGAATACAAATAGAAAATATACTTTTTAAAGATTTTATTTATTTATTTGACACAGAGAGCACAAGCAGGCAGAGCAGCAGGCAGAGGGAGAGGGAAAAGCAGGCTCCCCACCGAGCAGAGAGCCTGATGTGAGGCTTGATCCCAGGACCCTGAGATCATGACCTGAGATGAAGGCAGAGGCTTTAACCCACTGCACCATCCAGGCAACCCTCCCACATCTTATTATTATTTTTTAAAGATTTTATTTATTTATTTGACAGACAGAGATTACAAGTAGGCAGAGAGGCAGTTAGAGAGAGGAGGAAGCAGGCTCCTTGCTGAGCAGAGAGCCCGATGCGGGGCTCGATCCCAGGACCCTGGGATCATGACCTGAGCTGAAGGCAGAGACTTTAACCCACTGAGCCACCCAGGCGCCCCTTATTATTTTTTTAAAGAAGTTTTCCCATTACATTACAAATGTTTTTTTTGTTTGTTTGTTTTTGTTTTTTTTTTCAAAGATTTTATTTATTTATTTGACAGAGAGATCACAAGCAGGCAGAGAGGCAGGCAGAGAGAGAGGAGGAAGCAGGCTCCCCTAGAGAGCAGAGAGCCCGATGCGGGGCTCGATCCCAGGACTCTGAGATCATGACCTGAGCCGAAGGCAGCGGCTTAACCCACTGAGCCACCCAGGCGCCCCTTATTATTTTTTTAAAGAAGTTTTCCCATTACATTACAAATGTTTTTACAAAGAGATTTATCAACTTGACAAATTTCACGTTACCTTACTTTACTTTAGGCTAAATTCACAATGTGCACAGATTGCACTCTATGCCATCCCTCTTCACGGTTCGTAACTCTATGCATTTTACGGAAAACATTATTTTTTAAAAAAGATTTAAGAGAGAGCTTTGTCTGTGTGTGTGCTTGACTAGGGGTAGGAGCAGAGGGAGAGAATCTCAAGCAGACTCCCTGCTGAGCAGCAGGGCCCATGGCAGGGTTTGTTCTCATGATCTATGAAATTGTGACCTGAGCCAAAACCAAGAGCTGGCTGCTTAATAGACTGAGCCACTCAGGTGCCCCCAGAAAACATTACTTTTTTTAAAAAAGAGGGGCACCTGGGTGGCTCAGTTGGTTAAGAGACTGCCTTTGGCTCAGGTCATGATTCCAGAGTTCCAGGATCAGGTCATGATTCCGGAGTTCTGGGATCAGGTCCCGCATCAGGTTCCCTGCTCCCCAGGTAGTCTGCTTCTCCCTCTGACCTCCCTTCTCATGTGTGCATGCTCTCTCTCTCTCTCTCAAATATATAAATAAAATCTTTAAAAGAAAAAATTAAAAAGTGAACAGTCTTCAAAAATTTCAGTTTATTTTAAAACAATTTAAATGCAAAATACATTAAAACTCTAAAGTAAAATGTAAAATGATTCTTCTAAGAATTTATATATTTAGAGTAATTCAGGAATTTAAAATAAAAACCTAGACCATCTATTAACAATTCCCTATCTTTTTTTAACTTCTTAAATGAAGCTAAAACTGAAGTAAAATTCCTCAAACTGGAATGAAGAGCAGTTACACTCAAATTTTTTTTTATCTATATAAATCTTAAGAAGAGTGTTAAGTTAAACAACCATAGTGAACGTTATTTAAAATTTATAAAATCAGAGTTTACTGGTTTTAGATTTATAGTGAGCTCATTAAATAATGATTCTAAAGTAAATAGTTTTTTTAAAAGCCAATAAAAAATTTTTTAAGAGATTTATTTATTAGAGGGAGAGAAAGAGAGCTTGAACACAAGTGGGGGGAGCAGCAAGGCTAAGGAGAAGCAGACTCCCCACAGATCAGGGAGCCTGATGCCAGGCTGGGAGCTCAATGTCAGGCTTGAGGACCTTGAAATCATGACCTGAGCTGAAGGCAGATGCTTAACCGACTAAGCCATCCAGGGGCCTCAGAAGCCAATGAAATTTTTAGTACAGATAGTAACATTTGGTGGTTATTAGTATGTACTACAAGCATATAATTTAAAAAATGTTTCCACAATGGCTGTACCAATTTATAGTCCTACTAACAGTGGATGGTGGGTTCCTTTTCTCCATATCCTTGCTGACACCTATTATTTCTTATCTTTTTGATAATAGCCATTCTGACAGAGGTGAGGTGGTATGTCATTGTAGTTTTGATTTACATTTCTCTGATAAGGAGTGATGCTCAGCATCTTTTCATGTGTCTGTTGGCTATCTGTCTTTTTTTGAAAAATGTCCAGGTCCTCTTCCTTTCTTCTGTTTTTATTGTTATTGAATTATAGGATTAATTAGTAAATTTTGGGCATCAACTCCATATCAGACATATTATTTGCTAGTATCTTTGCCCATTTATGAACCTCAAATGCTTATAAACATAAATTATATATATTACACATACATCTGTCTTTTACAACTGGACATGTGTGGAAAAGCAATTGGTAAGATGCCCACAAAAATGTAAACCATGCATAATTACTTGTAGAATAAATTTTACAAATTGACAGGAGAATGATGAAAAGGAGGCCTATATGTTTTAAATATAGTTATGTATAATTTGAGTCCTTTACAATGTTTACAAAAAGTATTTGAGTATTCGTGGGGATCAACATGTTCTTCTAAAAGAAAGGCAAAAATATTCTTGCCATCTAGTAGTTTATGAAATTCTAGAAAAATAAGAATTGCCTGCAAATGGTATAGGACAAATCAAATTTCAAAATTGATTGAAAAATATCCATCTAATTTAACAACATGGAAATACCTGATGAACTTAGAGTGTGATTTTCAGTGGGTACAAGAGCCAGACTGAAGTGCTGGAAAGAGTGAAAAGGAAATGAAGTAACTTCATGGACACAGACAACTCTTTTTTGGTATCTCACACAGGAAATAAGGTCAACATCTAATGAGTATAAAGACTGGGACAGAGGTGCAGTGGTGAGAAACTTCAGGAATAAACAATGTGGAATGCATTACCAAAAAAAACTTAATAACTTTCCATACTATTTTACAAGTAGCAGCCAGATAAAGAGTAAGCTTAACAAGAATGAGGATTGGTAAGAAAGATATGGTTGAAAGAAAAAATAGGCTGGAGACTCTAAAGAAAAATTGATTTTAGTGTCCTTGGAGACCAGTTAAGTCCCTTAAAAGAGGCTGACAAAATAGGAAAATACAGGAGGGATCCAACAAAATAGGTAAGCAAAAATAAGAGAGTGGAAGGAACTGAATTCAATGATTAATTTCAAGTTTGAGATCTTGGTTTTGGAAGGTCACAAGTTTTGATGAGATGTCAAGTGCTATTTCCCAAATGAGCAATTTAATTGGAATGGAAAGGTAGGTTATAGAATTTAAAGAGAAAATGATAATAAGAAGTCAGTGTGCTAAAAGAATTGACAGCATGGGTGTTCTCAACAAAGGGACTTAAACTTTTTTTTATCATCTCTGAAGACAGAAGAATGAATTAGATAACCTTTAAAAGTCCTTTAAGACCTTCTAATCTTACTTTACAAAGAAGTTACTACATGATTGTCTTCAATATTATAAAAAAAAAAAAACGGACACTGGGCCTTACATAAGACTGATGAATCGCTGACATCTACCTCTGAAACCAACAATAGATTATATGTTAATTGAATTTAAAGAAAAATAAACAAAATAGGTGACGATTCAAGAAAAAGTATAAGTGACACAAAATATAGTCAATTCTAAGGAATAAAAAAAAGTAACATCATTTACAGAAAGTGCAAATTAACTTACTGAGGTTTTTTTCCCTTGAAAATACAAAAAATAAAGGGCTTGAGCAATAATGATTTGTCTTAATTGGAATATCATATGGTAGCTACTGCAATGTTTTTGCTTAGCAAATCATAACTATATATTCATAACTTTAGCCTCTTACTTATGATTTCCTTTCAGTTCCTAAAAATAGAGTGAAAACCTGACTGTATCAAACTGGGGGGAGGAGGAGGATATAAATTTTAAAACAGATTCTTAAATAGTAGAATAACTCTAATTGTCAAATAAAATTTTCCAAGTGGAACACTTATTTCAATAAACAAAATATACTGGCAATTTGATCATCCCGATGGATATAAACAATCAAGGTACTATTGTTCACTAAAAGATACTTGCTTGAGCAAATTAAACAAAACTCAGATAAAAGTATTTACAGATTTAATTTGCTTAGTAAAACAGGCTTGCACAGTACAATGATAAGCTTATCTAAAGATAATGTTAAGCTATCATAAATTCCAAAATTGAGTCCTTGATTAATGCTTAAAGCAACTTAAAAATCTATCTTTTATACCCCCCCCTTTTTTTGTCTAGAACCTAGTAATCTCTTTAGTAACCTAAGTTTTTGGTTTAGAAAAAGAAAAATAGATTGCCAGTGGCACAGGTATTCTGAAATTAGGCTTGTCCTCTCAATCTTCCAAATGTTTGAGAAAAAAGGCAAGATGTTCTATGCATAATAGATGAACTATGGAATACTACAAGAGAAGGGAGAGAAATGTAACCTTAGAGCATAAGGAGGAGAAACTTAGATGAATTCTTCAGAAGAAATTTTTCATTATTTTTTATTACATAGGAGGACAGCTAGTAGGGAGGGGAGAAAACAAGAGGAGGAAGAAGAAAAAGGAGTAGTAGGTTTTGAGCATAATGTTTGTTACGTCTGCATTACCAGAAGCAAGCCTGCATTTTAGGGCAGAAGTTCTTAAACTTAATGTACAAAAATTTAATGTACATAAGACTCGGGAAACCCTTGGACAGGTGGGCGGGTTGAAGTGGTAGATTAGTTAGTGACTACAGAGAAGCACGGAATGGCTTCTGGAATGCAGGTGACGTTCCAGTTCTTGATCTGGTGTTGGTTATAGGGGTGTCTTGACAATTTTTCATGACAATTAACTAAGCTGCATACTTAGGATTTGCACATTTTTTCAAATAGGTATTTCTCTAGAAATTCCACTCAGATAAATAAGTAAAAAATCTGGCGATCATGCTACAAAGGTCTATTTCTGTGTCCCATTTTCTGGAATCTGCATTTTATCAAGTACCCTGGGGTGTCTATGCAGCCAATCTCCAGAACATAATTGGAAAACAACAGTTGAGAGTTTCAGAAGTAATTTCTTTACCAGCTCAGCAAAGCTTTTTCCCTCCATAGGTATTTCTAGGCCATTCAATGAATCTGCTGATTTTAAGCCCTGCTACTGCAGCTGTCCAGCAAGCAGACTGATCACTGACTGTAGAATAAGGGCTCACCTTGGGTTAGAACGCATTTACACTCTTAATCTTTTATTATATCTAGGTTTATTTTTTTAATTTTAAAAGATGTTATTTATTTATTTGACAGAGAGAGACACAGGCGAGAGAGGGAACACAGGTGGGGAAGTGGGAGAGGGAGAATCAGGCTCCCAGCCAAGCAGGGGGCCTGATGAGGGGCTCAATCCCAGGACCAGGATCACAACCTGAGCTGAAGGCAGACACTTAACGACTGAGCCACCCAGGTGCCCCTATTTTATCTAGGTTTAAAAAAGCACCAGGCCCTATACTAGATAACACAAAAATAAAGTGAATTTTTGCATTCAAGAAGTTTAAAATCCACTTTAAGTATATATTACCTAAAATACAAAAAAAAAAATTAAGTAGCGTAAGTGGTAGCAAATAAAGCACTATAAAAGAGGAACAATGGAGAAACAAGGTTTCTTAAAGGATACCATAAAAGCTAGATAAAACCTAAATTAAATTTCAATGTTAGAAAAAAGAATGAAATATTTTCAGAAAGGGAAGGTGGGGGAGCACTAAGGTAAGGAACGATACAGTCTGTATAAAGGGTTACCCGGGAAGGAAGTAGAGACCAGGCTAGGAATGTAGGTTGTCACTACATTTGAAAGGGCCTTGAATACAGGGCAGAAATAACTATACCTTATTTTAATTTTACAGGCATAGAAAGTCACAGAAGACTTTGAACAGAAGAGAGAGTGACTTTAGGAAGCTGCATCTGGAAGCCATCAACTTAATGGATTGCAACGAGAGCGAGATGAAGGTGAGTCACTGCGCTGTTCCTAGGGATCGGGAATCTAGGCTACACAGTTGGACACATCTGAATTCCACTGCGACTCTACTTTGATCAAGCTGCTTGCCTTTCTGAATCAGTTTCCTCACTTGTAATTAGGGGATAGTAGTGACTACTTCATGTAAGAGCACCGTACGGCCTGAAGGAGGTGACACACAAAGCTCCTAACTCGTTAGAGGTAATTCATCATCATCATTGTCCTCTTCACCTGCTTGTTCAATGGTTGCCTGCTTTTCCTGTGCTCTTAGATTCGATGCATTGAGATGGCTCAGGTGAGTTTTGCCTAAACTAAATTCTGATGGGGGAAATAAAGGGTAAGTGAAAAGGAAAAAGGAAATAGAGATAAAAAACACAAGAGGATAGATTTAACTATGTCGAGTTCAATATGCCAAAGGAGAACTGGAAAATATATGGAAGAGGCAAAATACATAAAATCCACCTTCTCTAACAATGCATATTCTCATCATCTCATACTTGGAGTTTGGCAAAAGCTCCCACACTGGCTCTCCTCCCTCTAGTAAAATAACAGAACTATACATTGCTGTCATGTTAATATTACTGAAAGAAAACTCCCTTTCAAAAGTAACTAATCAATCAGTTAAGTAACCAATCTGCCTACTTGACCTTCCAAATAGATGATGCTGGCTGCGACTTACCTTTCCAAACTTAATACTAACATTTGGCTGCCCTCAGGCTATCTTTCCTATATAACACACACCACTTTCACTGCCACCTTCTCATCTCAGTGTATGATTACCTATCATTTTGAGTGTTTCCTGTCCTCTTTTGAACCAACTTAAATATGACTTATCAAATCTAAATTAAGTACCATTTTCGCAATCAAGCTTTTCATAGCACTCAACTCCACACAGATATTTTTGAATCTGAAACTGAAGTATTTATAAATCAAAACCACCAAGTTTATACTTGCCTATATATGGATTTGAATTGTTTTCTGCTTCACTTTATTATTAGTCTCATGACTCCAAATGGTTTGTGAAGTTCTTGAAATAGGGTTAAGATTATGCATATTAATCTCCAAAGTACACAGGATAATGCTTGGCAGAAAGTGTTCTTAAATAACTGCTGATTGATTATTCGAATCAAATGCTATATCTAAACTATCAGTGTTTTTTCCTTCCCCATCAAAAATCTGTTACAGCATGCATTATCAACGTGTCTCCCAAGCCAATCTGAAAATCATCTCCATTCTCTCTTTTAACTCTGCTCATTTTACTGCCTATGAAGTTCTGTAATTACCTGTCTGTAGTCACTACCACACATTTGTTCATCTGTTGCCTCAATCCCCAAACCAGACTTTCAACAATTTTTATATCACTTTTCTAAAATACAAATCTGCCTGTGCAGCTCAAAGGCTGATGGGCTTCTGAGGGCCAAACGCCTACACAAGACTGTGTGAACATCTTAGTGTAGCCTACGAGGCTTGCCTGATCGACTTTCTCAGCGTTGCCTGAACAGTACTCAGGTTACTCTATATCCTCTAAATTTATTACCCTGAAAAACCTTCCAATAACTTTTCATGCCTCTATCCTTTTAGGCATTTTCTTTACTTTATGCTACTTTGCCCAGTGTAAGGGGGAGGGTTGAATATTGACTCCCAAAATTTATGCCCACCCAGAAATTCAGTGCGACTTCATTTGAAAATAGCACCTTTGCACATGTAATTAGTTAGGATTGAAATCATACTGAATTAGGGTGGGTCCTAAATCCAATGATAGTATTATTGCAAGAGACAGAAATATAGAGAAGATATATGAAGGTAGAGGCAGAGATTGGACTGAAACACGTAAAGTCATGGAATGTCAAGGACTGCCAGGAATCACCAGAGGCTGGGAGAGAGGTATGGCATGGTTTCTCTCTCAGAGCTTCCAAAACAAACCAACCCTGCCAATGCCCTCCTCTGAGAGAACAAAGTCTCGTTATTTTAAACTACCCAGTTTGTGGTACACTTTGTTATGGCCGCTCTAGGAAACTAAGATATCCAAATATCTGCTTGTGAAAATCCTACTTAAATGTAAAGGTCTGGGTTCTTTATTTCTCTTTCCCTATCTCCTGAGGATGCATCCACACAGTAAACTGTTGCTACCTCTTCACTCCCATGGAAATATATCCATCCTTATATCTAACTATCACTGAGTTGCATGGTGGTTATCATTTTCAAGACAGAAAACAAACTCATTTTACTTTGATTTATAGTATTTAGTAGTACCTAACATAATAGATGGTCAAGAATTACTTGCTGAAAAAATATGTATAGGTTTTAGAAAAAAACATACACCATTCAACTTACACATTTTTGTATTATATTCAGCACCACTGTTACAATGCTTGTCACAGTTCAGGATAGGAAACAAAAGACCACTAACTTAAACCTGATTTTAGATTTTTTTAAGAAGTAAATTTAAAGCTTTTGAGATTAACTTAGCAAAAACATTTTCCAGTTGTATATGCATTTTCATTAACCTATTATCTAGTTCAGTTATTCTGTATAGGCACTATGAAAGAAGTAGCTGAATCTCAAAGTGATTAATACCACCTTATATAAAAATTCTGTTAGTTTGGAAGACTTTTTAAATATAGCTGACATTTTTTTTTCAAAGTTTTTATTTACCTATTTGGCACAGAGAGAGAGTACAAGCAAGGGAGCAGCAGGCAGAGGGAGGGGAGAAGCAGACACCCCACTGACCAGGGAGCCCAATGAGGGGCTTGATCCCAGGACCCTAAGATCATGACCTGAGCCCCCCACGTGCCCAATAGTTGACATGTAATATTATTTTCAGGTGTATAACAGTCTTCAATAGTTACATACATTACCAAATGTTCACCATAGTAAGTGCAGTTACCATCTGTTACCATACAAAGTTTTTATAGTATTTTTGACTCTCTTCCCTATGTTGTACCTTTCATGCCTGTGACTTATTTATTTTATAACTGGAAGTTTGTACCTCTTAATCCCCCACCTATCTGGCCTACCCCACCACCCTTCTCCCTTCTACAACCACTTGGTTCTCTATATTTATAGACTTTTATTTCTTTATTTTTCCCCCAATGGCATTTTAGAGATATCTTTTTCTTTTTTATTAACATACAATGTATTATTTGTTTCAGAGGTACAGGTCTGTGATGCATCAAGTCTTACACAATTCACAGCACTCACCATAGCACATACCCTCTCCAATGTCTATCACCTAGCCACCCCATCCTCTCATCCCCCTCCCATCCAGCAACCCTCAGTTTGTTTCCCTCTCTGGTTTCATCTTGTTTCATTTTTCCTTCCCTTCCCCTATGATCCTCTGCCTTGTTTCTCAAGTTCCTCATATCAGTGAGATCATATATTTGTCTTTCTCTGATTGACTTATTTTGCTTAGCATAATACCCTCTAGTTCCATGCACGTCATTGCAAATGGCAAGATTTTGTCTTTTTGGTGGTATGCATAATATTCCATTGTATAAATATACCACTTCTTTATCCACTCATCTGTTGATGGACATCTAGGCTCTTTCCATAGTTTGGCTATTGTGGACATTGCCGCTATAAACACTGGGGTGCACTATAATAACAGTAAATAGGTATAAAACTTGAAGAGACTTAACATTGCAAAAAGAAAACAAAATGAGTATTCAGGAAAAAAATGGAATCTAAAACTCATGAAATACACTTTTTATAGTTAGCAAATGATGATTTATAATTCCTGTGACTGAATGATCAAAACTAGCATGCTTCTGGTTACTGTTGTTTTAGTGTTGCTCTGGATGCCTCAGTCAATTTCACAAGTTCCCTTACAACTTAACTTCCCAAATTTAAAAGCACAGAATAGTAGAATAAAGAGCAGAATACAGCTGTCAGCTTAATACATGCTTCTCTAGAAGTACTTTATGTTCCTTAAACGTTGAAATTGTAGAAGGAAGGATGTTCAGAATGTTTGTGATCATATCTTTTCATGATCAATAGTTCAGTATGGTTCATGCTTCATCCATACACATACACAATCCTGTGATTTTACTTTCAAGTCATGAAATACTTATCACTGTATTAATATCTTTCTTTTATTATAGGCTACATTTTTATAAGCAACACGAAATTGGCCATACTATATATATATATATATATAAAATTGATCATATTATCTTTTCTCCACTCCTGCAAATATAATTTCAGAATGGAAGCTTCTATTGATATCTCAAACCCTTTTTAAATATTCATATTTTGACTGACTGCTAAGTACAAAGTCCTGATGAAAGTTACTTTCTTGATTAGCTTACTTAAGAATTGGTATTTTAATACCTAATTGAATTTCTTTGTTAGATTATATATTATGAAAAATCTTTCCTTCGTTATCTGGGTAAAATACCTCAAAATAGAATGCTATTCATGAGAAATAACGTTTTCTTCTTTCCCTTTCCTTCCTTAACTATGTACTGATAACATAAATATAAAGAATATTCCTAGACTCTAAAATGAAAATTAGCAGCACGTATGAAAATATACATCAAAAGATAGCATAAATGCATGCTTTAATAGTCATTCATTATTTATGAAGTATTCAGAGGACCATTATGCAATATTGGGCTACACCAGGAGTACTGAGACAATAGAATGCTATGTGTCTCTAGATCACAGTCTAGTTGAATTAGTTACAAAAGGTAACCATTTATGTTAGGGTCACTATTAAAATTGGGAGAGATTCAGGGTGCCTGGGTGGCTCAGTGGGTTAAGCCCCTGCTTTCGGCTCAGGTCATGATCCCAGGGTCCTGGGATCGAGCCCCACATCGGGCTCTTTTCCTCAGCAGGGAGCCTGCTTCCCCCTCTCTCTCTGCCTACTTCTTGGCCTACTTGTGATCTCTCTCTCTGTCAAATAAATAAATAAATAAAATCTTTTTTAAAAAATTGGGAGAGATTCAACCATGTACAATATGAACATCTTTAAAGAGAGTATTTAATTGGCATCCAAACCCCAAATTTACAACATAAAAGAAAACACATAGTAGAAAAATGGATGCCTTGAATTTGATCTCTGTTGAGTCACATCACAGGGATTCAAGTTTTATGAGCAAAAAAAGGAAACACGGAGTTTCACCTGATTATAAATAAGACTCAGAGCATAAAGAGGGGAATGACAGCAGAAAGAGAAGCTATTTCTAAAATATCTAAGAGATGTGAGTGATTGAATAAGACCTACCTGCCATGGCCACAGTAGTGAAGCAGTACTACAAAGAGGAGATGCATGAAGACCTTGCTTTTTCTAATCCATCACAGAGCAGTGCTCAAGGAGGTTAGAAAGCAGTCTTCTGAGAAAGCTTTATCAGAGCAAGCTATCAACATTTAGGTAAGAGTTATTTTAAAGGCAGTTTGGTCGCTCTATTGTACTACCAAAAAAATGGTTACATAAAGATTTTATTCTAAATTTAAGTTAATGTATATGGTATTGTAATCACATCTTATTAACAATTATTATATTCATCTTGGTTTCTAAACATGGTTTCATAAAAATGAATAGATTCTACATTAGTAGATTAGTAGATTCTAAAAGAAGTCTTACTGCTTAAATAGTTATAGAGAATATTTAGTAGATTAGTAGATTAGTAGATTCTAAAAGAAGTCTTACTGCTTAAATAGTTATAGAGAATATTTTAGAATTTTGTTTTTGTTAAAAAAATATATTTAAAAAATATATTCAAAAATTGTTTTGTTCAAAATATGTATGTCTGTATATTTTGTTCAAAATATTTATAGGACCATAAAGTCCCACTCACCATAAAAAGCTAAGAAAATACTCTAGTGATACTGCTTTTCATCACCAAAATTCTGTTTCTGTCCTCCTCCTTTGGAATAATTATTCTGGTGACTGTGGCTCTAATTGCTGTCTTTAAAAAGGTCAGGAAAAAAAAAAAGTCATGCTTCCAGGACATTATTATTATTATTAAATTATCTTTGAACAAATAGGTCCTAAAATTACAAGAATATAAATATACTGATGAAATAAAGCCATGAACTATGAGATGCCAACTTGCTATGTGACTTTGGGCAAATCATTTAACCTCTTTGATTCCTGGTTTCTTCACCTAAAAATTTAAATGACTGAGAAGGATTCTTCTCATTACAAAATCTATGCTGATAAAGTTTAGTCATATAGGAACAAACATTGCTCATTTTTTTCTATTTCCAAGCATCATAAATCTGCAAAAGAAAAAGGAAAAGAGGGAAGGCGATGGGCATAGAGATGGGGCAGGAGGGAAGGAAGAGGAAGGGGAAAAAAAGGAATTTCCTCTAACTGGCATGCATGTTTATCTTGGTGCTGGTCCTGGGCAGCATTTCTGAACTGGGGAACAATATTTGGTGTGGGACAAGAGTATCCCACATACTGCAGAACATTTTGCTTCTCTGATCCTTGGTCTCTAAATGTCAGTCACTATAAAAGCAAAGATATTTCCCTGCACTTCCAAAATGCATTTCTCTGTAGGGGCGGGAGGAGCAGTATGTGTCCTCTGGAGAACCAGTGTTAGAAGCCACTTTATTAGCTGCCATAAACTGAATGAAAACTAAGCTTTGTGACTCTCTTTTTGAAAAAGTGATGCTTTAAAAATGTTAGTTCATCTCACCACTCTGGTTAATAGTCTCCCATTAGGATACCACCCCACTTAGATTAAAATCCAAAGTCCTTACCATAGCTTACAGGACCATACAACATATGCATGCTAACCCACACTCCCACTGGGCTGGGAAGGGTTAGGAGAGGAGAGTATGCCCCTAGAATCCTGTTGTCACGCTAATCTCTTCTATCAGCACTCTCCTTTGCTCATTGCTATAACCACACTGCTTCCTTGCTGTTCCCACAAAATGTTATTTTTCCTTTTTTTTTTTTTTTAAGATTTTATTTATTTATTTGACAGGTAGGGATCACAAGTAGGCAGAGAGAGAGAGAGAGAGATGGAAGCAGCAACCCTCCCCCACCCCGTGAGCAGAAAGCCAGATACAGGGCTCGATCCCAGGACCCTGAGATCATGACCCCAGCCGAAGGCAGAGGCTTTAACCCACCGAGCCACCCAGGCGCCCCTGTTAAACGTATTTCCATTTCAAGTTCTTTGCATTTGCTGCTGGTGCTTCTCCTTCCAGGTATTAGTACAAATCATTCTCGATTCTCTCATTTCCTTCAGGTCTATGCTCACATGACCTCTTTTGGGACAGAACTACTCAAAACACTATATAAAAAAGCATTCTCCCCCAACTCCCAATCACCTATCCACTCTGCTTTGTTTTTCTCAAAGTACCTAGTACCACGGGACACATTTGCTTTTTCATCATCTGTTTCCCCTAAGATGAAAGCTTTCAGAGTTGAGGAGATTTATCTATTTTGTTCCCCACTTACCTGCAGTGCCTAACCGAGATCACTTAGCAGCCAGACTAAGACAATATCTAGCACACAGGAGACACTCTTGAGACTTCTCTTGAATGAAGACATGAATGCTAGGCTGCCCAAAACGGTCATTTTAGCATCCCTAATAAATATACATATATGTTAAAAACAAGACTGAAACTTCAAATTCTCCAACTCATTTGCAACCCAAAGTATGCTAACTTTGAAGAAGAGATTCCCACTAAAAATGGTTCAGAAAAAAAAAATGAATAGTGTAGGGTAGTTGGAATGTATTATTTGTTTTACCGCTATTTCCATGATATTTTAATCTGTAATTAATTAGGCTCCAGTCACCTATCTCTTTCAAGTTTACAGCTATACTAGTATCCCCTGCTATTTCTTTTACAAAGTCCTTGAATTCAAAAAGAGATTGGAAAGACACCTCTTTCCCTGATAACAGCAAGCCATGCAACTAGAACGAGATTCTGTCATCACACGGGAAATCAACAGCAAGCATCTCAGCAGTTCTTCCTGTTCTAGGATCTAAATTAAACAGTAGCAAGATAGCTTCAATGCTGCTTCCTTTGCATAGGTGTTTTCAGATTCAAAAAAGAACTAGTAGAGTCAAATGTGTTCTCTCTCTCCCTGCCTAAGAGTTAATTACCTAAGGACAGAGGCTTCTTCAAATAAATGAGAAATCCAAAAGCTGTCTATTCTTTTGGACTTCTGCTGATGATATTTTCTAATCTCCTTTTTGAAACCATTAACTCTTTGAGGGCGGATTACTTCAGAAATAGAGCTATGTTTTCTCTCAACTTGCAGAAGTGTGGTTTTGACAACCTCATTATAAATACTTTCTTCCACCATTCACTTTTAGAAGCAAATGAGCTTCACAGAGAGATGAAGCAAAGAGCAGAGTGGTCTTTACTAAATTAGTGAACAGGGACAGTATACTTCCAGGTATTATGCACATCAACAGGCAGTCCCACTACCTGGCATCTTCTCCTATGCCTAGCACTGCTGAAACCAAGGGAATCGTGAGTTGAACTGTCTGATGTAGTGATTAGAAAAGGCAGGAGAATTTGTTAATTGCTGTCAATTTTTTTTAAGTAATATAAGTTTGGTACCCAGAAATAATAGTAATACTTCTCCCTGTTCAGAAGACATCTGGAGAGCAGTTTTTAAATGTGAACAAACCAGCAAGCAAACAGAAGGCGGCAACCAGGATGGTGAGGAGTTACGACATCAAGGACCTGAAAATAAATTGCCTAGAAAAGAGTCCAGATTTGAGATTCCAGGAAATGGGGAAGAAAGTACTAGTACTATACTAGGCATTACAAAGAAACAGTTTTCAACTCAATATGCAAAGCATCTTCCCAATGAGTAAAGCTAAAACTGGCTATCTCATGAGAAAGTGAGTTCCTTACCATCTGAATTGTTTAAGAAGCTCAAACACCTTTTTTTGATATGGATGTTGTAAAGGGGTTGCTCAGCAAAATAAGAGGATTCTAGCTTTGATAACTTCTAAACTTCCTTCTATCCATTAAGATCTATAAAAAGTCTTTGAAGAATAAATGGCAAAGCAAAAAGTCTATAAAAATGAACTCTGTCAGGCCCTGAAAACAGAATCCTTGTTGTTTTACTCCACACACCCTACTGGTTCCTTATATAATGATTCTTCCATTCTCATCACATTGTTATTACTTGGGTTACAGCCTTAGTAACCTGAAGTTCATCAACAACCCCTTAACTTATCTCTGAGAACGGAGACTGTGTCAACATGACTTAGTAGTTTGTCCAGAGAAATCTTTGCCTAGCAAAGGTAAGACTACACACACACACACACACACACACACACACGCACCCCCCCACACACACCCACCACCACTACCACCACCACCACCACCACCACCAACAACTCACTGTTAGCCTCAGGAAATTCTTACAGATCAATTTGTCAGAGGCAAGAGTCTGAACACCTGGCCAAACTGATTACTTTAGGATTTTCACTTCACAGTGCTCAACAAACCTACACTGTGCTGTAAAAAATTTTGCCTAATCTAAATCAGTTCCTGCCTTTCAAACTCACCCTAAAACAAAGAGTCTAGATCCTAAGATCTTATAAATATCCTATTTCTTATAAGCCATGGCAAAAACTTTCTTACTGAAGTAAAGTTCTAAGACATTTAGCTCTGCTTTAACACCTAATAATGACACTGGGGGGAGTAAACCTCTCCATGTACACCTACTTTGACAATGACCCACCAACCACCCCCTCACTCCCCAAATACCTAATATACCTACTATAAAATTCCATCCTAAAACATTACTTTTAATATATTGTTGACAGTTTAGAATTTTTAACAGTAAAATATAGGTTCACACACCCACTCACACACACTCCCAAGACATTTCACAAATCATTTCAATCTCAAAAACATTGTGTAAAACTCCAGACGCATACAATGTAATTTAAAAAAATTCTAATGTAGGCAAATTAATCTATGGTGATGAAAATCAGAACAGTGGCTTCCTAGGAGGGGGAGGATATAAACTGAGGATCTAAAAACAGCCTGTGGGGGGATATAAGCGGTCTATATTTTGATTGTTATAAGACATATATATTTATCAAAGCTTGTCACGTTGTGCATTTAAGCTCTATTATACTGTTGTATACTTTATTTCTATAAAAACTTGAAAAGTCAAATTAAGACTACTGGTTCTGGACAAGGTAGAGAAAGTACATTTTCTCCCTGTTTCTCCAGTCTGTCCTAAACCCTGGATGTTATACATTAAAACAAACATAAAAAGACTCAGAAAGATAGAAGAAAACATAGAGTCTAGGGACCTCAGGAACCCAGGTTCAACACAACAGTGAATTCACTGGGTTTCTTCACACTTGATGTATTTGAGACTGGGTGATAGTGGAGAAGTTGGCAGGCCGGGAAACACCAGTGGGCCCTGACAGCTCCCCCCTGCCGCCACCGTCCCCCCCCCCTCCCTGCAAAAGACTCCAATAAAAGCCTGCTGTTTCTAGCCAAAAGACCAAGACAGGTGCAGCCTAGCAACAATGGAGAACTTTCATACAAGCATTCTCTCAGGTTACTCCACCCCATTCTTGCTTCAGTTCATTCCATGACTTCCTACTGCTCACATGATAAAGAGCAAATTACCACAAGGTTTTCAAGGTGCTTCCTAATCTAGCACATAGTTATCTTTATAGCCTTATTTCTCAACACTTACAGACACTAATCCCATAAAATTACTTTCTGTTCTCCGGACATGGCATGTGGCCTTTGCTCATTCTGTCCTTTTTTGGATATACTTTCTGCTTTATTTTGATGAAATTTTACTTCTCCTACAATACTCAGCCTGAGAGAAAAGGTCTTTCATTACTCCTCATTCTATGCTCATGTATCATTTTTTTTTAAGATTTTATTTATTTGACAGAGATCACAGGTAGGCAGAGAGGCAGGCAGAGAGAGAGGAGGAAGCAGGTTCCCTGCAGAGCAGAGAGCCCGATGTGGGGCTCGATCCCAGAACCCTGGGATCAGGACCCAAGCCGAAGGCAGAGGCTTTAACCCACTGAGCCACCCAGGCACCCCTCATGTATTATTTTGCTCTTATCATGCTCTTCATCACACTGTATCTGAACCAAACTGTATACTTACCTATACCCTTGACTAAATTGTGAGATTCATGAATAGAAGAATGAAGCCCAGAATGTTGTTACAATATCAGAGCAACACAAGAGTGAAAGGCACACAACAGTTACTCATTGAATTGAACTGGAATGGTTTCAAATGTAAATATTTCCAGTGGTACAACCTGGTGAACTTCATTTTTTGAGTCACTGCCTCTGAGATTATTTGGAGTTGACTGGACTTGGATACTTAATGTATCATCACCTAGGCCTACTGCAATCACTGTCATCTTGCTTTTTTTATCTAAGGAAAGTGCAAAAGACAAGGTATTCAGTCTCTACAACTAATAAAGGACTCTACTCAATGTATTCCACAAGTAGACTGCAACATGCTATTGTTCTTTATGTGGACCCAAATCCTGCTTATGAGATAGGAAGGTATTCTATATGGGCTTTTGTTGTTTATGTAATTCTTCAATGGCTTTTGTTGCAAAGGACAAACACTTGGTCAAAACAAAACCAAAACAAAAAACACTTCTGAAAGTTCTATTTTACCCTTAAGTGCACTGTATAACATTGAATTAGGTTTTTCCAGTGCTTTTAGTTATGACTGAATAGAAAGTCTGTCTATCTGTAACTACAGAAAGTCTAAAAAAGCTACAAAGCACTCCAATGGCTTGTCATTCTTAACCTAAACTCTTAAGAGAAGGGGAAAAAAAAAATGTCCTGTGCTATCAGAATCTAAAATTCATTTGAAAATCCAATTATAATTAATAATGAAGTAAGCTTCATCCTGCATTTTCATGCAGAATTTTTTTTTTCACCTTAACTGAGATAAAGACAACACTAGCAGTATTTCCCCATTTCTCATCCTCAAATGCTGGTACCCACTGCTCTGCTGTATCTCTAAGTGCAGCTTTTTGAAGGTTCCACGCATATGTTATATCATACTTTTAAAATTATGTCCTATCATGTTTGTCTTTGGCTTATTTCACTAAGTGTAATGCTCTCAAGGTTCTTTTTAGTTGTTGAAAATGGCAAGATTTGTCTTGGCTGAATAAAATACACACACACACACAAACACACATACGCACATAAATACTATATTTATCCCTTCCTCCAATGACAAACATGTAGGTTGTTTCATATCTAGGCTACTGTGAATAATGGTGCAATGAACACAAGGATGCAGATATCTCTTTAAGGTTTTCAAGATCTTGTTTTCACTTCTTGCATATACACCCAGGAGACTGCTGATCATATGGTAGTTCTATTTTTAATTATTTGAGAAACCTCCATATTGTTTTCCATAGTGGCTGTACCAAGTTACATCTCTAACAGGGCACAAAGACTCCTTTTTCTCTACATCCTCACTAACAATTTATCCACATAAATATTTTTATTTTATTGAAGTATAGTTGACATACAATGTTTTATTAGCTTCACATGTACAACACAGTGATTTGACAATTCTGTATATTAGTCCATGCTCACCATGGTAACTACAGCCACCATGGGTCACCATACAACATTATTAAAATATTATTGACCATATTCCTGATGCTGTACTTCAAGATAAGTACAGGGGTTAACAGAAACTTCTAGTTATAAATATGTCAGACTATTTCTTACACTTTTTGATAATAGCCCTCTAACACATGTGAAGTAATAGCTCATTGTGGCTTTAATTGGCATTCCCCTGATGATTTGTGATACTGAGCATTGTTTCATATACCTGTAGGCCATTTGTAGGTCTTCTTTGGGTAAATATATTCAAGTCTTTTGCTCCTTCTTTAATCAAGTTCTTTGTAATTTGTGCTACTGAGTTGGATGAGTTCTTAATATATTTTGGATATTAACCCCTTATGACATACATGATGTGTAAATATTTTTCCCATTTTGTAGATTGTCTTTGCATTTTGATGATGGTTTCTTTTGCGGTGCAGAAGCTCTTTAGTTTGATGTAGTCCCACTTTATCCTTGCTTTTGTTATTTGTGCTTTTGGTATCATATCCAGAAAATCATTGTGAAGACTAATGTCAAAGAATTTTTCCCAATGTTTCTTCTAGGAGTTTTATGGTTTCAAGTCTTACATTTAAGTCTTTAATCCATTTCAAGCTCATTTTTCTGGTGGTTTAACAGGTAGGGGTCCACTTTTATACTTCTGGATGTGGTTACCCAGTTTCCTCAACCTCATTTGACTGTCCTTTCCCCACTGACTATTCATAGCTCCCTTGTTAAATATTAGTTGACCATTCATGAGAGAGTTCATTTCTGGACTCTTGATTCTCTTCCATTGGTCTGTGTTTCCATTTTTATGCCAGTACCATACTGTTTTGATTACCACTGCATTGTAGTATAGTTTGAAATCAAGAAGTGTTATGCATCCAGCTATGTTCTTTCTCAGAACTGCTTGGGCTGTTATTATTTATTTAGTGTTTTGGCTCCATACAGATTTCAGGAATTTTTTTTCTCTATTTCTGTGAAAAATGTCATTGGAGTCTGATAGGGATTGCACTTAATCACAATGGCTTTTTTTTTTTTAATTTATTTATTCGAGAGACAGAGAGCATGAGAGGGGAGGTCAGAGGGAGAAGCAGACTCCCCATGGAGCTGGGAGCCCGATGTGGGACTCGATCCCAAGACTCCGGGATCATGACCTGAGCTGAAGGCAGTTGCTTAACCAACTGAGCCACCCAGGCGCCCCAAGGGATAGCACTTAATCAATAGAAGGCTTTTGGTGGTGCTCTGGCTAGGACTTCCAGTGCTGCTGAAGTGGTAAGAGTGAGTATTCTTTCTATCTTAGAAGCAAAGCTTTCAGCCTTTTGCTATTGAGTATGATGTTGGCTATGAACTTGTCATGTATGGCCTTTATTGCTCATAAGTATGCTCCTTCCACACCCGATCTGTGAAGTTTTTATCATGAAAAGGTGGGATAACATGTTAAATAAATTTTTTTTTCCATCTGTGAGGATGATCATAAGGCTTTTATCTTTCATTCTCTTACTGTGGTGAATCATAGTTATTAATTTTGCATCTCAGGAATAAATCCCATCTGCTTGTGGTATATGATCTTTTTTGTGTGCTGTTGAATTTGGTTAGCTATTATCATGCCAAAAAATTTTGTATCTGTATTCATCAGAAATACTGGTAATTTTCTTCCCTTTTAACGTCCATATATGGCTGTGGTATCCAAGTAATGATGGCTTTGTAAAAGTAAGTTTGGGAGTGTTTCCTCTTCAGTCATTTGGAAGAGCTTGAGAAGAACCGATGTTAATTACTTCTTGGTAGAATTCAACAGTGAAACCATATGGTCCATGGCTTTCCTGTATCGGGAAACTTCTAATGACTGATTTAATCTACTTAGTCATTATTTGTCTCTTCAAATTTTCTATGTCTTCATACTTCAGTCTTAGTAAGTTCTGTGTTTTTAAGAATTTATCAATTTCTTCTAGGTCTATAGTTCACTGGCATAGTTTTGCTCATAGTAGTCTCATCATTCTTTGTATTTCTGTGTTATAAGTTTTAATGCCTTTTCTTTCCAATTTTGTCTTCTGTTTTCTGACTTAAGCTACAAATTTGTCACTTTTGTTTATTTAAAAGCCTGACGCACTGATCACCAATTCATTATTGATACTCTTCTTCCATACTGTAAATGGTGCTGTATAAAGCTTTTTAGTAATGCTACACTTAAATGGCAAATATTATGTAACAACTTCTGTTTGTATGTAAATTGTACCCTAAGAGAATTAAAACTACAACCTATACTTCCCGTGAATAGCTCCCAGGAAGATGTACACTTGCTTTATGATATTAAAGAGATTTATGATATATCTATCTATCTGTATATAGAAAGAGAGCGAGAGAGAGAGAGAGAGAGAGAGTGTGTGTGTGTGTGTGTGTGTGTGTGTTAGGCATGAAATAATTTTAGGTCAAGAATTTCTTTCAGTTGAGTAAAATAAATTCATGCATACATATACATATGTGGATGTACACATGTGGGTGTGTTCATCCTTATCTTCCAGTGTGTTTTCTAAATGTTTCCTGATACAGCCTGTACAAACTTGTGTGTAGGGGTGATGGGAGTTGTGTACTTATTTCCAGTTGGCCAGGTTGCAGACTCCTTAAAGATACAGTATATCAAGTTTTCTGTTATTCTAATGTTTCTTTCTAAGATCAATTTGTTGCATCCTATAGTATCATTTTCATAAGTAGTGATCTTTATTAAAATAGGGTATTTTTTTCTAATAAGTAATTTTTATATAAAACATTTTGTTTCATTGATTTTGTTTTTCTTATTTATATTTTATTTATACTTAAGTCCCTACTATTATTGTATTGTTGCCTACTTATTTCTTCAGATCTATTTACTAATAATAACCCCTTTATCATTATATAATGAAGTTCTTATCTCTTGTTTTATCTCCTGAAGTTGCCATCTCATTTTTGGGTATTATGGAGGGTACATATTGCATGGAGCACTGGGTGTGGTGCATATACAGTTTGGAACACTGAAAAAAAATAAATTAAAAAAAAAATCTCTTTTGTCAGACATAAGTAGAGCTACTCCTGCACTCTTTTTGTTTGTACTAGCATGGAATACCTTTTTCCTTCTCTTCATTTTGAGACTGTGTGTGTCCTTAAAGCTGAAGTAAATTTCTTGTAGGCAGAATACAGTGAGTACATTTATTTTATCCATCTAGCCACTCTATGCCTTTTGATAGGAAGATTCAATTTTTAATTGAAATATAGTTGGCAATGTTAGTTTCAGATATACAACATACTGACTTAAAAACTCTGTATGTTACATCATCCCCACAAGTATAGCTACCATCTGTCATAATACAACACTATTAAAACCCATTCACTATATTCCCTGTATTGTACCTTTCAGTCTGTAACTTATGCATTCCATTACTGGAAGCCTGTATCTTCACTCCTTTCCACACATTTTGGCAATTCTCCACCCTACCTTTACTCTGGTAACCTATCAGTTTGTTCTCTGTATTTATGGGTCTGTTTCTGCTTTCTGTTTGTTTGCTTTGTTTTTCAGATTCCACATATAAGGGAAATCATACAGTATTTGTCTTTCTCTGCATAACTTATTTAACTTAGCATAATACCCTCTAGGTCCATCCATGTTGTCACACATGGCAAGATCTCATTCTTTTTTTATGGCTAAGTGATATTCCATTGTGTGTATATATACCAAATTTTCTTTATCCATTCATCTATCAGTGGGCACTTAGATTGTTTCCATATCTTGGTTACTGTAAATAAGGCTGCAGTGAACATAGTGGTGCATATCTTTTCAAATTAGTGTTATCATTTTCTTTGGGAAAATGCCTAGTAGTATATATGGTATTTCTATTAATTTTTTGGGAAACCTCCATACAATTTTCTCTAGTGGCTACACCAATTTACATTCCCATCAACAGTGCATGCGGATCCTTTTTCTCCATATCCTCACCAACAGTAGTTATTTCTTGTTGTTTTGACATTAGTCATCCTGACAAGTATAAGGTGTTATTTCATTGTGGTTTTGATTTGCATTTTCCTGATGATTAGTGATGTTGACCATCTTTTCATGTATCTAATAGCCATCTGTGTATCTTCTTTGGAGAAATGTCTCTTCAGGTCCTCTGACCATTTTTAAATCAGACTGTTTCTTTGCTATTGAGTTGTTTAAGTGCTTTATGTATTTTGGGTATTAACCCCTTATTGGATATATCATTTGTAAGTAACTTCTCTGATTCAGTAGGATGCCTTGTCTTTCTGTTGATAGTTTCCTTTGTTCTACAAAAGCTTTTTAGTTTGATGCAATCTCAGTAGTTAATTTTTGCTTTTGTCTTCCTTGCCTGAGTAGACATTTTGCTAAGGCCAATGCCAAAGAGATGATGACCCTGTTTTCTTGTTTTATGATTTCAGGTTTCACATTTAGGCATTTAATTCCTTTTGTGTTTATTTTCATCTATAGTTAAGAAAGTGGTCCAGTTTCATTCTTTTGCATAATAACTGTCCAGGATTTCCAGTACCATTTACTGAAGACATGGTCCTTTCCCCACATAATATTTTTGCCTCCTCTGCCATAGAGAAATTGACCATGTAACTGTGGATTTATTTCTGGGCTCTCTATTCTGTACCTTTGATCTAGGTGTCCATTTTTGGGCCAGTACCATATTGTTTTAAATATTATAGTTTCATAGTATATCTTAAAATCTGATAGGATAATACTTCCACCTTTGTTCTTTCTCAGGATTGCTCTGTCTATTCTAGGATTTTTGTGGTTCCAGACAAATGTTAGGATTATGCTGGTTTTGTGAAAAGTACTGTTGCTTTGATAGGGATTGCATAAAATCTAAAGATTGCTTGGGGTAGTAGAGACATTTTAGCAATATTAATTCTTCCAATCCATAAGCATGGAATATCTTTCCAATTATTTGTCACCTTCAGTTTCTATCATCAGTGTTTTATAGTATTCTGAATACACATCTTTAAGCAACTTGGTTAAGTTTATTCCTAGGTATTTTATTCTTTTGGTGTAACTGTAAATGGAAATTTTCTTGATTTTTTTTTCCTGAAAACCATAAGACATTATTGAAATAAATTTTTTATTTTTTCAGTGTCCCAAGATTCATTGTTTATGCACCACACCCAGTGCTCCATCCAATACATGCCCTCCTTAATACCCACCACTAGGCTAACCTATCCCCCACGCCCTCCCTTCCAAATCCCTCAGTTTGTTTCTCAGAGTCCACAGTCTCTCATACTTCGTCCCCCCCTCTGATTTCCCCCAATTCACTTTTCCTATGGTTTCTTTTTCTGCTACTTTGTTATCAGTGTATTGAAAGAACAGACTTCTCTATCCTGCAACTGTAATGAATCCAATTATTCTAACAGGTATATAATGGAGCCTCTAGGGTTTTCTATTACAGTATCATGTCATCTGCAAAAAGTGATGATTTTACTTCTTTGCCTATTTGGATGCCTTTTCTTTCTTTTATCTGATCACTGTGGCTAGGACTTCCAGTACTGTGTTAAATAATAGGGGTAACAGTGGAATCCTTATGTTGTTCCTGCCCAAAAGGAAAAGACCTCAGTATTTCATCACTGATGATGATTTAAGCCATGGGTTTTTCATATATGGCCTTTATTATGTTAAGGAATTATCCCTCAGTTTTTGTCACGAGTAGATGCTGAATTTTGTCAAATACTTTTTCTCTGTCTACTGAGGTAATCATGGTTTTTATGCTTTGCTTTTCGAATGTGGTATATGACACTGATGGATTTGCAAATATTGAACCATCCTTGCATTCCCAGAATAAATCCCATGCGATCATACTGAATGATAATGGTAATGTTTGGTTGAGGGGTTTTGCATCTGTATTCATCAGGGATATTGGTGTGTAGTTTTTGTTGTTTATTTTTTAGTGTCTTTGTCTTGTTTTGGTTTCAAGGCAATGCTGGCCTCATAGAAGGCTTTTGGAAGCTTCCCCCTCTCTATTTATAGGAATAGTTTGGGAGTAGGTATTAACGCTTCTTTAAATGTTTGGTAGAATTCACCTGTGAAGCTGACTGGTTTACTGATGTGAACTTGTTTTAAGTTTGTCAGGAAAATTCTCCTGCACTTATGCATGATAACCTTGCCAGGTAGGGTATACTTGGTTGAAGATTTTTTTCCTTTTTGTACTTTGCAGGCCAAAGGGAATGGCATGATATATTCAAAGTCTTTGCTGAAAAATCAGCTATTATAGCCTTACAAGATTTCCCTTAAAGGTAACCATTTGCTCTTTTGCTGCATTTAAGATTCTCTGTTTATCTGTAATTTTTGTCACTTAAATTACCATGGATTTTGGTGTGAACCCCCTTGGGTTCATCTTGTTTTGAACTCTCTTTGCTTCTTGTACATGACCATCTGTTTCCTTCCCCAGGTTATTAGGAAGGCTTTTAGCTATCATTTCTTCAAATAGTTTTCTGTCCCCTTGTCTCTACTCTCCTTATGGGACCCCTATATATTATGCAAATATTTTAATGATGTTGCAGAGGTACCCTTAACCTGTTTTTTTTTTATTATCCTTTTTCTTTTTTGCTATTTGGTTTGCTTGCTTTGCATTATCTTGTCTTCAGGACTACTGATCTGTTTTTCTGTATGCTTTAATCCAGTGGTGATTCACCTACTATATTTTTCATTTCAGTAATGGTATTCTTCAGCTCTGATTGTTTTTATATTTTCTATCTCTTGCTGATGTTCTCACTGTGTTCACACAGCCTTCCATCAAGTCTGAGGATTATCTTTATGACTTACTTAGAGGTCTTCACTGGTAATGCTATTTATCTCTGTTACATCTTTTTTTTATAATTTTGTTTTGTTCTTTCATTTGGGACACATTCCTCTGCCTTCTCATTTTGTCTAACACTCTGCCTATCATGCAGGTTCAGCTATGTCTCCTCATCTTGTGGCCTTATGTAAAAGGGATCCTGTGGTGCCCTATAGTGCAATTCCCCCTATCATCAGAACTAGGTGGTCGATGTATGTTCCCTGTGTGAGCTATATATGCCCTCCTGTTATGGCTGAGCCATTACTGCTGTGGGCATACTGTTGGGCATGGTTTGCTCCTTGTCAACTGGCTGCAGTGAACCACTGTCAAGGTTTGCTCCCCATACAATTAGCAGAGAGGCCTGGCTGCAGCCCCTTCAGGCTTGCTGATGGGTAGGATAGCACTCAAACCTGCTGCCTGCAGTGAGTTGCTGTGGGCATCCTGCTCAGCAGTTTCTTCCACACACTGTGAGCACGAAGCCTTGGCAGCAGCCTTCGTCAGCTTGCTTGCGGATATTAATCTTCCTCTTCTAGCTCCTTGGTGAATTTCTCACTTTGCTCTTAAATTGTTTTCCTAGTATTGTTCATTTGTTCTCTTACAGATAATCATCTTTAGAGCAATTATTTTCAATTCTTTATTGGGCAATTCCTGAATCTCCATTTCTTTGGGGACAGTTATTAAAGGTTCACTCTCCTTTGGTGGAGTCTTGTTTCTCTGATTCTTTATAATCCCTATAGACTTGCTTTGGTATCTAAACATTGTAAGAAGCAGTTGCATCTTCCAGACCTTATGGACTGACTTTGATAAGAAAAACCTTTCTGTTGGGCGCCTGGGTGGCTCAGTGGGTTAAAGCCTCTGCCTTCAGCTCAGGTCATGATCCCAGGGTCCTGGGATCGAGGCCCGCATCGGGCTCTCTGCTCAGCAGGGAGCCTGCTTCCCTTCATCTCTCTCTGCCTGCTTCTCTGCCTACTTGTGATCTCTGTCTATCAAATAAATAAATAAAATCTTTAAAAAAAAAAAAAACCTTTCTGTGGGTGGGGGCACAATGGAGTGTGATGTCACCCTGTGTCTAGTGGTCCAGAGAGCCAAGTGAGGGGCATGTGTTGGTAGCCGGTTGGGTTGGGGGGGGGGTGCTGTTTCTTTATTCTTCAGCTCAGCCTACCATGGTAGTGATAAGCAGAGCTTCTAGGCTTTCATCTTGCATGGCAGAGCCCTGGAGTGGCTTCCAACAGGACTCCCAGGCTCCAGTGGGGCAGGGTTGAACTCAGCAGCTGGGGTCAGTGAATAGAAATACGCACGCGTGTGCACGTGTGTGTGTGAGAGAGAGAGAGAGAGAGAGAATCTGGCTGGCTCGGTTGGAAGAACCTACCACTCTTGATCTCAGGGTTTGGAGTCAGAGCCCTATGTTTGGTATGGAGAATTTAAATAAATAAAACTGAAAAAAGAAATACCTGTGAGGTGAAAAATGGCAAAATTTGCAGGGGGTCCTTGGTGGCTTTTTTTTTTTTTTATTTTTTTTAAAGATTTTATTTATTTGACAGAGAGAGATCACAAGTGGGCGGAGAGGCAAGCAGAGAGAGAGAGAGAGGAGGAAGCAGGCTCCCCGCAGAGCAGAGAGCCCGATGTGGGACTCGATCCCAGGACCCTGAGATCATGACCTGAGCTGAAGGCAGAGGCTTAACCACTGAGCCACCCAGGTGCCCCCTTGGTGGCTATTTTGGTCATTGGCTTCACCTACTGAGTTTATGCTCAGAGCAGATCTCTGTGAGAATCTCTCCTGCTGAGTGTCAGCTAATAGCAGTCCCTTCCTGTCCAGCTTGATCCTCGCTGGTACTACATGTCTCAACTTTGTTGGTCTGGGTGGGTAAAATTGAAAGGGACCATGGCACAGTACACCAAAAGTCAGAATAAGCGTTTTGTTCATCCCCTCTTCCCTCTTAGGTTCTGGGAATCCTTTCTACCTGGGAAAGTTCTTTCTTTTTGCTGAATAATGCCAGCATGGGATGATGGCATGCAAAATGAAGCAGTCTTCCTTCTTTTGTTGTGCTTCTGTTCTCAGGTTTTTTTGTTCACTGTGTTGCTAACAATGGACTCTATAGCTTCTTGCAGTGTTGTTATTTGTGAATAATTGTCTATCCATTGATCTTTGTGGGTAGACAAGGAAGCTAAAGTTCTTATACACTGCTATTTTTTTTGCAATTAGCACTTTTAGAAACCACATTGTTTCAGATCATACCATCCTTTTTAATGCTAGATTTTACCATTGATTTTGACTGTTGATAGCTGGACACTTAAAATTCCAGGGTGTCTAGGATTTTACTAGCATTAATGAAATAGTAAACAGAGAGAGAGAGAATAAGAGAGCAGTATAAAGGTTTGAAAGTTTTTAAAACCACAGTGAATGGAAGGAGTAGAAGGGGAAAAATGAGAAAGTGAAAACACTCTAAAATGAAAAAACCTTTAGTAATGGCTTAATCAGTAATGAAGTATAAATAACAACTCACTGAGGACTTATTACACTTAGAGATTGCTAGTTATATTTAGTGTATTTTAATAAAGCTCTTAGTTGTTTAATATATATTGAAGACAATCCATGCCTTCAAAACTCAATTTTTAACCAATAAGCAAAATGGAGAAAAAATTTATCAAAACTTAAAATATAAACAGTATCAGAATATCATGAGGACATATCACAATGAAAGGTTAAAAAAAACCCACTTCATTTTCATGTCAAGTATGGGAATGGTACAGTCAAAATATACTGTCAAACAGTATATACTGTCAGAAACTATAATTATCTAATGGCAAATATTTTGAGATGTAATAGTTCCAAAGAATTTAGATGCCATAGAGATTATGATAATGCAAATGTTTCTTCTTCATATATGAGGCTTGAGATAGTTTGTATGAATCGAACAGTTGCAGGACTTCTGAAGAACAGCAGAAAGTGGTAGTGTAATCGCTATATGTGCAATCTTACATTATTTATACTGTTAAATTTTTTGAAAAGCATATACCATTTTTGCTCCCTTATAAATCATAGTATTAGTTTGCATATCCAATTAGACTGAACCTAGACAGGTATGTACTTCAAAGAAAGAGCACCATGGTATAATGCAATCTCCTATAACTGGAAAATCATTACCAAAGATGCCTAGTTTACAGTTTGAGCCTGAAACTGAAACTTAATAAGTAAATAAATTGCAAATCAAATTTCAGATACAATAAATAGTGATGACTTAGTTCATAATGTTCCCTTCTGCTGTGGGGAAAAAAAAAACCTGTTTGCATTTTGTTAGTGAAAGGAAACTATAATGTTACCTAACTTTCAGGGCTTTTGACAGATTCTTGTGAGATGTGATGTAGGACACAATAATTTCATTTCTTGGCAGAAATAAAATGTTGCTATTTACAGTAATTGCTTCTTTGGGAGAGAATTAAAGCATTTTTGCATTATTAACACAGCAGCTCCTCTGTTAGTATATCTATTATAAAATTCAGGAATGAGGCTTAAAACTTTTAAAAAGTTACACTCATGGATAAAATAAGAGATTATACATTATAGCAGAGGCAAGTAATATTTTAAAATTATTTTAAAACATTTTATGGTATATATTAACTCTGTATTTCAAAACACAAATTGGGGTAAGTCCAAATTAAATACACACACTTGGAACCAGTCCAGAATCTTTTAAATAGATTAAACTTTCATGCATGTAAGCAATAAACAATTACAATCTGTACTGGAAAAGTATTAAATAGAATAAATACATATAGTTATAGAGCAAGAAATAATTTCATAAATCATTTCTATACTAAATTAGTCAATGGTCTCCCAGTTAATAGAAAAAAAAACACTCTTTAAGGTTAACCTAAAACAAGCAAAAAATGAAAAATAAATACATAAAAACTTTGACATTTTATA
Organism: Enhydra lutris kenyoni; assembly: GCF_002288905.1. Taxonomy (NCBI): domain Eukaryota; kingdom Metazoa; phylum Chordata; class Mammalia; order Carnivora; family Mustelidae; genus Enhydra; species Enhydra lutris. The sequence goes on along the minus strand of NW_019154095.1, from coordinate 22,102,838 downwards.
AAAATGTCAAAATGCTTTATAAAAAGCTAGGGAAACACAGGTAGCATCAGTAGCCTATATATAGAAGAAAAAATCTACATATATGTCCATTAGGTTTGGTCATTTTTTGTGCATATTTTTTGGCTTGCTCATTTATTCATAAGTGTATACAGTCTTATAAAGAAGATTATAAAGACAAGTAATATTTTGATTCTGTGCTCAAGATACTCTAAAAAATTAGGGGACATGATTATGCAAAAAAACCCATAAAACTGAAACGTAAGACAAGTAACTGAATAGGAAAATTTTATATGCATCCAAGAGCATAAAGAAGAAACTTTACCAAAAAAGTGACAGTTGAAGTAGGAGAGAGACAGAGGGCTTAGAAGTATGGAGAAAGGAAAAACGTCCAAATTTATAATATTTTGTCCAAATTTATAATTCCAAAATTATAATAGTTACAATAAAATATTTTCTGTGTTTATTATAAACCAGAGTTAACAAAAAATAAATCTGATTCATTTTTTTATCTACATGCTATTCTTCCATGCTTTAGGCTATTTTTTTTTTTTTTTACGCAAAGATGACACCACAAGTGAGAGAGATCTGTTGTTATTTTAAAATATTCAACATGACTCATCCAAAGTAATGGGAAATTTTTCTAGCACATATCTATTGTTTCTTCCCTTTAGAGTTATTAATGATTCTGAAGTTTTAGAACTTATAAACTAAAGTGTAATCTGGCCTAACAACATGACCAAATCCTACTGTGACCTTTATTTAATATAAAAGTGACACAATATATTTGGTTCTCTGTTTTGATAAATATTTGTGACATGTGACTGATGGTGCTTAAGACTTTACCAAAACAAACAAAAAACCCCACAAAACTTCCCTAATATAAGAAACAGTAAAATATATTTCACTGAACCTAATACTTAAATTTTACAAATTTTCACATAGCTTCTAATCTTTTTATCTAAAGGTGATATACTGAAGTAACTTTTGAACATAAATTTCATCCAGGTTTATGAAAAGTTAGTTGCATTTATATCCGTGATTAGGATTTCAGAGACTCAAAATACAATGTTTATTGTTTTATTTTTAAAAACACATAATGTATTATTTGCCCCAGGGAAAATGTTTAAAAAATTTATATTAAACAAGAATTACTGTGTTATTGACATTTACACGGTGTTATTAGAAGTTGGAAAGACAGAACTTTATTTTTTTTCAAACTAGAAGGTGTATGCCTATTATGAGTTATGTTTAATATAACTGACTTAATTTTATTGGTAGGATGAGAATAATGTCCTTGGATTTTAAAAGCCACATTACTCTTGCCAATGCACTAAATAATTATCCCAAAGTGGAAAAAATTTAAACAATATGAACCAGTTAGAAAGCAATATATCCTTTTCTCTGTGGAAAGAATGTTTTTCTGTTTGTCTCTTTTCTCCTCTGACACTGCATTTATTCTGGAGTCTCAGAATATTTAACTGTAGTAGATTAAGTTTGACAAAAGAAAACACATTCTCATTTTGTAGTTCTATAATTCTCTGTGTATATGCTTTCAAGGTGTTAATTACAAAATACAAATAGAACTTAGGGAAAACCATTTTTTCATTTTTTTTTCTTTACGATTATTATTTTTAAGATTTTATTTGTCAGAGAGAGCGCGTGTGGCAGGCAAAGGGAGAAGAGGCTGAATCCGGACTTGATTCCAGGACTCCGGGATCATGACCTGTGCCAAAGGCAGACTCTAACTGTCCCAAAATCACTTTTTTTAAATAAACATTTTTGAAAGGCTAAAACTATACTTGGAGTTCCTCTTAGCACAGTCATATTTATTCATCTATTCAACTACGTATTTAATATCTCTCATGTGAAATGCTTTGATCAGAGGTAAGGATACAAATCACAACGTCCTTCTTAATTGCCAGATCACAAGTAGCAACAGCTGAAAGTAAGAGTAGGCATAGTTTGGGTTGGTTCCAGAAGTTGGTAATCAAGGTCAGGCAGAGTTTAAGACTGCATATTGTGATGATGAAGGCACAAAGCAATGGCAGCAGGTGCTAAAAGGGAAGGAGTTTTACCAGAGTCCAACTAAGACACAAAAAAATATCAGAAGGAATAAGATGATATAAGGCAAAACTTACTGTGTTATTGACATTTACATGGTCTTATTAGAAGTTGGAAAGACAGAACTTTCCATCTGTTTTGGAACTTTTGGAAGTTCCATACAAAACTTCGAAAACAAGATTCTAGCAACAAAGTGACCAGGGTACTGAGGCAAAATGAGAAAACAATTTCAGTTTCTAATACCGTGCAATGAATGCACGAAGAGGTGAAGCTTTACTAACTGAGCTTTTAGGCAAACCCGTATGATGTCATCTCTCTCCACTAGTCTATGAGCTCTATGATATACTGGCACTACTAAGGCAAATCTGGGACATAACATTTAATGGGCTCTCAGAAAATGTCTACTGCATGGAAAAATAAGAACACGAATAAATGAAAGGGCAGAATCCCAACTCCAAAATCTATTGTAAAGTTTCTACATTTCTTCAATGTATATTGATTATGATTATCTGAATTTTTTATTTAAATGACATAGTCTGGGGCGCCTGGGTGGCTCAGTGGGTTAAAGCCTCTGCCTTCGGCTCAGGTCATGATCTCAGGGTCCTGGGATCAGGCCCCGCATCGGGCTCTCTGCTCAGCGGGGAGCCTGCTTCCCCCTCTCTCTCTGCGTACTTGTGATCTCTCTCTTTCTGTGTGTCAAATAAATAAATAAAAAAAAATCTTTAAAAAAAAATGACATAGTCTGTGGTGGAGGTATGAAGATTACAATAAAACTACTGAACACCCTGAAAATACTTCCATTCAAAATAATTGTGTTTAGTTGAAATAAGTCTATACAGTTTCCAACTTAAGGCTAAAATATGTCTCTCAAAAAGCTAGCATATGCAAAACTCTTGAGGCCTAAAAGTATGGAAGAATTGGAAAAAGTGTAAGACTATTACGGCTGCCTGAGATGCAGAAAAAGTGCTTCATTATGATAAATTCTGTATTAAGCATCATGCCATTTTTGCAATACAGTATTTTTCAGTGTGCACAGAGAACACAGCTCTTAGTTTCATTTACAACTGAACTAGCTTTAATGCAGTGAAATATTTTGGATTTTATATGGTAAACTGATAGCAATCCTCAGGTAGTAGCTAAAAGTCAAATCCAGGGAAATGAAAACAGAAAGAACACTACTCTTATATATGTTCAGAGTTATGAGCTATAGATAAGCTTTATTTCACTGAATGTATTTTCTTCAGGATGATGTCTTTTTTTTAACAGAAAATAATCTTTATATCCCATGTGACCATACAGTTTGTTGTATAGTTTCCCTTTAGCTACACAGTAATAACTGTTTTTGTAATGACTTTCATGCTGTTAAGTGGACCATTAGTACTTGCCTTGTCCCATTACATAACATCTTAATGGTGACAAAAAAACTTGCACATCAGCACAGCACCATACTGCGAGCACTATTAATTTTCTTTACACTCTCTATACACTTACATTCAGTGCAGTGAAAATCATTCTAAGAGCATTTTTAGATCTTGTAGACATGTTTTTTACTCCACAATATATGAAAATATGAACGGTCACCAATATTACAAATGTTGAAATTTATAAACTAATAGCTAAATGAAAAGCTAACAACATACTCCATAGTCTTTTATTAAGCTCTCTGACCCAATTAGCTCAGTTCAGTTAAAATATTAAGACTATTAAAGCTAGAATCAGAAGTTTGGAGCTGACAGACTCATTATATGTAGATTCTATTGATGGTCACAAACTATGTGCCATTCCCACCCCTGTTTCCCTAAGTGTTTACTGTCAATTTTAAGGTAAAAAAGCAGTAGGGATACATAGCTAAGAGGACTGCAATGCATACTGCTATGGAAAAATACAATTAAAAACACAGACCCTGTTGATAGAGCATCAATAACAAATCTTCTATAAAGGAATAAATGATTTGTCAATCTATATAAGAATTGCAAAAACTTAAAAGATACAACAGATAGGGGAGCCTGGGTGGCTCAGTGGGTTAAGCCTCTGCCTTCAGCTCAGGTCGTGATCTTAGGGTCCTGGGATCGAGCCCCACATCGGGCTCTCTGCTCAGCGGGAGCCTGCTTCCCCCTCTCTCTGTCTGCCTCTCTGCCTACTTGTGATCTCTTTCTTTCTCTGTCAAATAAATAAATAAAATTAAAAAAAAAAGATACAACAGATATTCTTAAATACATACATACTCTTAATTGAATTACTACCTCTGAGACTGTTTTGGGAAGAATCCAAACTAAGGCCGAGTGTTTTCCTTTTTTAAAACTGCTTATACATCTACTATCATATTTTGTAAAGAATTATACAAGGTAAGAAAAGCAAGATTAGACTTATTTTACAGAAGAGAGACTAAGTACTCTCCCCCCTAATGATATAACCAGTAAGAGGCAGAGCTTGGGAAAAATTCAACGCTGTTTGTTTCTCTTACACAGTACAGAACAAAGGCATAAAAATGACTGGGATTAAGAATCTTTTTCACCTTCTCTTATGTAAACATCTCTTTTTAAGCATATAAAATGTCAGATTAAATCATGTTTACTAAGGTATATTAAAGAAAACGATTATGTAAAAAACATTTCTATTTCAATATTTACTGCTGGCTTTCAGTATTTATTTTTTTTTAAAGATTTTATTTATTTATTTGACAGAGATCACAAGTAGGCAGAGAGGCAAGCAGAGGGGCGGGGGAGGCAGGCTCCCGGCCAAGCAGAGAGCCAGATGTGGGGCTCGATCCCAGGACCCTGGGACCATGACCTGAGCCGAAGGCAGAGGCTCCAGGTGCCCCAGCTTTCAGTATTCACAACACTGAACTATAGGTCAGTGCACTGGTTACTTAAAATTTATTTACTTAAATTTTTTTTTTTTTTTTTTTTTTTTTTTAAGAAAGTCAACCTTTGAGTATAAATGCTAGTTGGAATGTTTCCTTGGCTGCAAACATCTGAGAAGACAAAATTAAGGTTCTCTCTAGCTCTAAAACAGGGCTGCTGCTTTTAACATTCTGACATTTGGGACCAGACCATTCATTGTTGTGGGCAACTGTCCTTTGCACTGTGAGATGTTTACCAGCATCTCTGGCCTCTATCATTGTTATTAGCAGGCAGCTGCCCCCACAGTTTTCACAACCAAAACTGTATCTAGAAACTACCAAATGTTCCCTGAGAGTAGGGGGCAAATTCATCCCGAACATCCCTTCACTACTATTTGAAAGACAGGCAATATATAAGGGCAGTAATGTTTAATGTAGCATTGGAACAGAAATCATGTATACCTATACTGAAATTTTATAAGTCAGGAAAGTCCAGATAATACTTCCCTAATATTACAGGATTCCAAATTTATCAAGTGTGGGAAAAATACTAGATGTGAAGCTTCTACTTCTGAAACACTACTTAATGGTGTTATACAAAAGAACCATGGCTTTTCATATGAATCTGTTAAGAGCTTGTGTTCCCCACCAGTAGCTCAACAGAGCCATGACAGCATGAAAAGTAAAACACAAAACACTCTGGTAAGAGAAAGGGCATGTGAAGTGAAACAGTATTTTTGCGGGATAAGTAAGATACACGTCAGCATATTAATGAAAACATAAGAGTGAACTGTGATGAAGTTCATAAGCAAAAAGAAACTGTGTGCCAATGTTTACTTCAACAGCTCCCTTACTTCAGTGTTAGAAGACAATTACAAAGCGAAGTCAAGGAAACCCTAAGTTTCTCATTCTGATGAATCTCTACCAGTGTTGTATCAGTGTCGTAACCAGAAGGAAGGAAGAGGTATATGAGGCGCATATAATCACATATATTGCATATAATCAGCATATATAATCATCTTAACCCTGAAAATCTTGTTTCACTGTCATGTTTTTGTTGTGTCATCCTGAGAATGTATACAGGTTCATTCCCTTTTTTCAACTGTGTGGATATAGAAGGTGTTTATGTATATATATGTTTGTGTATATATACACATATTTATATACATATATATGTATGTGTGTATGTGTATGTATATACATATATGTACAATACATATGTATATATACATCTAGTATATGTATATATACATCTAGATATATCTATATCTTGATGCAAGAAAAAGCCATTCATTTCTCAGTGGCCTTTTAAGCTCTCTTCTCATATTTTGAATGACTAGCTAAGATTTTAATACTATGCATTTCCTATTTCTCATTACTTCACAGTTTAATCTATTACCTATAGATAGCACTTTGATTACCTGACGCAGTCTCTCCCCTTGATGCAAAACTGTAAGGTGGTATCATTTACTGATACATATTTTATACTTTTCTAAATTTCCACAATGAACACTTATTAATTTTATGATCATAGAGTAAATTTTAAAAGCAAAAGCTGAAATAGAAGAAGGCAAAGTATCCTATTTAAAAAACTAATTAGAAGAATCAGAGAAAACAGCCTAGAAGCAAATGATACATTTTTAGGACTACACCTAGCCATATATATCTTTAAGTCTCCAGGGTCTTATTAAGTCTTGGTCATATTTAAAAGGATTCTATTTGTCAAGATTACAGAGGTTGCATGATCTTTCACCCATATTTAAATAGGCAATCTTTATGAAGAAAATAGGCATTATCTCTGATGCATAGGTCTCAGATTTCTTAACATTTCAGGCAAAATTTTAAAATGGATTTTATCAAGATTTAAACATTAACCAGTTATTAACCATATAAATTTAGAGATATATATTTTAAAATAATTCAGTCTAATTATCATGAAATTAGTCCATGAATGACTTTATCATGTTAGAAGACCTGCCATTCTAATTCTGACTACTCATTTATCTTGAAATATTATTTTCTTCATTTATAAAATACCTGCTCTCTGACCTCACAGTATTGTTCCTTAGTATCTACAAGATAATGTGCATCAAAATCACTATATATATTACATATCAGCATTTCTCAGAATGTGTCTAGTAGCTATGTAAGGTGAATGGAGACAAAATAAGTTTGAAAGCTTTGGGTTAAACAAAATTTCCTTATCAATGAATATGTACCATTCACTTCTACATGGGTAATACAAATGCAGTATTTACCAAACATCTAATGAGGAAAAAATTTAGAGAATAATAACAATGATCTCATTTAATCTTTGACACCAGTCTTTTGGGTAAGTTTGACCATTAGACAACAAAAAATAGGTGATAGGATTGAACTCAGAATTATTAGCATCTAAAGCATGAAATTTTTAAGCATTCATTGAAAGCCTTTATGTTCTGGAAATTTTTCTTATTAATTTTCAGGTGTACAACATAGTGATTCCCCATTTATTAACCAGACAAAATGATCACAATAAACTACATATATCCATCACCACACAAACTTGTTAAAATACTACCATATTCCCTATGCTGTACATTGCATTCTCCTTATAAGTAGAAATTTCTAATTTTTAATGTTCTTCCCCATCCTACCCATCTCTCAACCCCTGCCTCTTCCCTCTGACAACTGACACTTTGTTCTCTGTATTTGACTGCTTCTGCTTTAATTTGTTCTTTAGATTCTACATACAAGTGAAATTATATGGTATTTGCCTTTCTCTGACTTATTTCACTTAGCATGATACCCTCTAGGTCCATCCATGTTGCCTCAAATGACAAGATTTCCTTCCTTATGGATGAGTAACATTCCATTGTGTGTTTGTGTGTACATCACATCTTCATCTCTTCACCTAATAATGAACGCTTACCTTGCATCTATATCTTGGCTGTTGTAAATAATGCTGCAATAAACATAGAGGTGCATATTATCTTTTCAAATTAGTGTTTTCATTTTCTTTGGATAAATACCCAGAAGTGCAATTGCCGGATCACAGAGTAGTTCTGAGTTTTTGAGGAGCATCCATACTGTTTTTCACAGTGGTGTTGTCATATTGCTTTCCCACCATTCATGCAGGAGCGTTCCCTTTCCTCCTGCTAACCCCTGTCACTTTGTCTTTTCGACTCTCCGTTCTGCCATGTTAGGTGATATCTCGTTGTGGCTTTGATTTGCATTCACTGATGATTAGTGGTTTTGAGCATCTCTTCCTATATCTGTTGTATTCTTTGGAAAACTGTTCAGGTCCTCTGCTCATTTTTTAATTATACTGGTTTTTTTTTATTACTGAGTTGTGTGAGTTTTCTATGTATTTTTGATATTAACCCCTTATCAAATATATCCTTTGTACATATCTTCTCCCATCCAGTAGACTGCCTTTTCATTTTGTTAATGATTTCCTTCCCTATGTAAAAGCATTTTACTTGATATAGTCCCATTTGTTGATTTTGGCCTTTTTTGCTCTTGCCTAAAGAAATATCAAGGAAAATATTGCTTAGAGAAATGTCCAATACTATGTTACCTTTTAAGAATTTCTCCAGGCTTGAAGTCTTAAATCCCTTTTTGAGTTTTTTTGTGTATATTTTAAGAAAGTGGTCTAGTTTTCCCAACACCATGTATTGAAGAGACCATCTTTTCCCCATTGTATATTCTTGCCTCCTTTGTCAAAGATTAAACCCATGTAATAAACCCCAATAACGTGAATTATTTGTGGACTTTAAGCTGCTCCACTAATCTATGTGTTTTTGTATAGTAGTATACTGTTTTGATTACCATAGCTTGGTAGTATACTTTGAAATCAAGGCTCTTGACACTGCCAGATTTTTCTTTCTCAAGACAGCTTTGGTTACTCCATATCTTTTGTGGTTCCATTTTAGATTTCTTTGTTCCAGTTCTGTGAAAAATGCCATTGGTATTTTGATAGGGATTACACCGAAGCTATAGACTGCATTGTGTAGTATGCACTGCACATCCAAATGTTAATTCTTCTGACTTATGAGTGTTGTATATCTTTCCATTTATTTATTGTCATTTCTTTTATCAATGTCTTAGTTTTCACAGTATAGAAAAATGTTTATAGATGTATAGCATACACCCAGAAAAGTTCCTATTTCACAAGTTTAAAGTTAAATGAATTTCACAAACTGATCATACCTGTGTGCCTATCACCTAAATGAAGAAATGGGGTATCTACAAGCTGTCTCCTGTCTCTTCTAATTCCAGTTACAACCCATACAGCTCAAATGTACCACTTCCCTGACATTTAACACATGGATAAGTTCTGCCTGGTTTTGTGCCAGGCTTCTTTCACTTTATAGCTTTGAGATTTGTTCTTTTTGTTGTAAGCAGTTATTTGTATTTCACTATTTATAATTTATTCTACTGATAGACATTTAGGTTGTTGCCACTCTGGGGCTATTAAGAATAATGCTATTAACGTTTTTCTACACTGCATTTGGCACTCATATGTATGCATTTCTCTTAAATATATATTTATGAGAAATTCCAGGATCGTGGGTATGAGTATGATCAGTTTTAATACATGTTGTCAGCTTTTAAACTGCTTGAGTGAATTCATTTTCTAGGTACTGAAACTCTGCACGGTATCAGTGTTACTGATTTTAATAATTATGCTGATGGTATCATAGCACTGTACTGTGTTTTAACTTCCATTTACATAGGTAATAATTAGGTTGAAATCCTTTTCATATGTTTAGTGGCCATTCCTATAGCCTCTTTTGAGAAACTGTAATCAAGTCTTCCCCAAATTTTTGCCACTGAGTTGTGTTTCTTCTTTATGTCTTCTGGATCCAAGTCTTTGTGAAGACATCTGTATTACAAATATCTTCTCCACTCTGTGACTTATCTTGATGATGATAGTTCCTAATTGTAAGGTATTTCAATGTAGCATGTTTTCCATTCATATTTATCTCCATAATCCAGGGGGATTTATGTTTATGGTATATGACAACTGTTAAGATTCTGTATTTTTCAATTACTCTAGCACCATTTATTAAAAAGGCCCTGGTTCCACACTACATTTTGGTTATTACTATGGCCATAAATGTGTGCATATGTCTGTTGAATGAAAGACAAATACACCAATATAACAGAATGAGCTTGCACAATTAATAAAATGCTGTTTTAAGTAATGCAGCTTTAATATACGTTTTGAAATTTGGTAACCTAAAGTCAGTTGGCTTTGTGCTTCTCTTTCAAGAATTTGAATTTCTATGGATTTCCTGAAATATCAAGTGATAATCCTAATCAATACCTGAAATGAAAACTGGTCAGAGGGAAAAAATAAAGGCTTTTTGTAACTAACATGGTTTTTATGCTTAAAAAATATAAAACTGGATCTTATAAAGACAACTGTTATTAAACTGCTATTAAACAGGAAAAATGGCAATCTAGTTATGTAGTGTTTGGGACAAAAGAACTAATAACCCAGAATTCTATTTAGAAATCACAACTTCAGAGGAAAAGAAAAAAAATAAATATTTCTGGAAATAATAGAGAACTTCATAATGCAATCCTCAAGTATTTACAAAGTTAGTTCACGTTAACCTAACACTGACATAAATAATTCTTCATGAATAATTTAACACAAATTCCTTAAAACACCTAACAGAGTTGAAGTAAACCATTTATGTAATTAGCAAAATTACAACTCAATTAGCTGATCTTTATGTACAACAGTTAACTACAAATCTCCAAAGTGTAAATGGAAATTGTCTTATATAGCTTACTCCCCACTAACACACTTGATGTACACTGGTCATCAAGAATAAATGCCAAGTTATAAAATTCCTTTATATATTCATAAGATACTCCGTACCACTGAAAGAGGTAAACAGCCTCATTATAATATTCTAAAAAACACAAATCCTACATGGTAATTTCTCTATAGAAATACAGATTAAGGGACGCCTGGGTGGCTCAGTTGGTTAAGCAGCTGCCTTCGGCTCAGGTCATGATCCCAGCGTTCTGGGATCGAGTCCCACATCAGGCTCCTTGTTCTGTGGGGAGCCTGCTTCTCCCTCTGCCTCTGCCTGCCACTCTGCCTGTGCTCTCTCTATCTTTCTGACAAATAAATAAATAAAAATTTAAAAAAAAAAAAAAAAAGAAATACAGATTAAAATATGAAGAAAATACCAAAGAAGGATGGCACTAATTTTCAAGTTATATCTTGAAATTTAAACACATCTATTATAAAGAAAAACATTTACTATTATCATTCTAATGAACAATCATTATTTAAAGTTCTGTACTAGTAACCATTTCATTTGTAAAGCAAAATTAATCTCGTATTTTGTTTCAGTAATATGAAAACACATTATTATGTAAATAAGTTCATTAAAACAACTTAAACCATAATTTCCTGTTTCAGTGTATGTTGACATTATGCATATAAAAGGCAGGAAGATAAATTTGCTTGGGAATATGTTAAAATGCAAAACAAGAAAAAAAGCTCTATACTAACGGGCAACATTCTGCTGCTCCTTTCCACAGTGCTTTAATAGGCAGACTAAAGGCTTTGTCTATACTGCTAAGCAGTTAATATCTCACATAAACTTAAACCTGTATCCACATCTCTGAGGCCAGGAGTACATTCACGCATCGTTGCTCTAGCAAGAAGCTCCTGAATTTCTAAGATCTTTTTATTTTTATAAAATACAAGAGGGTAAGGAGTTGGAACAAAATTCATCTTTTGAAATACCTTAGCTATTGGGGCGCCTGGGTGGCTCAATGGGTTAAAGCCTCTGCTTTAGGCTCAGGTCATGATCCCAGGGTTCTGGGATCGAGCCCCACATAGGGCTCTCTGCTCAGCAGGGAGCCTGCTTTCCTTCCTCTCTCTCTGCCTGCCTCTCTGCCTACTTGTGATCTGTCTGTCAAATAAATAAATAAAATCTTAAAAAAAAAAAAAAAGAAATACCTTAGCTATAGGTTTAAATTTCATTATTTCTAACTTGATTCAAGTTGCTGAAAGTTAAGATAAATATGTTAAAAGATGTATGTATGAAGGAAATGCTTTTCCCTTTACAGAAAATTCTCCCGATGTGTTCCTCTGGGCCTCAGAGTATCTTTTCCTAAGGTCCATGCCAATCACTACCTGAAAAATAGTAATATAAAAATGTGGAAAAAGATAAATAATTTTCTAAATAAATAATCTCTCTCTAATCTGAACTTTAAAATAAATGTTCCTGTCAGAAGAACTGGTTTATGCTGAATTAACAGTGACATGTTAATCCTATTCTTCTTCTGACTAGTGAGACCATTAAAAGGAGAATTAAGATAATCTAATTTTAGAAACAAAAATCTAGTATGAATCCTTATAATCATTTAATAAAACACTTCCTGAGGACCAGCTACATACAAGTTGTCAAGATAAAAATAGCTTCAAAGAAACTCCATTATGTCTAAGGATTTGACTAAAGTGGGATATATAAAATATTGAAGAATTATTGTACTAAAAAGTGCATAGATACGTAAATGGACTAACTACATGTTAATAAATATGTGAAGGGAAGTAGGGACACTTCCAATGTAATTACGTAATGCATCTCAGCAGGATGGCAAAATCAGGTGAGATATGAAGGATGGGTACAATTTTATAGATAGATATAGAGGACATTTCAGGAATGGAAGCAGGAAAAAGGCATATATTTAGGAAACAAACAATGGCACAAATAGGCTAACACTGAGTTTGTTTGCAAAGTAGAAGAGTTAACAGGTTGAAAAGTAAAATTACAATGGGAAAGGTACTTGGGATTGTAAACTGGTAACTTGGGTCCATACATATTATAATAACTTATGTTTTAGGAATATTCACCTAGTATCCTAAAATATTCAGCTATGAAGTCTACTGCCTCACATGTAGTCAGTAAACAATAGGTCACATCCATTGTCAGTTACTGTTACTGGCACAAACTTTGGGAGCTTATTACTCCAGTAAACTACATGTAAGAAGATTAGATGATTTAGAAAAGCAATAGACAATAGAGATAACTTTAAGAAAGGCAGCAGCTTTCATGTAAGGACTATTCTGAGTTGAAGGCAGTTGAGGAGAAGATAAAAGAAAGATTTCTGGCCTCCCCAATCTGCCTAAAAGCAGCATATAAAATTACAAAGGTGTCCCTCCTCCCCTTCTACCAGGAAGGAGAAAGGTAAATTCCTATAGACAACTTTAGACCTTTATCAAGAAATGTGGGGGAGTGGGGAGAAGGCACCTTGTAACTTAATTCTGCACAATAAATCTGACTTTTACTTACCTTGCTTTTCCTGGTCACCTCTGAGTATTACTGATTTTTCCCTGAGTAACTCCCATGTATAAAGGAAGTATACTTCTTTTTTTTTTTTTTTTTTAAAGATTTTATTTATTTATTTGACAGAGAGAAATCACAAGTAGGCAGAGAGAGAGGAGGAAGCAGGCTCCCTGCTGAGCAGAAAGCCCGATGTGGGGCTCGAACCCAGGACCTGGGATCATGACCTGAGCCGAAGGCAGCGGCTTGACCCACTGAGCCACCCAGGCGCCCCAAGGAAGTATACTTCTTAATAAATGTCTGTTTTTCTCTTATAATTCCGTATTTTGTTATAATGGTCCTAGCCAAAAACTCAGAAGAGTAGAGGAAAAACTATTTTTTTCTTCCCCTATACAAGTTAACACATTTCATAAGAATGTTGGTTAATTTTCCATATACTTTAACAAATCAAATAAAAAGCAATGCTTAATGCTTTTCAACCTAAGGAATATACTCTTAAAAGACAGTAATAACAAATTTATAAGATTTCCTAAATTTACACTTTGAACTAGTAGGAACATCCAGTCTTTGCATTAGGACTTTATGTAATAGGAACAGATCAGTGACAAAAACTGGTAATGGTAAGTACCTGACGGCAGGACTTTTTATGTCTTACTGGTGTCGTGGTAAAAGGCAGACAAATACAAATAATACAAAATAAGTAGATTTGATAGCATGTTAGATGATTTAGTGCTACGAAGGAAGAATAAAATAGGAAAGGGACAGAAGAGTATGGGTATCGGGAAGGAGAAGAGGAAAGGATAATACTTTCTAGTCAGGCTGTTGGAAAGATTTCCTTGATAATTATTTCCACTTATTTTTCTTTAAAATAATTTAATTTTTAAAAACACTCTATAACTCCTATAACTAATGAAAGATTTCAAAAAATATACACACATGGCAAAACCTGTATCTAAATGACTATGGCAGCTGATCATCCAAACAGTCTAACTCTGACACCGTATCATTGCCATCTTCAGGAGAAATCTGAGACCAAACTGATCCTTACCTAACTCTGGCTAGCAACTAGTCCTTAAAACCTGACTGGGCAATGAACAAAGTGAATTATTTCCCAATGTATAGAGTTCCATCAAGAAGTTCAAAGAAAGTCATAATGTAGGAAGAAGAAATAATAACTTGTTGGCTTTAATATTATAGGTATTTGAAGCACTATAAACAATGAATCTCAAACTTATGTTGTAATCTATAGAGTTAAACAGAATTTATAACATTCTGCCATATGAAAATTTCATTCAAAACTGCAATTTTAGGAGTTAAGAATTTAATATTCTAGGTGATTGTGGCAACATGGTTATGATTTTCAAAGACCTTGTCTTTTAGAGATACCTACTGAAGTATTTCTGTATGGAAGGTGAAGAAAACTGAGAGGAAGAAGAGATGAAACAAGTATTGTTATGAGCTAGTAATTGTTTGGTAACAGGTACATGAAGGATGTCATTACATTATTCTCTCAAAATCTGTGTTTTCAAAATGAAAAAGTTAGAGAAAGTCACATTTTTAAACAGTTAATCTTCACCAACCTAATAAATATTAAGCCCAAAGACAGTTGATCTAGTTTTCCAAAGTTGATTACAATATATCCCATTCACCAAACAAAAACAAAATACCTAAAAGAGTAAAGCAAACAAAATAAATAAATTCAGTAGCAGTTATTAATGTGAACTTTGCTACTGATTCAACTGCACATCAATTTTCTTTTTAATGTTGTAGCAAACACTTTGTAGCATTTTAATATGAAGACTGCCAGGGTTCTGAATGATGTTTTAATTAATCTGTTCTTAACTGAATTTACCATTAATGGGACACCGACTACAAACTATTCCTGTTGCCTCTCCTGGCATTACATAATACCGCTGTAGCAATATGTAAAGGTGAAAAACTAGGTTATGAATGTTTATTTCATGTGGTAGGTACCCTAATTTTCTTAAACACTAAAGCAGTCCTCACCCTAAAAAAACACATTATATATGCATGCATGTGTGTATATAGTAGAGGTAGTATTAGAAGAGAAAGAACAAAACTTTAGATTTACAGACAAAATCTGTTCTCACTAAATACTGCACATGATTTTTGATTCCTATATAAACAGGATGAAAGGGGTACCTGACTGGCCCAGTCAGTAGAGCACCTGACTCTTGATCTTGGGGGTCCTTAATTCGGGCCCCATGTTGTGTGTGAATACTATATTAAAAATAAACAGGATTAAAGTTCAAAATATGAATGCTTAGAACAAACACTTACCACTTGTCCATTGTGTGGGTTCTTATGAGCATATGGAGGTCCACGAATATGATTCCACATCTGCCCAGAAGTCATAGCAAAGACTATACACTGAAAAACAGGGTGTAATGTTATAATATGTAAATCAAAGTATATCAGAATTCTGCATCTTTTAAAAATAATGATCACAAAACTAAATTTAAAAAAATCATGTATCACTTCACCCATTAGAATAATTTTTACTTACTAACTATGGGACTTTGGGAATTAATCCCAAATGAAAGAGCAAGATAAAGCCATAGCCAGAGTTATAAGTAATAGGCCTGATGGAAAATTTAAAGCAATAATCATAAGGATACTCACTGGGCTTGAGAAAAGAATAGAAGACATCAAGGAGACCCAAACCACAGAGATGAAGAATACAATGAATGAGATTGGAAACTGGCTTGATGCAATGAACAGCAGGCTAGAAGAAGCAGAGGAACACAAGTAAGTGACCCAGAAGATAAAATAATGAAGCTGAACAGAAGAGAGAAAGAATTATGGAACATGAGAATAGACTTCGGGAACTCAGTGACTCCATCAAACGTAGTAACATAGGAGTCCCAGAACAAGAAAAGAGAAAAGGGAGTAGAATATTTATTTCAAAAAATAATAGCAGAATACTTCACTTATCTTGGGAAGGCAACAGACATCCAGATCCAGGAGGCACAGAGACCTTCTAATCAAAATCAACAAATGCAAGCCAACACCAAGACATAAACTGATATAGAACAAATCTTAAAAGCGGCAAGGTAAAATAAGTCCTTAACTCATAAGATCCATAAGACTAGCTGGAAATTTCTCAGCAGAAATTTAACAGGCCAGAAGACAGTGGCATGATATATTCAACATGCTGGATGGGAAAAATCCACAGCCAAGAATATTCTATGCAGCAAGGCTATCATTCAGAATAGAAGGAGAGATAAGGAATTTCCCAAACAAAAACTAAAGGAGTTCACTGACCATTAAATCAGCCCTGCAAGTAATACTAAAGAGGACTCTTTGACTGGAAAGACCCAAAGTGACAAAGACAAGGAAGGATCAGAGAAATCTCCAGAAATGACAATAAATAAATAAGATCTTACTTTGAATGCAAATGGACTAAAAGTTCAAATTAAAAAACACAGGATGGGCGCCTGAGTGGCTCAGTGGGTTAAAGCCTCTACCTTCAGGTCAGGTCATGATCCCAGGGTCCTGGGATCGAGCCCCACATCGGGCTCTCTGCTCAGCGGGGAGCCTGCTTCCTCCTCTCTCTCTGCCTGCCTCTCCACCTACTTGTAATCTCTGTCAAATAAAAAAATACAATCTTAAAAAAAAAAAACGGTGTCACAATGGATTAAAAATTCAAGACCCATCTATATGCTGCTTCTAAGAGACCAATTTTAGACCTAAAGATACCTGCAGAGTGAAAGTCAGGGGATGGAGAAAAATTTACCATACAAAGGGATCTTGAAAGAAAGTTGGAGTAGCAACTTACCTCAGAAAAACTACACTTTACAGCGATGACCATAACAAGAAGACTAAGAAGGGCACTATATCATAATAAAGGGGACAATCCAACAAGAAGATACAGTAATTGTAAATATTTATGCCCCCAACCTCAGAGCACCCAAATATATAAAACAATAACAAAAAAGAATTGATAATAATAGAGTAATAGGGGAATTTAACATTCCACTTACATCAAGTGACAGATCATCTAAGCAGAAAATATATAAGGAAACAATAGCTTCAAATGACACATTGGACCAGATGGACTTAACAGATATATTCAGAACATTCTATCCCAAAACATTCTTCTCAAGTACACATGGGACATTCTCCAGAGTAGACCACATAACAGGTCACAAATCAGGCTTCAACAAATACAAAATGACAGATCATACCATGTACCCTTTCTGACCAAATGATATGAAACTAGAAGTCAACCACAAGAAAAATTTGGAAAGACCACAAATACATAGAGGTTAAACCACAGGCTACTAAACAATGAATGGGTCAACCAGGAGATCAAAGAAGAAATTTTTAAAAAATACATGGAAAAAATGAAAACAAAACAGTCCAAAATCTTTGGGACACAACAGAAGCAGTCCTAAGCAAAAGTGTATAGCAACACAGGCCTACCTCAAGAAGCAAGAAAAGTCTCAAGCAACTTAACATTACACCCTTTAGGGCTAGAAAAAGAACAACAAAAGAAGATATAGAAACTAAAAAAAAACCCAACCCAATAAACAGACCAGTGGAACCAGGAGCTGGTTCTCTGGAAAAAAAAATCAATAAAATTGATAAACCTTCAGCCAGACTTCGCAAAAAGAGAAAGGACCCAAATAAATAAAATCACAAATGAGAAAGAAGAAATAACAACCATTACCACAGAAATACATACAAGAGAATATTATGAGCAATTATATGCCAACAAATTAGATTATCTGGAAAAAATGGAGGCACTCCGAGAAATATTTAAACTACCAAAACTGAAACAGGAAGAAATAGAAAACTTGAACAGACTAATAACCTGCAAAGACACTGAATTAGGAATCCAAAAACTCTCAACAAACAAAAAGGCCAGGACCAGATGGCTGCAGAGGTGAATTCTACCAATGCTTCAAGGAGAGTTAATACCCATTGTTCTCAAACTGTATCAAAAAAATAGAAAACTTCCAAAGTCATGCTATGCGGCCAGCATTACCCTAATACCAAAACCAGATAAAGACTATAGTAAAAAAAAGAGGGGTGCCTGGGTGGCTCAGTTGGTTACGCAACTGACTCTTGATTTCAGCTCAGGGCATGATCTCAAAAGAAGTTGGCTTCAGATTCTCTCTTTTGCTTTCCCTCTCTTTCTCCTCCCTCTGCCCCTCCCCATTCACACACACTCTCTCAAATTAAAAAATAATAAATAAAAAAATCTTTTTTAAAAGGGGGAGAGGTGAGGACTAGAGGAAGAGGAGAGAGAGAATCTGAAGCAGTCTCTGTCTCACATCCTCGAGATCATGACCTGAGCTGAAATCAAGAGTCAAACACCCAACTGACTGAGACACCTAGGTGTCCCCTATTATATACTTATTCTTAAAATTAGCTACAGAAAATACCTTACCAGTACTGTACTGTATTTATCAAAAATAATCTGCATATAAACGGACCCACACAATTCAAACCTGATTTGTTCAAAGGTCAACTATATTCACTTTACAGTAAAGACTAAAAATATCCTGTTTTATATAATCCTCTCTACAGTCCATGTCCTTACAATGTTATATTACAAATAATTTAATGACTTCTTCACTTTAATTACCAGAGTAACAAGAGACAACCACATCAGAAAATTCATACACTATTCATTTCTACTAATCATAAGTGACTTTATTTGTAGTAAATTTATAGTATAACCATTATTTCCTATCACTCAGTCTATACACTGCACTTGAAAGAAAAAAAGGTAGGAAGTATCCTTCTTGAGACTAAATATTTTATTTCATGGAAAGGAGTTACACACTGAACATAACTGTCTCAACAAGTATTACTTATAACCACCACTGAGTTGGATTAAGGTTAGCAGTGAGTGGCATGGAGTACAGAAGCTAGACAGTCATTCCAAGTATTGGATCTTCATAGTGAGGTTTATTTAATTACGACTTTATAACAAGCAAAAGACTCGGGCAACCACACAACATTAAAAAAGAAAGAAAAAGGAGGTCCATTCATGTATGAGTAGTTTTAAGATGTTCTTTTAATTACTGAGGTTACTGTCTGTCTTCATTACACAAAATTAGGAACTACATTAAGAAAATGGTACCCTAAAAATATATGAAATCTTTTCATTATATTCTTGCCATAGTCCTAACACAAAAATATACATGAGGCTATATACAGAAACTACCAATTTGCAAACAGACATACCCATCTTTAAATGACTCCAAGTTAAAAAAAGCAGTTGCTTCACTGAAAAAAACATTAGCAGCACTTACCTGCTTCTCACTTATAAAGAAAACAAAGTAAAGAAAAAAAAAAGCCCACAGAGATAGTACGTGCATAATATTAGAAGTTACATAATTTCAAATAAATTTGGAAAGGTAATCATTCTGATGTGAGAGCCGCCTTCAGTTTTGAATGGTCACAAGAAATACATTTCAAATGATACAACACAATATGCAGACACCAAAGAACCCTTCAGGCATGTGAAACTCATGTAATAGTTTGTATTAATTTCAAGCTTAAATTTGTCACAAAACTTAATTAAACTGATCTAATTTCTTTGAGACAGAAGACACATTAAGGTATGTGAATCATCTTACAATATAGATCATCAGTGTTAAAAGGCAGAAAACTGCTTCTGTCCTACTAAGATTTACTGTGATAATAAAGTTTGGGTTATTAGATTTTTTAAAAAATGATGTTTATATTTCACGTTTTTAATTGCAACTTCTTAGGATATTTTTCTTTGCATGTGAAATGACTATAAGTATCACACTTATATTTCTGCTCTGAAATGACAGCCATCTATGAAGAGCTTTAGGCTGCCATGAAGATCTGTGCTAAGGGCTACAAAACATTTTAACTCATTTTGATATTCCAAGCCAACATTTATTTCTGAAAACTATAAACTATAGATTTATATTATACTCCTTAAAATTATGTAGCGGTGTAGTTCAATATTTTACCCAGCCATTCTATTTTAAACTCATCATAAAACAGGTAATGTGTAAGCTTATTGTTTATCATCCTTCTTCTTTCAGGGATGGAGGAAGGGAAAATGGAGTAAAACCAGAATCAATGCTTATTCAGCTCTATAAACAATTACCACCACTTATAAACAGGAGTTAATAGCATTTTTTTTCAAGACCAGGAGGAACTTATGAATACTCCTTTACCTAATTTTTTTTTTAAACTCAGAATCAGGAAGCTCTAATATACTTTTTAAATATTTGCATATCTTCCTCCATATAAGGAAATTGCAAACTTTGTCTCTAATCTATACCCTAAAGCTCTATGAACAGCTTCCTATCTCCAGGAAACACCACATTCTCAGCCTGTGAGTCACATACCATAATATGAATAATGAAAAGAAAAAAAAAAAAAAAACCCTAGCAATAAAATAGTCTATAGAACTAAGGATGCGTAACACAGTAAATCCCCTGGGAGATACTTCTGCAAAGGTTCAATATACAAATTCTAACTGTACAGGCTTGGTCTTTACCAAGAAATGGGTATGTGGACAGAGCTTCTTTAACAAACTTTTTCTCGTTATTCTCATTTGCATACAATTTTTGGTATTATAGAAGTGGTCTGGTCTAATTCATTATTTTTATTTTAGAAGCTTTCCTTTTCTGTGCAATCCAATCTTTCATCAGAGAAAAATTACTAACAAACATTATCTTTCCCAAAGGAAAAGGGGATATTGGTTATTTCAAACAAATGTTTGAAAATCTGAATCAATGGGTTAGCATTTTGGTTCGCCTCTTAACTTTGTAAGGCTATCTTAAGAATTGGGTAAGATTAGAAATGAACAAATCCATTTTTTCTCCTACTTCAGTCTAGCTGTTTTTACAATAAATAGTCATGTTTGCTGAGGGTAGTGGTGGCTATCAGGCAGAATGAAGATTCAAATTAGTTTCCATAAGCTATCTATAGCTAAGGAAAATATCACGGTTTGTATATTTCTATATTAATGAAAAACAGAGAGAAAACTTTCAAGAGGAGGAGCTTTTTAAATTCAACATTTTGTCATCAGACCAGAGTTTTAAAATATATTGTTTGAAAACATGTCTGTACTCTGCAGCCTGTTACTAACTTCTAAAAGTCTGCCATTGGGGAGTGTGCACACTTGCCAAGATTTCCTTCTCAAGTATGTGTTTCTGAATGTTAGAATATTTTCTGCTATGCCAAGGTAATTAGCTTCCAAGGATTCAAAGCAGAAATACAAAATCTGCATGATGTAGCAGAGGATGGAAGAAAATTGATCTGTTCAAGTATTTAACATTTGTGCACCATATAAAACTTTAGGCATTTATTTGTAGTCATAATGGCTCGCTACATCCATTGGTTTAAACATCCAACATATGAGATACATGTCCCAATTTAGAGAAGCCCAGAATCATTAAAAGAATTTAGAAATAGAAGTAAGACACATGGGATCAACTCCTAGCCAATCATTTTCTAGCTGTGTAAGCTACAAGTTAAGTTTGCTGAATCTTAGTTTCCTTGTTTATAAAAGGAAGAGAATACAAATTCCTTTCCATTATTATTTTAAATAAGTACAGAAAACATAACCCAAAGAAGGAAAAGACTCAATAAATAGTAGTGATGATTACTATTAGCTTACAACAACAATTCTGGGGAGGAAAATAATGAAGGCATGCTATTGTCAACTGAGTCTAACTCAGAGAGATTACATTATCAGTGTTTTGGTAGACTAAAACAGTGACAAGATTTGGCAAAACACTAAATACTACATAACTTTTAACTTTACAGAAAACTGAAACAAATACTATATTTTCATTAAAAAACCTGGGTAGCTTTACTGAATGAAGCAACTTGAAAACCAGCCTGAGCAAAACCCAAAACACTTTTGTAAACATATATTTTTATCCCCAGGGGCACAGGTCTGTGAATCGCCAGGTTTACACACTTCACAGCACTCATCATAGCACATACCCTCCCCAATGTCCATAATCCCACCCCCCCAACCCCCCTCCCGCCATTAACCCTCAGTTTGTTTTGTGAGATTAAGAGTCACTTATGGTTTGTCTCCCTCCCAATCCCATCTTGTTTCATTTACTCTTCTCCTACCCCCTTAAGCCCCCATGTTGCATCTCCTCTCCCTCATATCAGGGAGATCATATGATAGTTGTCTTTCTCCGATTGACTCACTTCGCTAAGCATGATACCCTCTAGTTCCATCCGCGTCGTCGCAAATGGCAAGACTTCATTTCTTTTGATGGCTGCATAGTATTCCATTGTGTATATATACCACATCTTCTTTATCCATTCATCTGTTGATGGACATCTAGGTTCTTTCCATACTTTGGCTATTGTAGACAGTGCTGCTATAAACATTCGGGTGCACGTGCCCCTTCGGATCACTACGTTTGTATCTTTAGGGTAAATACCCAGCAGTGCAATTGCTGGGTCATAGGGTAGTTCTATTTTCAACATTTTGAGGAACCTCCATGCTGTTTTCCAGAGTGGTTGCACCAGCTTGCATTCCCACCAACAGTGTAGGAGGGTTCCCCTTTCTCCGCATCCTCGCCAGCATCTGTCATTTCCTGACTTGTTAATTTTAGCCATTCTGACTGGTGTGAGGTGGTATCTCATTGTGGTTTTGATTTGTATTTCCCTGATGCCGAGTGATGTGGAGCACTTTTTCATGTGTCTGTTGGCCATTTGGATGTCTTCTTTGCAGAAATGTCTGTTCATGTCCTCTGACCATTTCTTGATTGGATTATTTGTTCTTTGGGTGTTGAGTTTGCTAAGTTCTTTATAGATTTTGGACACTAGCCCTTTATCCGATATGTCATTTGCAAATATCTTCTCCCATTCTGTCAGTTGTCTTTTGGTTTTGTTAACTGTTTCCTTTGCTGTGCAAAAGCTTTTGATCTTGATAAAATCCCAATAGTTCATTTTTGCCCTTGCTTCCCTTGCCTTTGGCGATGTTCCTAGGAAGATGTTGCTGCGGTTGAGGTCGAAGAGGTTGCTGCCTGTGTTCTCCTCAAGGATTTTGATGGATTCCTTTCTCACATTGAGATCCTTCATCCATTTTGAGTCTATTTTCGTGTGTGGTGTAAGGAAATGATCCAATTTCATTTTTCTGCATGTGGCTGTCCAATTTTCCCAACTCCATTTGTTGAAGAGGCTGTCTTTTTTCCATTGGATATTCTTTCCTGCTTTGTCGAAGATTAGTTGACCATAGAGTTGAGGGTCTATTTCTGGGCTCTCTATTCTGTTCCATTGATCTATGTGTCTGTTTTTGTGCCAGTACCATGCTGTCTTGATGATGACAGCTTTGTAATAGAGATTGAAGTCCGGAATTGTGATGCCACCAACTTTGGCTTTCTTTTTCAATATTGCTTTGGCTATTCGAGGTCTTTTCTGGTTCCATATAAATTTTAGGATTATTTGTTCCATTTCTTTGAAAAAAATGGATGGTACTTTGATAGGAATTGCATTAAATGTGTAGATTGCTTTAGGTAGCATAGACATTTTCACAATATTTATTCTTCCAATCCAGGAGCATGGAACATTTTTCCATTTCTTTGTGTCTTCCTCAATTTCTTTCATGAGTACTTTATAGTTTTCTGTGTATAGATTCTTAGTCTCTTTGGTTAGATTTATTCCTAGGTATCTTATAGTTTAGGGTGCAATTGTAAATGGGATGGACTCCTTAATTTCTCTTTCTTCTGTCTTGTTGTTGGTGTAGAGAAATGCAACTGATTTCTGTGCATTGATTTTATATCCTGACACTTTACTGAATTCCTGTACAAGTTCTAGCAGTTTTGGAGTGGAGTCTTTTGGGTTTTCCACATATAGTATCATATCATCTGCGAAGAGTGATAGTTTGACTTCTTCTTTGCCAATTTGGATGCCTTTAATTTCCTTTTGTTGTCTGATTGCTGAGGCTAGGACTTCTAGTACTATGTTGAATAGCAGTGGTGATAACGGGCATCCCTGCCGTGTTCCCGACCTTAGCAGAAAAGCTCTCAGTTTTTCTCCATTGAGAATGATATTTGTGGTGGGTTTTTCATAGATGGCTTTGATAATATTGAGGTATGTGCCCTCTATCCCTACACTTTGAAGAGTTTTGATCAGGAAGGGATGCTGTACTTTGTCAAATGCTTTTTCAGCATCTATGGAGAGTATCATATGGTTCTTGTTCTTTCTTTTATTAATGTGTTGTATCACATTGATTGATTTGCGGATGTTGAACCAACCTTGCAGCCCTGGAATAAATCCCACTTGGTCGTGGTGAATAATCCTTTTAATGTACTGTTGAATCCTATTGGCTAGTATTTTGGTGAGAATTTTTGCATCTGTGTTCATCAAGGATATTGGCCTGTAGTTCTCTTTTTTGATGGGATCCTTGTCTGGTTTTGGGATCAAGGTGATGCTGGCCTCATAAAATGAGTTTGGAAGTTTTCCTTCCATTTCTATTTTTTGGAACAGTTTCAGGAGAATAGGAATTAGTTCTTCTTTAAATGTTTGGTAGAATTCCCCCGGGAAGCCATCTGGCCCTGGGCTTTTGTTTGTTTGGAGATTTTTGATGACTGTTTCAATCTCCTTACTGGTTATGGGTCTGTTCAGGCTTTCTATTTCTTCCTGGTTCAGTTGGGGTAGTTTCTATGTCTCTAGGAATGCATCCATTTCTTCCAGATTGTCAAATTTGTTGGCGTAGAGTTGCTCATAGTATGTTCTTATAATTGCCTGTATTTCTTTGGTGTTAGTTGTGATCTCTCCTCTTTCATTCATGATTTTATTTATTTGGGTCCTTTCTCTTTTCTTTTTGATAAGTCTGGCCAGGGGTTTATCGATCTTATTAATTCTTTCAAAGAACCAGCTCCTAGTTTCGTTCATTTGTTCTATTGTTTTTTTGGTTTCTATTTCATTGATTTCTGCTCTGATCGTTATGATTTCTCTTCTCCTGCTGGGTTTAGGGTTTCTTTCTTGTTCTTTCTCTAGCTCTTTTAGGTGTAGGGTTAGGTTGTGTACCTGAGACCTTTCTTGTTTCTTGAGAAAGGCTTGTACCGCTATATATTTTCCTCTCAGGACTGCCTTTGTTGTGTCCCACAGATTTTGAACCGTTGTGTTTTCATTATCATTTGTTTCCATGAATTTTTTCAACTCTTCTTTAATTTCCTGGTTGACCCATTCATTCTTTAGAAGGATGCTGTTTAGTCTCCATGTATTTGGGTTCTTTCCAAATTTCCTCTTGTGATTGAGTTCTAGCTTCAGAGCATTGTGGTCTGAAAATATGCAGGGAATGATCCCAATCTTTTGATAACGGTTGAGACCTGATTTAGGACCGAGAATATGATCTATTCTGGAGAATGTTCCATGTGCACTAGAGAAGAATGTGTATTCTGTTGCTTTGGGATGAAATGTTCTGAATATATCTG
Source organism: Enhydra lutris kenyoni (assembly GCF_002288905.1). Classification (NCBI taxonomy): domain Eukaryota; kingdom Metazoa; phylum Chordata; class Mammalia; order Carnivora; family Mustelidae; genus Enhydra; species Enhydra lutris. The sequence continues at coordinate 22,077,207 of NW_019154095.1, read as the reverse complement.
TGATGTCCATCTGGTCCAGTGTGTCATTTAAGGCCTTGATTTCCTTGTTGATCTTTTGCTTGGATGATCTGTCCATTTCAGTGAGGGGAGTGTTAAAGTCCCCTACTATTATTATTGTCGATGTGTTTCTTTGATTTTGTTATTAATTGGTTTATATAGTTGGCTGCTCCCATGTTAGGGGCATAGATATTTAAAATTGTTAGATCTTCTTGTTGGACAGTTCCTTTGAGTATGATATAGTGTCCTTCCTCATCTCTTATTATAGTCTTTGGCTTAAAATCTAATTGATCTGATATAAGGATTGCCACTCCTGCTTTTTTCTGATGTCCATTAGCATGGTAAATTCTTTTCCACCCCCTCACTTTAAATCTGGAGGTGTCTTCAGGTTTAAGATGAGTTTCTTGTAGGCAACATATAGATGGGTTTTGTTTTTTTATCCATTCTGATACCCTGTGTCTTTTGATTGGGGCATTTAGCCCATTCACATTCAGGGTAAGTATTGAGAGATATGAATTTAGTGCCATTGTATTGCCTGTAAGGTGACTTATTGTATATTGTCTCTGTTTCTTTCTGATCTACTACTTTTAGGGTCTCTCTTTGCTTAGAGGACCCCTTTCAATATTTCCTGTAGAGCTGGTTTGGTATTTGCAAATTCTTTCAGTTTTTGTTTGTCCTGGAAGCTTTTAATCTCTCCTTCTATTTTCAATGATAGCCTAGCTGGATATAGTATTCTTGGCTGCATGTTTTTCTCGTTTAGTACTCTGAATATATCATGCCAGCTCTTTCTGGCCTGCCAGGTCTCTGTGGATAAGTCTGCTGCCAATCTAATATTTTTACCATTGTATGTTACAGACTTCTTTTCCCGGGCTGCTTTCAGGATCTTCTCTTTGTCACTAAGACTTGTAAATTTTACTATTAGGTGACGGGGTGTGGACCTATTCTTATTGATTTTGAGGGGGGTTCTCTGAACCTCCTGGATTTTGATGCTTGTTCCCTTTGCCATATTGGGGAAATTCTCTCCAATAATTCTCTCCAATATACCTTCTGCTCCCCTCTCTTTTTCCTCTTCTTCTGGAATCCCAATTATTCTAATGTTGTTTCGTCTTATGGTGTCACTTATCTCTCGAATTCTCCCCTCATGGTCCAGTAGCTGTTTGTCCCTCTTTTGCTCAGCTTCTTTATTCTCTGTCATTTGGTCTTCTATATCACTAATTCTTTCTTCTGCCTCATTTATCCTAGCAGTGAGAGCCTCCATTTTTGATTGCACCTCATTAATAGCTTTTTTGATTTCAACTTGGTTAGATTTTAGTTCTTTTATTTCTCCAGAAAGGGCTTTTATCTCTCCGGAGAGGGTTTCTCTAATATCTTCCATGCCTTTTTCGAGCCCGGCTAGAACCTTGAGAATTGTCATTCTGAATTCTAGATCTGACATATTACCAATGTCTGTATTGATTAGGTCCCTAGCCTTTGGTACTGCCTCTTGTTCTTTTTTTTGTGAATTTTTCCGCCTTGTCATTTTGTCTAGATAAGAGTATATGAAGGAGCAAGTGAAATACTAAAAGGGTGGCAACAACCCCAGGAAAATATGCTTTAGCCAAATCAGAAGAGATTCCAAATCGTGAGGGGGGAGAAAGGGGATAAAAAGAGGTTCAGAAAGAAGAAAAAAAAAGAAGAGAAAAAAAAAAAAAAAAAGAAACAATTAAAAAAAGAAAACCAATAAAGAAAAAATATAAAAAGGAAAAAAAGAATATATATATTAGATAAACCAGTTAAAAAACGTTAAAAAAGGAAAGGGTAAAAGTTAAAAAAATTTAGCAGAAGAGAAAAATAAATTGAAAAAGAAAAAAAATTAAATTAACTGCAAGGCTAAAGAATCATGGGGAGAAAGCCATGAGTTCCGTGCTTTGCTTTCTCCTCCTTTGGAATTCCGCTGCTCTCCTTGGTATTGAAACTGTACTCCTTGGTAGTTGAACTTGGTCCTGGCTGGGTTTCTTGTTGATCTTCTGGGGGAGGGGCCTGTTGTAGTGATTCTCGAGTGTCTTTGCCCCGGGCGGAGTTGGACCGCCCTTACCAGGGGCCGGGCTGAGTAATCCGCTCGGGTTTGCTTTCGGGAGCTTTTGTTCCCTGAGCGCTTTCCGTAGAGTTCCGGAGGGCGGGAATGAAGATGGCGGCCTCCCGGTCTCCGGCCCGGAGGAGCCAAGAGCCTGGGGCCCCACTCCTCAGTGCGCCTCAGAGAACAGCGCCGATTTACTCCCGTCACCCTGCCTCCGGCCGCGCTCTGAGCTGACCGAGCCTGCGACCGGTTCAAGGTAACCCCAGGCTTAGAGCTTACTCCTCGGCTCTGTCTCTGTAGCCGGCTTCCCTGTTCTAATACCTGTAAGCTCTGCGACACTCAGACACCCCCGATCCTTCTGTGACCTGCGGGACCTGAGGCCACGCTGACCCTGCGTGGGCTTCACCCCGGTTAAGCCTCTGGAGCGATGTCCCTCAGCGGAACAGACTTTTAAAAGTCCCGATTTTGTGCTCCGTTGCTCCGCCGCTTGCCGGGAGCCGGCCCCTCCCCCCGCGGTCTATCTTCCCGTCGCTTTGGATTCACTTCTCCGCCAGTCCTACCTTTCCGAAAGTGGTTGATTTTCTGTTTCTAGAGTTGCTGTTCTTCTTCTCTTCGATCTCCCGTTGGATTTGTAGGTGTTTGCAATCTTTAGATAAGCTATCTAGCTGATCTCCCGCTACCTGAAGTAGTCTCAGCCTGCTACTTATCCGCCATCTTGACTCTCCCCGCCAAAACACTTTTGAACTAAGATAACTAAGATAACTCTAGTATCCAATTATATTAGAGTATAATTAATCCATTATAACTCAATTATCAAAAGTAGGCAAATATTAAACTTAATGAAAAAGCCCAAACTTCAAATTTATATTTTCTCTATCTACTAGAGAGATATTTTCTCCATATATGAGAAAGTCAAAGAGGTTCTTTTTGAATTTCCGAACTCTAGGTATTATTGAAGATAGATGCTATGCTATAATGTGACATGCCTGGTTGTCTTAACCTGTCCTATCACATCCAACTCAATCATAAAGACTACTAATTCTCTGTAGAAAATAAAACCAGAAGGATAAAAGACTACCACATGAAGATGAAGGCACAAACCAACAATTAGCTATAAATATATACACACATGTAGTCTGAATTTTGAAATTCTAGTCATATACGTTTTTTATCATTTGCAAATATCTTGCCCCATTCCATGGGTTGCCTCTTCATTTTGCTGTACAGAAGTTTTTTATATTGATGAAGTCCCAAAGTTCTTTCTCACTTTTGTTTCCCTTGCCTTTGGAGACGTGTCTTAAAAGATAAAGGGCTGGTATCCAAAATCTATAAAGAACTTCTCAAACTCAATACCCAAAAAACCAAAATAATCAAGTCAAAAAATAGGAAGAAGACATGAACAGACACTTCTCCAAAGAAGACATACGAATGGCTAATAGACACATGAAAAATTATTCATCATCATTAGCCATCATCAGGGAAATTCAAATCAAAACCACACTGAGATACCACCTTACACCAGATAGAATGGCAAAAACTGACAAGGCAAGACAAATGTTGGAGAGGATGCGGAGAAAGGGGAACCCTCTTACACTGTTGGTGAGAATGCAAGTTGGTACAGCCACTTTGGAAAACAGTGTGGGGGGGTCCTCAAAAGTTAAGAAATACAGCTACCCTATGAGGGAGCAATTACACTACTGGGTATTTACCCCAAAGATACAGATGTAGTGAAAAGAAGGACCACATGCACCCCAGTGTTGACAGCAGCAATGTCCACAATAGCCAAACTGTGAAAGGAGCCAAGATGCCCTTCAACAGATGAATGGATAAAGAAGATGTGGTCCAAAGTTTCAATGGAATATTACTCAGCCACCAGAAAGGATGAATACCCAGCATTTGTATCAACATGGATGGAACTGGAGGAAATTATGCTAAGTGAAGTAAGTCAAACAGAGAAAGCAATTATCATATTATTTCACTTATTTGTGGAACCTAAGGAATAGCATGGAGGACACTAAGAGAAGGAAGGGGAAAATGAAGCTGGGAGGTGGGGTGGGATCAGGAAGATGAACCATGAGAGACTGTGGACTCCTGGAATCAAACTGAGGGCTATTTTTTTTTTGGAGGGGAGGTTAGCCTGGTGATGGGTATTAAGGAGGGCACGTATTGCAATGAGGGTGTTATACACAAACAGTGAGTCATGGAACACTATATCAAAAACTAATGATGTAGTGTATGGTGACTAACATTACTTAATTAAAAAAAATTTAAAAAACCTTTTGTAATCTAAAAAATATATTTAAGTATATTTTTTCTTCCTATTAAAGATTTTATGTTCAATTACATATTTAAATTGCTTACTGTATAAAAATAGTCGTGATTATTGGATAGTGACTTTGAATTCAGAAAACCTGTTCAACTCTAGTAATAATTTTTATTTTTGGTTCTCCATAAATGGTGATAAATTTTTCATGTGGACAATCCTAAGTAAATATGACATGTCTACTCATTTACATTTATTTATTCCCTGCATTTCTTTTTCTATTCTTATGCTTTGACTAATACCACTAACAATAAGTAGTATATAATTATAGGCTTTATTGTAAATTATCAGTATTAAATAAGATATTTGCTAGACATTTTAAGATATCCTTTACCTAATTAAGAAAGTTCACTTATATTTATAGTTTGCTAACTTTTTAGAATCATAAATGGCAAATATTAAGTAATCTCTATGGTATTAGTGACACTACTTCTACTTTAAGCCATTACTGTGATAGTTTTCAATTAATTTATACTTCCTCTACAGCTTAATCAACCATTCCTACAACCTGACTTTTGCTATTTTATATACAGCTAAATTTGGTTGGTAGTACTGTTAAAGAAAAAACTTCAAGTCCATGTTCATAAGCAAGATTTATCATACGCCACATTACTACTTCCTGTTTTCTAGCCACCTCTAAATTCTCATACTTAGTTTTACGGTCTTTCCTCCAAGTACTTCATTATCCATACTAGAGTAATTTATTAATTTATTTATTTTTTGCAATTTCACCTAACTTTCTGGCAAGTTTTCTGTATCTGTAGGAAAAGTTGCTCTCATTTGTAAATTATTTCCTTGTGACAGCTACGCACAGATACTCTGTTAAATGCTGTGTTGATATTGCTCATGTTTGAATAGGACCCATTCTTCCTGAACTGGTGAACTGGCTACAAGCAAAAGACCACATAGCTTAGGGGTTCAATTTGTTGTTGTTGTTAATGAAAACTATTTCCTTAAAATATGGTGCCTCTGTGTAGCCATGCCTCCTTCGTCTCTCAGAACTTTACCTATTTCAGGCAGACTTCTTCCACTAACTCTTCAGGCCCCTTGGTATCTTCATGAGCCACTGCCACTGAGAAACACCATCAGTACTTCACAGGTAAACCACTCGTTTTCCTGGGCCGATCTTTGCCTGTACTTTGAATTCTGCCATTTCTGGTTCCTTAGCACTCATTGCCTGAGCTGTTTTTACCACCTGCCCACATAATCCTTCTCTATCGAAGTAAAGTCCCAACCACAAGTATTCCTTCTCCGGACAGGGTCCTCATTGTCTGGGAAGAAATGTTTCTTGCCAATTTTTGATACCTGCCACTATAACGCTGCGCCCCTTAGCGCTTTCCGCTGCTCTCATTAACAAAGGGTCTTTATGACAGCGGGCATCTTACAGTGGCTGTGCTGCTTTCAGTAGTTGCTGAATATTTGCTAAAATGACTTAGAAACTACTGGACTTTTTCACTTTTCAAGGATGATTTGCAAATGTTTAAACTTAACTAATGGTTATTTATATTCATACTTATATGAATTTAAATTTTTTCCTGACATAATTTCAGGTGATATTTTCTAAGAAACTTGCTTTTTATATGTAGTAAAATTGACAGTACTGACTTTCTAAGAACCATGGTTTATAAGAGCATTCTACCACTTCCTCTCTACAAAACACTGATTTTTGACAGTCGCCTATGGGCAAGAATGCCTTTGTGGAGGTTGAGTCCATCAGAGATATGCCAGAGCACCAATGGAACAACAATAATAATGAAATAATAGACGCAGTGGAGAGGGTTTAAAAAGAAGAGTTTGTTTCCTCCGAGGGCACAGCTCAGTGCCCAGAGAGAACTTCTCCCATGATCTCTCCCACAGGGGAAACTGAGTGTGTGTTAGTGAGCACCTGGCCTCCCCAGCTGTGTGGGAGAAGGACAGAGACACAATTTTTACTCCATCCAGAATACTGAGTCATACAATGCACAACTAGGGGGCAATGAACTGGTGGAGAATAGCAGCCAGGCCTCAGAATGGAACACATCAAAAAAATGCAGATCCTAATAACCACCTGATGCAATCCGTCAGGAAGCCTGCCACCGAGTTGCTGAAGAGACTTCAACAGTGGCTCCCCCTGAGCTGGCCCACAGGCTCCCTCAATACTCCATGGGCATCACCTACACACCCTTCTATCCTCTGTCGCCTGTACACACTCTGAAGGCAATCAAAGTCTTTCAGACAACAACTGGCCAAATGCAGAAAGCCACCCCGATTCTGCAGGATGAGGAGAAGGGACACAAACCAGAGCATTCAGCACCCAGCCTACTTTTACAGGATCAACAGAAGGTATAAAAAGCTGAGTCCCCCCTCACAGGGAACAAGAAGTAAATGGTGGTTTTAGTAAGCTACTGAAGTTAAATTACCAGTGAAAAACAGACTATTCTATCATAAGATGTTTCATGTAAGCCTCATGGTAATCTCAAAGCAGAACTACACAAAATACACAAAAGAAAAAGAGAAGGGAGTCAAAACGTACCACTGTAAAAATTCATCAGTTTATAAAACAGCCAGAAGCAGCTGCCAGTATCCTCTTATATAGTGACTGATTCTTCCCCGCCATCCCCCACGCCGTGGGTGGGCGAAGTATGGAATTTATTTTATTTTTCTGAGTCTGTGTTTTGTTCCTTAGACATCACAATTCCTAGATTACAGGGACATGTTCCACCTGCCCGACTAGTAGTTCCATGGGCCTGTTTGGATTGTTTTCCAGATTCAAAGTGCACTGAGAAGCCTTCACGGTTTTAAATACTTCCTAGATGCTCAACTGAGGCAGAGTGACAAAATGACTCCCCTACCCCCGCCTGCCAAAAAAATAAAATCCTAGGCCCTCTGGCAGCAGAAAACAATTAAGATGGCATTAATAAGTCCTTATCTGTCAACAATGACTTTAAGTGAAAATGGATTAAATTATTCATTCAAAAGATACAGAGTGGATAAATGGATAAAAAAAGAAGACCCAATTATACGGTGCCCCCTAGGCATTCCTTTCAGCTTCAAGGAAAAAAATACTTTCAAAGAGAGGATATGGATTCTATGGAAGTGGAAGCCAATAGAATAGGGTAGCTATACATGCATCAGAAAAAAATAGAATTGAAGTGAAAAATGGTCACAAGAGATAAATAGGGTCATTATATAATGAAAAATGAGTCAATTCATCCAAAAAATATAATAGCTTAAGTATATATGACCGTATCACAGCACCTAAATATATTAAACCAACAGTAAAATATTTGAAGGTAGAAAAAAAACAGCAGTACAGTAGTCAGGGATTCTAATACCGCAGTTTCAACAGGAGATGACTCATCCAATCAATAAGAAAACAATGAGCTTGGATTATACTTTAGTCCAATAGACCTAACAGACATAGAATTAACACTCCATTCAATAGCAGCAGAATAAATACACTTAAGTGTACAATGAACATTCTATGGGACAGACCATATGTTAGGTCACAAAACAAGTTCTTAGCTAACTTATGATGGATATTTTACCAAGTAGTTCTTCAAATACAATGGTACAAAACTAGAAGCTCACAAATATGCTATAGAACACACTCCCAAACAACTAATAGATAAAATATTGTGAAATAAAAGGAAATGGAAACAATATACTAAAACTTACCAGCTGGTACAAAAATAGTTCTAACAGGGAACTTTTCAGTAATAAATGCCTATATTAAGAAAAAAGACTATCTGAAATAACCTAATTTTCTATCTCAGGGAAGTAGGAAAAAAAGAACAAACTTAGCCAAAAATGAGCAAAAATAAGGAAATAGATTAGAGCAGAAATAAAAACTGGAAAACCCACAGAAATGATCAAAGAACTAGTTTTTTTAAAATGATAAAACTGACTACCATTATCTAAATGAAGAAAAAACTGAAATGAATAAAATCAGAAGCAAAGAAGACATTTCAACTCATACCACAAGAATACAAAGGATTAGAAGAGACTACTATGAACAAACATACCCTGAGAAATTTATGACCTAAAAGAAATAGAAAAGTTCCCAGAAACATGATCCCATTAAGAATGAATAATGAAGAAACAGAAAATTGGAGACCAGTAGCAAGTAAGAAGATTGAATCAGGATTTAAAAACTTCCCAACAAAGAAAAGCCCAGGATCAGTTTCCCTAGCGAAGTCTACCAAAAATTTCAAGAGTAACAATCCTTCTCAAATTTTCCCAAACTCACTTTATTTTTTTTCACTTTATTTCTTTTCAGTGTTCCAGAATTCACTGTCCCAAATTCACTTTATGATGCCACCATTACCTTGATACCAAAGCCTGATAAAGACACTAGAAGAAAACTATAAATAAATATCCTTGATGAATACAAATGCAAAGATTCTCCACAAAATTCAATAGTATATTCAAAAGATTATACACCACGATTAAGAGGGATTTATTCTTGTATGCAAGGAGGGTTCAATAAAGATAAGACAGGTGATATACTACATTAATAGGAAGAAAGATGAAAATCAACCATATGATCATCTCTATAGATACAGAAAAAGTATTTCATAAAACTCAACATCCTTCATGAGAAAAACTCAATAAATTAGATACAGAAGAAATGTAGCTCAACATAATAAAATCCCTATTTGTTGAGCCCACAGCTAACATCATACTCAATAATGATAGGCTGGAAGGTCTCTAACATCAGGAACAAGACAAGGGTGCCCACTATCATCATTCCTGTTCAGGATCATAGTGGAAGTCCTGGACCAGTGGAAGACCAGACCAATTGGCCAAGAAAAAGAAATAATAGGCATCCAAATCAGAAAGAGGAAATTAAAATTGTTTGTAGATATGATCTTATATACAGATATTCCTAGACTCCACCAAAAACCTATTAGAATTAATAACCAATTGCAGTAAAGTTTCAGGATACAAAACCAATATATAGAAATCAGTTATGTTGCTATAGACTAACAACAAAACATCTGAAAAGAAACTTTTTTTTTAAAAGTCCCATTTACGTGGCTGGGTTATGGACATTGGGAAGGGTATGTGCTATGGTGAGTGCTGTCAAGGGTGTAAGCCTGATGATTCACAGACCTGTACCCCTGGGGCAATAATACATTATACGTTAATAAAAAATTTTTTAAAAAGGAAAAAAAGTCCCATTTACAATAGCATCAAAAACAATAAAATTCATAGGAATAAATTTAACCAGGGACGTGAAAGATAATCATGATAGAAAGAAAACAAATGGAAAAATACCTGTGTTCACAGAGCAGAAGAATTAATATTGTTAATATGTCCACACTACCTAAAATCAATGCAATCACTATCAAAATTCCAATGACATTTTCACATAGAAAAAAAAAATCCTAGAATTTGTATAGAACCATAAAAAGATGCCAAATATCCAACACAATACTGAGAAAGAAGAACAAACCTGGAAGCACAAAATTCCCTGAATTCAAAGTATATTACAAAGTAATCAAAACAATGGTACTGTCAGAAATAGACCAATGCAATAGAATTGCAAGCCCAGAAATAAACTCACACAAGTACTGTCAACAAGTATTTGACACTACATCTGTATCTTTGGTATTTACCAGTACCCCAAAGATACAGATGTAGTGAAACAAAGGGGCACGTGCACCCCAGTGTTCACAGCAGCAATGTCCACAATAGCCAAACTATGGAAGGAGCCCAAGATGCCCTTCAAGAGATGAATGGATACAATGGAATGTATTGTACAATGGAATACTACTCAACCATTAGGAAGGACAAATACCCACCATTTGCATCGACATGGATGGAACTGGAAGGGATTACGCTAAGTGAAATAAGTCAAGCAGAGAAACAAAATTATCATATGGTTTCACTTATTTGTGGAACATAAGGAAGAGCATGGAGGACCACAGGGGAAGGGAGGGAAAACTGAACGGTAAGAAATCAGAGAGGGAGACAAACCATGAGAGACTCTGCACTCCAGGAAAAAAACTGAGGGTTACAGAAGGGAGGGAGTAGGGGCGTGGGGTAACTGGGTGTTGGGTATTAAGGGCTTGTGTGGCAATGACCACTGGGCGTTATATGCAACTAATGAATGCTTGAACACTACATCAAACACTAATGATGTTATTACTACATGCTGGCTAACTGAACAAAATAAAAAATAAATAAATTCCAAAATGGCAAAACAACAAGTATTTGACAAGGGAATAAAGAATACTCTATGAGGAAAGCATAGTCTTTTTGATAAAAAGTGCTGAGAAAAGTAGATCTTCAGATGCAAGAGAATGAAAATGAACATGTAACTTATGCCAATCACAAAAGTTAATTCAAAATGGATTAAAGGCTTAAACATCTGAAAAAAGCTCATTGACACTGGTCTTGACAATATTTTGAATATGACACCAAAAGCAAAAGTAAACAAATGGGACTGTATTACACTATAAAGCTTTTGCAAAGCAATGGTAACCATCAACAAAATGAAAAGGTAACTTAAAGAATAAGAGAAAATAATCTGCAAATCATATGTTGGAAAAGGAGTCCAAATATGTAGAAAACTCAAAGAACTCAAGAAAAAAAAATCCAATTAAAAAGTGGGCACAAAACCTGTATGGGCATTTTCCCAAAAAAGACCTAAAAATAGCCAACAGGTACATAAAAAAATGGTCAAAAATTACCAATCATCAAGGAATTGGAAATCAAAATCACAATGAAGTAACACCTAATACCTAGTAGAATGATTATCAAAAAGATAAGATGTTACAGTTGTTGGCAAGGATATAGAAAAAGGAATACTTATGCACTGTTGGTGAGAGGGTAAAAGGTATAGCCACTATGGAAAACAGCACAGATTTTCCTTAAAAAATTAAAAATATAACTAGCATATGATCCAGCAATCCCACTTCTGGGTATGTATCTGAAAGTCATATTTCTATCCTAAAGAGAGATCTGTACCTCCATATTCATTGCATCATTATTCATAATAGTCAAGACATAGAAACCACTTAAGTGTTCATTGGCAGATGGATATGTGTGTGTGTGTGTGTGTGTGTGTGTGTACATATATATGTATATATACATGTATCTCCGTTGTGTGTGTATGTGATACATATATACACACACATATTTCAGCCTTTAAAAAAAAATCATGCCATTTGCAACAACATGGATGGACCCAGATAGCATAATGCCAAGTAAAATAAGTTAGACAAAGAAAGGCTAATACTTTATGATCTCCTTTATATGCAGAATCTTAAAGGGAGAATAGAATGGTGATTTCCGGAGTCTATAAGGTGGGGAAAACAGGGAGATATTGGTCAAAGGGTACAAATTTCCATTTATAAAATGTGTAAGTTCTAGGGTTATTGTTTATAGCAGTGTGACTAGAGTTAAAAATACTATATTATATACTTGGAAATTCCTGAGAGTAATCTTAAATGTTCTCATCACACACACAGAGGTAATTTATATGAGGTGATAAAGGTATTAACTAACCTTATTATGTTATCATTTTGCAATATATACAGGTATCAAATCATCACACTGTATACCCTCAACTTTCACACAATGTTGTATGTCAGTTATTCCTCAGTAAAGCTGGGATGGGGTGGGGTTTCCTTTCTTTATAGATAGCAAAGAAACAAACAAAAAGCTACGTTTCTAGATTTATACATTGTTTTACTCAGCAGTGTGGGTTCTCAATGCAGCAGTTCTCCGAAAGGGTACTTATTTGTGTTACATGATTAACCAGGCCACCTTCTCCTTTTTTTCAGTTGTACACCCTTATTTTACAACATTGATATCCTGGTCTCCACAGAAGACCCCACAAGGGCCTTTCATATCCTTCAAGCTCTTAACCTCTATCCAGTGTCTCAAATTGAGGAGGGATCAGAATGGCTATTCGAAAGCCAGCAGTGGAAGGCCTCTTTCTCTGTTTTTTTTTATCCCCAGGTGCAGAACATGGACTTTTGCCTACAAGTACTGCAATCAATCAATAAATTACCAACCATAAAATGGAGGCTCCTGAGTTCAGTATTTTAACAGGACCCTGTCACTTTGCCTTAGGTGGCTCACAGGATATATGCCAGTATACAGAAGAGAAACTTTTACTGGACCACAAGAACATCTATGCCAGATCTGAGTTCACTACCATAGAATTTGCATGTGCCTTTTTGCCCTTTGTCTGTGCTCTTTGGTCAAGCATCACAACAAATCTTCTGCCCATTTTCTGAATTATTAAACAGTAAAATTGACTTTTTAATTCTTTTGGTGAATAGTTTTATTAATTTTGTCATGGTGAGGAAGGTTCTGCTTTAAGAGTTTGGCTCCTACAGTTTCCACTGCCAACTGTTTTCATTGTCTCTATTGTTCTACCACGGGATCGCCTGAGGAACTGGGGTACAAGAAAAGAGAAAACAAAAAACACAAGAATCTCTTCTACTGTCCTTGAGCCTGAACTAGAGGTATCTCCTAGATACCTCTCTGTCTGCTCCAAATTGCCCAAACTCAAGTCAAAGAAAACCAAAATAGAAGATGTAGAAGGCTGATAATTTTTTATCTGCTAATTAAATGTCATCTTGAATGTGGGTTTTCTTACCTGATCTGCTGGCTGACCTTTACTTTTTAGAAACACCAAATACCTGAGCAGCTTTGCACTGACTCCAGGTTTATAGTTCTATTAGCAGGAGAGAAAGGCTAGTATGTACATATGCCATCTTACCTATAAATACATTGTCTGTTTTTTTAAAACCATGATTCCTATCTTCTTGGTAGCAATAATTCTTCACATATTCTAGATATATGCCCCATAAGCATGTATTTTCCAAATATTTTCTCTGAGTCTATGGATTCTTTTGAAGAGCAAATTTTCTTTTTTTTTCCTAAAGATTTTATTTATTTGACAGAGAGAGATCACAAGTAGGCAGAGAGGCAGGCAGAGAGAGAGAGAGAGAGGGAAGCAGGCTCCCTGCTGAGCAGAGAGCCCGATGCGGGGCTCGATCCCAGGACCCTGAGATCATGACCTGAGCTGAAGGCAGAGGCTTTAACCCACTGAGCCACCCAGGCACCCCTGAAGAGCAAATATTTTAATCTTAAGTCCAATTTATTATTTTTTTCTTCCATGGTTTATGCTTTTTGTGTTATACAGATTTTGTATTCCTCTGGAAGATTTATAATTTTAGTCTTACACATGGAACCATAATCCATTCTGAATAACTTTTATATGTGGTGTGGGCTAAGGGTTTTGGTTCATTATTTACATGAGGATATTTGACTGTTCCAGCACAATTTGCTGAAGCCTACTCTTTTCTCACTGAATTACTCTGACACCTTTGTTGAAAATCAGCAACCATACAACTTACACTATTTACAAAGAAACAAGGAGGAAAAAGTATACTGTAATAACATACCAGAGATACCATGGCCCAGCCAGTCTTGTTATAGATGAATTCCAAGTTGTTCCTTCTTAAATAGAGCAAACCGCCAACGAGTGACACTAACAGGGCCAAAGCTATGGTGCCAGAATAGTTGGGTGGTCTGAAGACTCGAATCTGCAAACATGAAATGAAAATTTTTAGAGCTGAATAAAGTAAACTGTTCTTTCTCTTGACCATATTCTAGTCCTTCCAATTTTCAATTCCAAAACCTCAGAAAGGTGACACCCTACTTTTCATTTGTGGAACTAACTCCTTTTATTCTTTACAAATCAAAAACATATGGCTTCCAACATTATGGCTATGTAAAAAGAACTGCTTTAGGTAACCAATTAATATACACACACATTACCTATATTTAACCCACAACTGCTGTGTTTCACCTATGAAACATGGGGTCATCTAGTAGAGGGGGAAGAAATGGGAGTATAATTTATTTATTATTCCAAATTGGGACATTTTAACATCTTTAACATTTTTTAACATCTTTACCAACATATAATACATATACCATACAATTCACCTGGTGTACAATTCAATAGTTTTTAGTATATTCAGGGGGTTGTGTAACTGTCACCAAAGTCAGCATCAGAACATTCCAATCACATCAAAAGAAAACCCTTCAGCAATCCCCCTGGTACACCCCTCACCCTACAACACTAAAAGGCCATGAATCTACTCTTGTCTATACAGATTACTCTTTTACTAAACTTTTCATATAATATGTGGTCTTCTGTAACTGGCTTCTTCCACTTAGCATGATGTTTTCAACGTTCTTCTTGTTGCATGTTTCAGTACTTCATTCCTTTTTATGGCTGAACATTCCTTTGTACAGAAATACCACAATTTGATACCAATTATCAGTTGATAGGCATTTGGGTGTTTTCCACCTTGTGGCTATTACAAATAATGCTGCTATAACTATTCTGGTACAAGAATTTGTGTGGGTACGCATTCTCATTTATCCTGGGTATATACCTAAGAGTAGAATTGCTGGGTTATATAGTAATGCCATGTTTCCTGGTTTGAGTAATTGTCTGACTGTTTTCCAAAGTGGCTGTACCATTTAACATTCCCACTGGTAGTGTATGAGAATTCTGATTTCTCCACTTCCTTGCCAATATTTTCTCTCATTCACTGATTCCAGCCAACCTAAATGGGTATGGGATACTAACTCACTGTAGGTTTTATTTGCATGTTCCTAATGACTAATGATGCTGAGCATCTTTTCATTTACTTATTAACCACTTGTATATTTTCCTTATACAAATGTCTATTCAGATTATTTGTTTTTTAATTGCATTGTCTTTTTATTATTGAGTTGTAAAATTCCTATATACATACTAGATATAAGTCCTTTGTCAAAAAATGATTTGTAACTATTTTCTCCCCTTCTGTCGGTTGTCTTTTCATTTTCTTGATGGTGTCCACTAAAACATAAAAGCTATTTTTAAAAAGTAGATGGCATTGTTATGAAATCATGATTTCAAAGTATATACAGATCTTGGTTCTAATAGTATTTCTCACTGAAAGAAACCAAGGCTCTGAGAACAGATGTATAATTGAGTGCTACACAGGGCAGATTAGGTAGATAAGCCTGAAATATGTCAGGAAAGTAAGAAAATGCTCAAAAGAAAATAACAGAGAGCAGGGCACCTGGGTGGCTCAGTGGGTTAAGCCTCTGCCTTCGGCTCAGGTCATGGTCTCAGGGTCCTGGGATCAAGCCCCGCATCGGGCTCTCTGCTCAGCTGGGAGCCTGCTTCCCCCTCTCTCTCTGCCTGCCTCTCTGCCTATTTGCGATTTCTCACTCTGACAAATAAATAAAATCTTTAAAAAAAAAAAAATGACAGAGAGATGTCACACCGACATGAGCCAGCATAAAGAAGATTCTGCTAGTCAAATCTAGAACAATTTTAGTACCAAAATATTTAAAGTATAGTAGTAACTTACTAACCACTAGAGAAAAAAATGCAACTCATGAGTCCCTACCAATGACTGATAGGTAGGAGAGGAGAATTCTTGCTCACAGTAAAATGCCGAAGGCTAAGTAGAAATATGGAGGGAGGAGAAGTGGAACATCATCATTTTGCAACCATTTAGGTAAAATCTGGATCAAAGAAAAATCACCAATGGATGTTAGATCTAAGTAAGAATTTTGATGAGGAGTATGATATTTCTCTGATCTTAAGGTGTTTCCACACAGACAGCTTACTAATTATAAGGCGGGGCAGTAATTATACAGCAGAGAAATGGAAAACACCATGACCAGATAATCGAAATTAAAGATCATCAATGAGAGTCAAGACAGATATCATGACCAAAACATGACCTATGTAGTACTATGTTTAAGAAAGTGTAAATAGAATCTAATCAGAAAAAAAAAAATCAGAAAAAAATAAATACCAGGCAAATAAAATGAGGATCATTCTATTTAAAAAGTGAAAAAGGATTCAAGATGTCAATGCATTTAAATGACAAAGATGGGCTATGGAAATATTCCAGATTAAAAGATGCTAAAAAAAACCTGATGACTAAATCCAATGACTAACTCTAGAATGGATCTTGTACTGGAGGCATGAAAATGCTATTAAAGGGTATTTTTAGGTCAACTGACAAAATAGAATATGGATAGTAGCTCAAATAAAAATATTACATCAGTGTAAATCTGTGAAGGTGATATCCGTACTGTTCTTATGTATGTCTCAGGAAATGCAGTTCACCTTCTGAAAAGAAATATATGTGCATCTATGAAGTATATATATAGATAGGAGTGGGGGAGAATAAAGTGGTAAAGCAAAAGGGGTAAAATGTTAAGTGTATAGGTGAATTTGATAAAGGTACACATTGGTACTATTTGCATTATTTTCATGTGTGAAAAAGGTTGAAATTATTTCCAAGTATTTCTTAACAAAAGCATATTTATCATATAACTTAAAGTGTAGATATGATCAACAGATTAGAATCATATCTGATGAAAATTCAGTAACTCTTATAAAGAATTAATAGTACTTTCTCAATGTTACACTTAGTATCTTGTATGAACTAAATGATACCACTGCAGAACTGAATATTTGCCAAAAGATTACAGAAAAAGAATGACAAGAGTTAACAATGACGTCAAACACCCATCTTGACTAAGAATAAATATGTTTACACCTTATGGTAAAAACCGCATATTCTAGAACAAATGTACTTTAAAATTACTGGTTATAATTGTTCACTATAGAAAATTCTGGTGAGATAAAGGAATAAAGCAGCCTTAAGCCCTCCCCATAGACATTAACTACCATCAAGATTTTTGCTTGTTTACTTCCTGAATAAACTCTCTACATATCTACATTATATTTATGCTTTAAAACAAAATTCTAGATCGTACTATAAAGGCTATTTTTCTAACCTTGAGCTGCTTTCTATGTCAAATATACCTGCAGACCATTTTTGGCCATGCTATATAGTACATTTAAGTAGTCTCCTATTTTTAGACATTTCACTTATTTCCAATTGTTTTCCATTTACAATGAATGTTATTTAAAAAAATATTTCTATTTATATTTCTATTGAATCATCCCTAATTATATCCTTAGGTTAAATTTCTAGAAGTAGAATTAGTTAAGTTACATAAAATAAAGACATTACACACACTTAGAATTAAGTTATTCCATAGTTCAAAGAACAGTATACATATTTTCTCACATGGTTCATGAAAAGTAGTATATCATTTGTATTTGCCCAAAAGCTAAATAAAAAGTACACTTTTTAATTAGAATTTCTTTACTAATACCTCTGAATAATATTCCATATATATTTCAGTCTCTGAAATTACTTTTTGCCAACTTGTGAACTTTTTAATGGTTCTTAAAATACCAATATACCATTATTCTAAAAACCATTTAAATTCACCTAATTCAGTCAAAATTCAGCTTATGCTACCACATGGTTTTCTCTAAACAAGGAAAAATATTCTATAGAGTAATTTTAAGAATCCTTTGGCCTTACTACAGTGCTGTAACAAACCAAACTATTTAGTCTATTATTAAAACTGTAGGGAATAAAAACATACATGAACATCCGTTCTGTCAGCAATCCACTTTGCTAGTTGTTCAGCAGCAAATCCAATCCTTTGAAGGTCAAAAGTATCAGCTCTTTTTGGTCTGCCTTTTGGAGGAAAATGCATGAATGTAGGAGCAGAATTCATGTTGAGCTGTAAAACATAAAAAATACTAAATGTAATATTGCAGCAATCTTTATATCTCATTAATCTAACATTTTATGTTTTTTTCTGCATGAATTTTAAAAAGATAGAATTTATTATGAAAATTCAAGTGGCTTTCCAGAGCTTAATTATTGTGTTTATTCATTGTAATATACTACTGACTGAAAAAAAACTTGTGAGTTTGACTAAGTTCTTGAAACCTTCACATATAATGTACTATTTCACATAAGCAGTTATTAAAGAAAAAGTACTGGCACTTGTTGAAAAATATAAATGCTTAAGAACATTAATGTCAAATTATTAAATTCTCTATTAAAAATTTAAAGACTTCTTAAAAATGATGATTTTATCAGAAACCAACATTTTTTGTTCTAAACAACCTGAATTTACCAGATTACAGGAGAAATCCACAATGATAATCTCTTTCTGCTCAATTGCTCTATTAATTCAAGTGTCTTACAATGATCATATCTCACAACTATTTTCTATAGGTAGTTCCATTTGAAGAGTGTACTGAATAGAATGCTACTTTGATATAAATGGTGCCTATTAAGAATACCTAAAACAAGTGTTAGCTTAATTTGCACTGAGTAGCAAACTATAAAAATTATATAAATTAAATTCTCACTGCTAAGGAATTATGAAAAATGCCTCAAATAAAAGGGCAATAGATTTTAGGCCTTGACATGCAGTATAGCTCAGCATTTCACAATACTGAGAATGAAAAGTGAAATCAAAGCAAAAACTGTCACCACAGCTGACACCAAAGTAAAGATACAGCTGTACCGACGACAGTGGGCTTGCATGTTATGGACATTAGTAAGGCTAGTTAAAGAGAACAAAACACACAGTCACCAGTTGCCTTCTTGTCTGTGCTTTTTCCATTGCCAGATTTTGTTACTGTGTGTTTCCATGATGGGTGCACAAGAGATAGCTAGAGCCAACATGTAAATAATATATTACAATTAAAAACTCTCTGCATTGGAACAAATTCCTAAGGTTTAAGATCTAAAAATCTTAGAGTTAAAAAATAATCTTATTCAAAGCTTTGATCTTCATTAAAATGTACAAATTCCCCAAGACTATACACAAAGCAGGGTACAATACAGATCTTATTGCTAGTCCATACCTGCTTCTAACACACCACAATCATTAACTGGTCGGTCTGTTATCATTCACTGGTCGGTCTGTTATCATTCACTTAGCCTCAACCATTACATGGGAATCACATATAATTGAAGTTACTTTCCCAACAAGCCCCCAGTAAGTTTTAGCATTCCTGTTAATATTATCTTCGGAAAGCACAATGTTTTAAAATGTCAATTCAGAAAGAGCTCTTCAACAAAATGTAGTTCCATAGTTAGTGAGAAAAGAAACCTAGCATTAAAAATCTTTTAGTTCTCAATAAAGCAAAATATGTACCTTCCCTATTTTTGTATAATTCCCCATAAAACCACTAACTGCTATAACTTTTATGCATTTTTAAAATAACTCTTATTGCTAAGCCAGGGGCTAGGTTTTAGATAAGACAAAACAGTTCTATATTCAGAATTCTGCTGAATCAAAATTAACCTGAGAAAAGTTTTCAACTAAAAACAATATTGATGTCAATTTTCGTATCTGTTAAACTTTAAAAAAAAAATCTTATGTCTAAAGCATACAGAAGAATTCAATAATTATATCTAACAATATATCTATAAGGTTATATACAGGCAGCCTATACAGTCAGTATTCAGCACACAGTTTGAATTAGTTGCCCACATTTTAAAGATAGAAAAATTTCATATAAAATTCATATTTGGGTTTCTCCTTGAAAAAAGCAACTCCAGCTACATGTGGCCTGCATTTGCTAAACACAGCTAGAACAAGCTGTATGCCTCTGAGGTCAAGTTTGTCTACTCCAGTTTGCCGAAGTCCTCATCCACACCATACTGTTGACTCAACAATGAGACCAACAGCATAGTGTTCTGCTGAACTTATTTCTTAACAGTTGTTAGGAGAAAATGAAATCAAAGTATTTCCACTAAAGACTTATTTTATAAAAAATGACCCAGAAAGACTTTGTTTTATAAAAATAGGAGAGAACATATGTAATTATGCAGGTAAAGAACCAATGTGTTTAATATATTAAGAATGTAGTACATATATAAAGATACCATAATTCAACTAAACTAATACCATAATTCAATTCAAATACTTAGTTTACACACTTGGCCAGGAGAGATATTTGGGCTTGAAGCCTCTGCTCTCGCGGGCACAATGGACCTGGACAGCTATTTCCTAATATGGCAGAGAGAATTCAAATATATAATGAATAGCACTTCACCTGATGATCTCTTAGGTCAATTCTCCTGAGAGTCCATGGAGACATACAAATTGCATGAATTAGTACTTGGTTCTTATAGTACTATAATTTTCCTTTGTAAAGTTATTTGAAATTACAGATGGTCCCTGACTTATGACGGTTCACCTTGCAATTTTTTAACCTTACAACGGTGCCAAAGTGTACATATTCAGTAGAAATTGTACTCAAATTTTGATTTTTTATCTTTTGGTGGGGCGGTGCTACACAACACAAAGCTCTCTCATGACGCTGACCAAGCACAGTGAACCACAGCTCTCAGTCAACCATGCGGTCATGAGGGTAAACAACTGATACACCAACAACCATTCTGTGCCCATACAACCATTCTGTCTTTCACTTTGACTATCATATTCAATAAATCACAAAGGACAATTCTGTCCAACTGTAGACAATTCAAGTGTTCCGAGCACACTGAAGGTAGGGTTGGCTAAACTATGATATTCAGTAGTTAGGTGTATTAAATGCATTTCTGACTTACAATATTTTCGACTTAAAATGAATGGCTTTATCGGGACATAACTCCAATGTAAGTCAAGGAAGATCTGTATATATATATATATATATATATATATATATATATATATATATACATACATACACACACACACACACATATATGTGTGTGTGTGTGTTTTATTATTATGATAGTATCACTATCAGCTCCCTGATCTGTAAGATCTTTATGGGGAAGAGCTATATATGTGTTTCTCACCAATCCATTGCTCCTACAGAGTAGAGAGTCAGTAACATTTGTTGAACAGGTGAACAGAAGGAAACATCCCAAAGGACAAATAAATTTATAGGGGAAGAAATAAGTGAGGAACACTAACAGGAAAGACCAAGAATAAAGGCTATTGAAGGCAAAAGGAAAAAAGAGGAATTTCTTTTTTTTTTTTTAAGATTTTATTTATTTATTTGACAGAGAGAGAGAGATCACAAGTAGGCAGAGAGGCAAGCAGAGAGAGAGGGAGGGGGAAGCAGGCTCCCTGCCGAGCAGAGAGCCTGATGTGGGGCTCCATCCCAGGACCCTGAGACCATGACCTGAGCCGAAGACAGAGGTTTAACCCACTGAGCCACCCAGGTGCCCCAAAAGAGGAATTTCTTATTCAACTAGAAATTGGCAAAGATGAATGAATAATCAATCTGGAAGCAAATAAGCAAAAATACTTACTAATGGCCCATTTATAATTAGCAAGCTAGATTCTTTACAGAACTAAATGCTTTTCCATGACCTGATAAAGTATTATGCCAAAGAGTGTCACATGTGAGAAAAATAAAACAGATCAAACTAATCAATGCCATGTACTACAATAAATTTTACATTTGAAAAGCACTGATCATGTAGTGATAAGTACAAAAATATTAGTAGCTGCAAGGTAATAGCATAAGAACTAGAGCTCTGGGAGACAAACTACTGAGCTCAAACTTTGGCCCTATATTACACTAACTTTGTAAACCTAGAAAAGCAACCTCTCCACACTTTAAATTCCTTATGTGTGAAATGAAGATCACATTACTTTTCTCATTGGATCACTGTAAAACTAAATGAAGAATATACATGAAGCACTTCGAGGTGCTTGGATCATGAGCACTTCATGTTAGCAGTGATGATGACTCGACCATGACAGAATCGATGACAACCAACATCCTTATGCTGCAATTCATTGTCTTGCTCTACAGAGAAGACTGTGTAAATGAGAATGTGTTAGTCTGCTCAGGTTACTAGAACAGAATACCACGGACTGGGTGGCTTAAAATATAGAAATTTGTTTTCTCACAGTCTGGAAGCTAAAGTCCAAAATCAAGATGCCAGCAGGATTGGTCTCTGATGAGACCTCTTTTACTAATTTGCAGATGGCCGTCTTCTTGCAGTGTCCTTACATGGCCTTTTCTCTGTGCACATACTTCCCTGCTATCTTCTGCTTCTTATCCTTGTAAGATAAGTCTATTTGATCAGGGTCCCATTCTATGATTTCATTTAACCTTAATTATCTCCTTAGAGTCCCTTTCTCCAAATACAGTCGCTTGTAGGTTATGGCTTCAACATATGAGTTCGGGAGGCACACAATTCAGTCCGTAACAGAGAATACTTTTAAATAAATATTTATTACTTTACATGTAAAATTCTCCTTATCTGTCACATTGGAAGAAGTGAGGCTTAAGTTAACATTACATTGAATTTATATAAAATTTCATAAATTTGTGCAAAATGTCACCTAAACCCAATATAGTTAAATGTCAAAATAAGGATAATGCATGTAAACTACTACTATATGCTTGAAAAAACATATTTCCTCTATAATGGAAAAGTTAGAATGTGTTTACCATACTAATAGCAAAAACTGTGCAATGATAAAGATAACATTGGCTAAAATTATTTTAATCACATTACAGAATTTATTTTAACTACGTATTGTAGTTATTAACTTATTCAATGCATTATATTTTTATTTGACCAATAAAAACTTATTCACCATAACCAACTCTATTAAATATATTAGCAAAATAAGATATATATACATATATATATAGCAAAATAAAATAACTCTTTTACCTGTTGGAAAACATCTGTCCCCTCATCATAGTCCACCATACTGAAGAAGAGTTTGTTGCAAAAGGCAGACGAGTAGCGCCAGGAGTTAGCCAGTATTTGATATTCTTCATTAGCTTGCCTGATGAGGAGAACCGGGCAGAGTTAAGACATATCAGCAGTCCAGGGTAAACAAAGCTGTTAATGAAACAGGTAATTCTAACACCGGGGTTGGCTAATCTGGCTACTTTCTGTACAGACTGCAAGCCCTGATCTTATGTTTTCACATAGTTGTAACAAAAGATTCTATCACATGTAAAAATTATTTAAGATTCGTATTTTGTTGTTCATAAAGCTTTACTGAGCCCCAGCCGCACTGATCCATTTGCACTGCTGTGACTGCTACTGTACTATGTATAGGCAGAGTCGAACGGTTGCAATGGCAAGTGTGTGGGCCAAAAGTCTGGCATGGCCCTTTAAATAATCAACAACTCTAACTCCAGGGTTTGTAGCATCCCCTAAACCTATAATTTCAATCTTCAGATGATTTTTAGTAAAGGACATAAAGCAATTTTTAAGAGTATAGGCAATTCTGTTTAACAGAGAACAAAAATAATAGGCATTTTTAAAATTATAAATGCATTATATAACATCTTTACATATTTCATTTATCTAAAAGTGCATTTACATTCAAAGTTACTAAAGTAATCAGTAAAAGTAAGTAAAAATTCCCTTCATAGTTAAACCACATGCCACAAATAAGCCCTCCTCTATGAACATTATTCACTCCTATTTTGAATTTCTATTGGATATTTTATTGATTTTCCAAATGATAAAGCTTTATTTAAGTGTAGGGTTGGAGTAGAAACAGATATATGGCATTACTAGAAGGATGTTAAGTATAGTTATAGAAACAAGAGGCAACAGGTGATCATTAAAACACGTTTTTATAAAGTGTGTTACCTCCATATAACTGAGAAAGGAGTTTATTTCCTCCCTCGCCCAAAATGGAAGATATAAAAATGTACAGCCTCCTAATAACACAAAGACTTGGAGTAGAGTCAGCAGCAGATAGGAGATTTGAAGAAATACCTGGAAAACAGAAAGCTAGTGGAGAAGTTTTGATGGCGGAAGGTACGATCACAAAGGGAGACTGCAGTGCGGGGAAAGAGTTGGGAAAGATGCTGGATGAAGAAGCAGCAGGGTCTGGAGATAAGAAATGGAGTTCAGAGATCATAATTAAATTTCTTTATATGGAATAGAAGATCCAACCTCCTGCACCACTCCCAACCAGTTCCTATGTTAGTGTTTCTATAGCTAAATGACTGGATTATTTAAAAAAAAAAAAAAAAAAAAAATCACCTTTAGTGATTGAGGAAAACACAACATGATTAAAAAAAAAAACAAAACAAAACAAAAAAAGGAGAAAATCCCAAACAAAACCACCTTCAGAAGAAACATAATTTAAAGTAGTTCAAAAACATTAAAAAGAAACTTTAATATACTCAGAAAAAGTGAGAAGAATTTGTCAAGAACTGCGCAGAGGATGAGATTTTATCTTACACAGAAGCTAACAAGCTGCCCTGTTACTGTTTCATAGAAGCTGGCAGAAAAGATGAGATGCTGGGTCATTGCCAAAGGACTTTATTACTTCATGTTCATTCACATCCGTTACCCCTGCCCCCAAGTCTCACGGGTGACACAATGGGTCCTTCGTGAATGCCAGTACACACAGTTGACTGGGTTACAAGAGGGGAACACCGAGTTTGAGGGACTTACTGTTTCTGTAATAAGTGAGATAAAGCCTGTGCTTGGCTCAGTGGGGGACACTATTTCATTCCTTAAGGCTTCTCATTGCACATACCCCTTGAGCAACTGCCCAGGTAAAGAGCAGTCAGGCCTCTGCCTTCTTGGCAAAACAAGTAAGAACTTGCAGGGATGCTCAGGGCCCATGACAGCCTGCTTCTTCCTGCAGTAATTCACATACACACACAACATCATAGAAAAAAGGAACAAAGAAAGTAAAAGAGAGCACTTAAAATTTAAAATAGGATTGTTGAAATTAAATACCAATATTAGAAGATAGTGTTAAATAAAATTTACAGAATAAAAAAGACACAGGTGGACTATAATGGAAAAAAAGAGGGAGAAAGGGACATACAGATATAATCCAAAAATTCCAACTTCCAGAGAAGACCCAGAAATACAAGAGAGAATAGAGGAAATATTTCTGGAAACATAATACAATGAAAGGAGACTAAGTCTTCAAATTACAATATTACCCAGATTTTAAGTAAGAAAAACAGGAAAAGACCCAATACCAGACATATTGTGATAGTTCAGATTATTATAGATAAAAAGAATGTCAGAGGAAAAAATATGTAACAGTGACAATGAGATTGGGACTGGACAGGTAATTACCAGCACTGGATATTGGCAGATAACTGACAATGACAGATAACTAAACAAGTAAGTTTGAAACAAACATATTCTCAGAAATGTAATGAATATGAAATTACCCTAGGATTTAACAGAAAGAAAGGTAATTTTGAAGGAGAAAAATGAGAAAACTTGGGAGTATGATAGAAACGCTACAAGAAAGGGAAAAGGGCAACTAGAATCATGGTTAAGGTAGGCAGGTTAGAAGATGTGTAAGAAAACTGTGATCCAACTAAGAAGTTATAAGGTGCAAATTAGAATAGAAATCTAATTGGACTTTAAGATAAGAAGATTCTAAGCAATTATTAGAATCAGTAAAAGTTGGAAGATACTAAGACCATATTACGTAAGACATATTTGGTCCAGGAAAAACTATAAAAAAAAAAGAATATTTAAGATGTAAATTAAAATGTATCATAACATTGGGGCATCAGTCGTTAAGCATCTGCCTTCAGCTCAGGTCACGGTACTCGGGTCCCGGGATGGAGCCCTACATCATCAAGCTCCTGGCGCAGCGGGGAGCCTGCTTCTCCCTCTCCCACGTCCCCTGGTTGTGTTCCCTCCCTCACTGTGTCTCTGTCAAATAAATAAATAAAATCTTTTTTAAAAAATGTATCATAATTTTGGTGAATTGGAAATGAGAAAGGTTCATTATTTTGAACAGTATGGAAGGTAAATGCTATCAACTCTTGACACCGTCAAAGTATAATTAACAGGGTCTGGTAGGCAAAAGAGGAGGGGAAGAAGTGAGAACAAAGTGTGCGCTTCCTAATCTTCATGTGACCAATTAGGGAATAAAAGAAGTGATCTATAGCTAATGACAAGAAATAGAAGGATGCTATTTACTGTTACAATAATAAAAGAACTAGGAAGCTATACAAATAAGGAGAGCTGAATTAAATACTTACCTATCATAGAAAGAAACATCAAGATCAAGTCTGCTTTATGAAATATTGTTATAAGAGTAACATTTAGAAATATGAAGAAAAAAAATCACCAGAGGAAGAAAATACAAAGGAATAATATGA
This sequence comes from Enhydra lutris kenyoni, assembly GCF_002288905.1. Classification (NCBI taxonomy): domain Eukaryota; kingdom Metazoa; phylum Chordata; class Mammalia; order Carnivora; family Mustelidae; genus Enhydra; species Enhydra lutris. The sequence goes on along the minus strand of NW_019154095.1, from coordinate 22,050,825 downwards.
TTGCCTATGGCCAAGTATACAAAGAGAGGAGTGTGAAGGCTAAGGAGTGTAGTTGTTCATTTTAGACTTTTTGTTTTCTTATTAACAAGGAGCACATAATATTGCTGTGATTAATATATATATATATTTAAAAGGGTAAAATACAAACAGGGCTATAATCTGAGGTCATTTAGCATAAAGACCCTAAGGGCATCATTTTTTTGGACCATAATATAAAAACAGATCATTGTAAGGATCCGCTTAAGACTGCATTGTGCTTGGGGTACCTGGGTGGCTCAGTGGGTTAAAACCTCTGCCTTCGGCTCAGGTCATGATCCCAGAGATCCGTGTACAGTATCTTATAGAATGATGTAGCATAGCAATAATGTTGAATTTCTTTCCCTCATAATGCTGTAACTAGACCAGGCCTACTACAGTCTACCAAGTATTCATTCATTCATGCAGGCATTACTTCACTCCACAAATACGCAGTACGGCCACCAAAAATTAAAAAGGAGCAAGGGCTCTGATCTTAAGGAGAATACAGTCCAGTGAGAGAGGCCTCATACAAGTATATCCAACATTTCAAATAATCATAAGTCCTCTGAAGAAAATAAAATAAGAAAATGTGACAAAGAGTATTGAGGAGTCAAAGAGGATGAATTAATTTTGCCTTCAGACTATTTATTCCATATCACCCCACTTTTTCAGCTGAAGTTCCCAACTAGCAATTGTAGATTCTATCCTGTGTTCCAAAGCCGGAGTTTCCCACTGCCTATATAAAAGACAATGGGCAGAACAGAAGGCAAGATCATCCGTACACCAGCCACAACTTAGATCTCTGACCAATACTATATGACCGTATCACACTTAAAGGCTGTTTTATGATGTCCCATGTTCATTCTTGGAGTTTAAATCCTTTGCTTAGAATGTCCTCCCTCTTTCAAAAGTTTGCTCGAAAACTTCCTCTCCTTCAGAAGTCACTTCAAATCTCTATACCTAAAATATTTGCTAAGGCAACTGCCTGAAATAGAACTTCTCAGCTAATGTATATTACTATTTGCTTTTTCCATATATCTGGTCCATTTATGCATGTTGTATTTATCCGCTGACTATTCATTCAATGGATAGGACCTAGTACAGCATGGGCACTTAACTAAGGTTTGATGATGGTAATAATAATATAATTTCCTAAAAAGTCAATATAGCATATATACCCTAAAACTAAATATCACTACATTAGTAATTCTGAATTCCATAACTGAGTCAGATGTACATTATAGGTTAATGTCTTGTACATTACAGGTTAGTGTCTCTTTTAAGGCCAATTTACTTTACTCTACTGGTTGTCTTGGGAAGAAAAGAAAGAAATATTTTAAATCTATTTACCATCCCAAATACATGCTATTTGCCAAAGGAATAGTAGGCACGACTTGAAAGGCTATAACGACTAAATTGTCAATCTAACATCATCTAATATAATGACTAAATCATCATCTAACATCATCTAAAACCTCATCTAACATAATCCATAACATCAATTCATATGCAAATATGGAACCCAGAAATTAATCATCAATGATGTTTATTCAGCATTTTAGTGTGTGCTACAATAATAAAGAATTATAACTCATAATCTCTACCTTTAAGAGGCTTCTAAGAAAAATGAATAGAAATGCACTAAAGGTCCATTTATATGAAAAATTTTTGATACAATATTGTAAATGTATTTTCTCATCCTTGTAATTTTAATAACATTTTCTTTTCTCTAGCTTTATTATAACGAATATAGTATATAATACATATTATATATAAAATACTTGCTAATCAATTGTTTATGTTATATATAAAGCTTCCTGTCAACAGTAGGCTATAAGTAAATTTTGGGGGAGTCAAAGTTAGGCGCAGGGAGTCTGGGTGGCTCAGTTGGTTAAAAATCTACCTTTGGCTCAGGTCATGATCCCAGAGTTCTGGGATCAAGTCCCACATTGGACTCCCTGCTCTGCAGGGAGCCTGCTTCTCCTTCTGCCTCTATCTCTCTCTGTCTCTCATGAATAAATTAAAAAAAAAAAAAACTTTTTTTAAAGTTATGTACAGATTTTCGAATGCATACAGGGATCAGTGCCCCTAACCCCTGCATTGTTCAAAGATCAAATGTATATTTTTTTAAAATGCAGATTCTAAATATGATATATATAGCATATAGAGGTGAATGAGAGCCCAGTAGACTGGAGTCCACTCCAGTGGACAAAGTGTGAATGTGAAAATATTCAGAAAAGAATGGAAGGACTAAAATTATAAGGAAGGATAGAAAGAGAATATTAAGGTAGCAGAAGCAGTATAAACAAAGACTACCCAGTCTGAAATGTGTATTATATATTTTAAATAATAGAATATAGGCTTCATGTTAGAAAATAAAGGGAAATAAAGTTAGAAAATAAGGGAAGAAGAGACTGGAAGCTCTCTTCCAATAGAAATATAAATAGGATCTTGACTTTACTCTCTCAACAGTGAACAACCATAACTGTACTGAAAAAAGTGAATTGTACAAAATACTAATTTAAAAGTAGTATCTGGAAACACTGTGTACTATACATTGGAGGTGGAGAAAATAAATGTTTGAAAAACACTTAGAAATGTTACTGTACTGGTCTATATGAGGATAAATACATATATATATGTGTGTGTGTGTATGTGTGTGTATATATATATATATGTATATATATATATATATGGTTATTAAATTAGTATATAAATGAAGTTACGACCTATGTCTTACATATTTTCCTTTAGAATCTAAAGCACCAAAGCAACCAAAAAATTTTCTAGACAGGTTGCTTCTACTTAAGAATATATCTAGGTGTGGGGGGGTGCCTGGGTAGCTCAGTCGGTTAAGCATCTGCCTTAGGCTCAGTCATAATCCTGGGATCTGGGATGGAGCCCCAGCCAGGCTGCCCACTCAGCAGGGAATCCGCTTCTCCCTCTTCCTCTGGCCCTACCCCCCAACACTCTCACTCTCTCTCAAATGAATAAATAAAAAATTTTTTGAAAAAAGTTTATTTCTGGGGGCGCCTGGGTGGCTCAGTGGGTTGAGCCTCTGCCTTCAGCTCAGGTCATGATCCTGGGGCCCTGGGATTGAGCCCGGCATCAGGCTCTCTGCTCAGCAAGGGGCCTGCTTCCCACTCTCTCTCTGCTTGCCTCTCTGCCTACTACTGATCTCTCTGTCAAATAAATAAATAAATAAAATCTTTAAAAAAATCTTTAAAAAAAGTATATTTCTAGCTGGAATAGAGAATTTTGGTAAAGCCAAGCAATTACACTTTCTTAACACAAATACTTAGAGAAAATATAATACTGACAACATAAATGTGGGTTTTGATGTTGTTGGGCGCAATTCCATAGTAATAGCATCAATGAACAGATCTCTTTGTCATTAAATAATTCAAAGAGACTGAAAAACATGTATTTCAATGTTAATGATACCTATTCAAAGTAAAAAGGACTCCTTAGAAGGAATGTGCCCCATACCATAAAACCAGTTCTCTTAACTCCTTTATCTCTTAATTCCAACTTCTCAATGCTTAACAGGTAAATAGAGAAATCCTAACTAATGACAAAGAAAGTAACTGGATTCTGGGGCGCCTGGGTGGCTCAGTGGGTTAAAGCCTCTGCCTTCGGCTCAGGTCATGATCCCAGAGTCCTGGGATCAAGCCCCACATCGGGCTCTCACCTCAGCAGGGAGCCTGCTTCCTCCTCTCTCTCTCTCTCTGCCTGCCTCTCTGCCTAACTGTGATCTCTGTCTGCCAAATAAATAAATAAAATATTTAAAAAAAAAAAAAAGAAAGTAACTGGATTCTTCCATATGTCTATGTTGCCTTAGACTAACAAGCAAGTAAGATATCCCTAGTACTTATTAGCACACTTCAGACCTCACTGCCATCTGAAATTCAAAGTCGAAAACCACAAATGCTATAAGCCACTTAACTGTTACCTAAAAAAATATATTTTGTTTCGGTAATTTAGAGGAATATTAGAGGACTACTTTTATGAGTTTAAAGGACATTGTAAATTGTTCTAATATATTTATATGTAGCCTGAAGAGGGCAGTCAAGTTGCATCAAAGCATCCAGAAGGGCTTAGGCAGTAACTTCAGGGCATGCTTCTGTTAAATCTGTTATATTAAATCTTCTCAATTTTTTTATTATGGGAACAAGAAAAAACATCACCTAATCCAAATGCTGTAACTTTTTAATATTATAACCCTTTGTAAAAGGTTATATAAAATGAAAACAGATTATTAACCCGTCTATAGCTGAAGATATTTAATGTATTTCTCATGAGGAATGTTTAACTTTAATCTTTAATGCCGTTGAAGGGATTTTTTTCAAGAAATATGGTTTTTCACTTTAATGTTAATCAAACTTCCTATACGGTAATGGATTTTTACCAAAATCTCAATGTATGCCTTTTGGAGTCATATAGCTACGATATATATATGTATATGTATATAAATATATATTACAAAGTTATTCCAGAGTATTTCTTCATAAAACTCCTAATCAATCAACTTCTATAGATAATGGTGTGTGGAGAGAGATCTGATGTGAGTAGAATGCCTATTACTTAGGGTTCTGGTACTCTGAAAACAAACTGGTAAACAGCACAATATACAAACATTTTAACAGAATGATTTTCCTTTGGTTATGCTATACATTCCAGGACCCTACTAAATATACTGAAATACATTCAATAAACCCAAAGCCTCTAAAGGGTTGAGATATCAACAATTCAATACTATACTGTAATTGACTACTAGGTAAGATAAAGAGGTTGTGTCCATCATGTTCCATGTTTCCTATACATCTATTTTTTCCCTTTATCAGACCTACGTAAATTACCTTTCCTTGGAAAACAACTCTAACATGAAATATGAGATTCAAACATGTATCTCAAGGCAAAATTGTGTATGAACATAAGAGATGCTGAATTGTATATATATGCACAGTTAGCACTCAGTTTATAAGTCGATAGATTTTTTGCTCTCTTTAAAAAATGATAACATATAAATGCTTAGACATTGTGTCTGAGGAAGACTGACACACCATGTAGTAAAGAAAAAAACTAATTCATCCATTGTTCACAAGTTTATACACACACACTATAGGTATAAAAACTATAGTATATATTTGATCAATAATTGTGGAACTAATAATAAAGAACCAATCGATGAATAAATAGATGGAAGTAATATGGGGTCTGGGAGGGGTAAAAGTGAGCAGAAAGACACAGGCCCTGGCCATAAGATAGGTCCATCTATTAGGGAAATGTATATAATGTTAAATAACGAATACAAAATAAATGAACAAGTTCAAAACAATGTAAATCTTGTTTATAATAACCTGCCTAGGAATTAGGATAACATCCAAAAATATTGGAATAAAAGAATGCATTTACTCAGGTTGAAAATAGGAAATCATAGCATGAATCCTACAGGATTCCTGAGCGTGTGGTAAAGAGCCTAATATACGCAGCCTTTAGAGAACTTGGCTGGAATGAATCAAAAAGGCAGACACACAAGATGAAAAAAAAAAACAAAACAAAACTGTGTTCCATGAGGTGGGATTAGGTGTTTTCTGCTTAACTAAAAGCATCACCATCGGGGTGCCTGGGTGGCTCAGTGGGTTAAGCCTCTGCCTTCGATTCAGGTCCTGGTCTTGGGGTCCTGGGATCGAGCCCCACATCAGGCTCTCTGCTCAGCGGGGAGCCTGCTTCCCCCCTCTCTCTCTGCCTGCCTCTCTGCCTACTTGTGATGTCCGTCTGTCAAATAAATAAATAAATAAAAATAAAAATAAAAGCATCACCATCATCAGTAACATTTGAGGTTTACCATTTGCAAGAACCCTTTTAGGTATTTACAATTCTTTCATTTAGTCTCCACAAAGCCTTATTATTGTTTTTTTAGAGTTAAGTATTTATTTTATTATTTTTATGTATATTAAAATATGCAAAAAGATTCTGAGGATCTTTGTCCCTGCCACAGATTGGAAATGTTGGAACTTTAAAAAGATCTTATTGAATGTCATAAATATAAAATTTGTATCCTTTGGGTAAATAATTAGTAGTGCAATTGCTGGATCACAGGATAGTTCTACTTCCACAAAGCCTTATAATACAGGTACTGGCTTTATCTGTTTCATCTGAGGAATCTGAAGAACAGGATTTAATCGGCTTGGCTCTGTTCTCTGGCCAGTAATTATTACAGCCTGCAGAATTTGAACTCACATAATAAGAGACAAGTTAAAACTACACCTATAATTATACATCAAGATACAAACTCAATTCTCAAGAGTATTGTTCCCCAACCACTTACATCAAAAATCATCTGGAATTTTTTCCTAGGACTTTTTTTTTTGGAACAGTTTTAGGTTTATAACAAAATCGTCAGGAAGAAGAGAGACTTCCCATGTATTGCTTGTCCCCCACACATGCATAGACTCCCCCATTGATCAATATCATTGACCAGCATGGTACATTTTTTTTCTTTACCATGAAGGAACATCCATTGACACATCATATCACCCAAATTCCATACTTTAACTTGGGGTTCATTTTCAGCATTGTACATTCTATGGGCTTGGACAAAAGTTTAAACATGTAACTATCATTATAATATCTTCAAGAGTACTTTCACTCAAATCCTCTGTACTCTGCCTTTTCACCTCTCACCATTCATTCTTGACAATCACTTATCTTTATTGTCTCCAATACTTCTGCCTTTTCCAGAATATCATATAGTTGGGATCACACAGTATGCAGTCTTCACAAATTGGCTTCATGTTTTTTTGTTTTGTTTTGTTTTTTGTAATTATTCAATGTAAATTTTATACCTGTCAAACTGGAAATTTGCACATACTATTTGTACATACAGTTTACAACTTACTCAGCTTTATAATTCTTGACAAATTAAAAATATTCCTTTTGAATAGCACCATTTCAAAATGTGTATTTAAAATAATATTAATATACTTTTTTCCTGTTATTTCAGATATCTGTAGTTTAAATATTTATAATATTAGTGATTGGTAATTTTTGATAATTGGGTACATGTTCTCTTTCCCTTGAGCAGATTTTATTTATTTATTTATTGACATATATTATTTGTTTTAGGGGTACAGGTCTGTGAATCATCAGTCTTATACTCTCACCAGAGGACATACCTTCCCCAATGTCCATCACCCAGCCACCCTACACCTTCCCGCTCCCTTCCACTCCAGCAACCCTCAGTTTGTTTCCTGAGATTAAGAGTCTCTTGGGGTGCCTTGGTGGCTCAGAGAGTTAAGCCTCTGCCTTAGGGCTCCTGTCATGATCTCAGGGTCCTGGGATCATGCCCCGCATTGGGCTCTCTGCTCAGCAGGGAGCCTGCTTACCCCTCTCTCTCTGCCTGCCTCTCCGCCTACTTGTGGTCTTTGTCAAATAAATAAATAAAATCTTACCAAAAAAAAAAAAAAAAAAAAAAAGGGTCTCTTATGGTCTCCCTCTCTGGTTTCATCCTATTTCATCTCTGGTTTCATCCTGTTTCATTTTTTCCTCTCTTCCCCTAAGAAACTCTGGTTTGTTTCTCAAATTCCACATATCTGTGCGAATATAACTGTCTTTCTCTGACTTGTTTCGCTTAGCATAATACCCTCTAGTTCCATCCATATCATTGCAAATGGCAAGATTTCATTTTTTGATGCCTGCATAATATTTCATTGCATATATATATATACACATACACCACATCTTCTTTATCCATTCATCTTTGATGAACATCTAGGCTCTTCCTATAGTTTGGCTATTGTAGTCATTGCTGCTATAAACATTGGGGTGCAGGTGCCCCTTCCAACCACTGCATTTGTATTTTTGGGGTAAACACCCAGTAGTGCGATTGCTGGGTCATAGGGTAGCTCTATTTTCAACTTTTTGAGGAACCTCCATACTGTTTTCCAGAGTGGTTGCACCAGCTTGCATTCCCACCAACAGTGTAGGAGGGCTCCCCTTTCTCCACATCCTCACCAACATCTGTCATTTCCTGACTTGTTAAGTTTAGCCATTCTGACTGGTGTGAGGGGGTATCTCACTGTGGTTTTGATTTGTATTTCCCTGATGTTGAGTGATAATGAGCACTTATTCATGTGTCTGTTGGCCATTTGATGTCTTCTTTGCAGAAATATCTGTTCACGTCTTCTGTCAAATTGGTTTCTTTCACGTACTAACATGCATTTAAGGTTCTTCCATGTCTTTTCATGGCCTGATAGCTGAGTTCTTTTTAGCACTGAGTAACATTCCATTGTACGGATGTACCAGTTTATCCGTTTACTTACTGAGAAACATCTTGATTGCTTCCAAGTTTTTGGCAATTATGAATAAAGCTGCAACATCTCTGTGCACATTTTGGTGTGGACATTGTTTTGAACTTCTCTGGATAAATACCAACATGAGTGATTGCTATCATATGATCAGATTATGTTTTGTTTTGTACAAAAACTTTCTTCCGAAGTAGCTATTCAATTTTGCATTCCCACCAGCAATGTAAGAAAGTTCCTGTTACTTCACATTCTTGTCAGCATTTGGTATTCTTGGTTTTTCTGAATTCTGGCATTCTAATAGGTGTGTACTGGGATCTCATTGTCCTCATAATTGTCATTTCCCGGATGACATACAATGTGGAGCATCTTTTCATATTCTGATCTGCCATCTATATACCTTCTTCAGTGAGGTATCTGTTAAGGTCTTTGGTGCATTTGTGTGTGTGGTGTGTTTTTATTATTTTAAGAGTACTTCTTATATTTCAGATAATATGAGTCCATTATGAGTCTTCTGTGAATATTGTTCTCCCAGTCTGGGGCCTGTCTACTAGTTCTCTTGATACCGTCCTTTCACAGAGCAGAAAATTTTCATTTTAATGAAATCCAGTTTATCATTTATTACTTCATGAATCATGTCTTTGGTTTTTTATCTAAAAAGGCTTCACCATGCATGCCCAAGGTCATCCAGGTTTTCTCCTATCTTCTAATTTTATAGTTTTGCAGTTTACATTTATTTAGGTCTATACCTTTTAAATTAATTTTGAGACAATTACAAGGTCTGTACCTAGATTCATTTTTTGCATGTGGATCTCTAACTATTCCAGTACCGTTCACTAAAGAGATTATTGTTGCTTCACTGTATGGCCTTGGACCCTTTCTCACAGATCAGCTATTTATGGACATGTAGTTCTAGGCTCTCTATTCTGTTCCACTGATGTGTTCATCTATGCTTTCATCAACACCACAATATCTTGATTACTGTAGCTTTAGAGTAAGTCTTAAAATCAGGTAATATCAGTTTTCAACTATGTTCTTCCCCAATATGGTGCTGGCTATTCTGGGTGTTTTGCATCACCATATAAACTTTAAAATCAGTTTATCAACATCCACAAAATGACAAAATTCTTTTATTGGGATTACACTTATTCTATAAATCAAATTGGAAAGAACTGACATCTTAGCAACAGTGAGTCTGCTTATCCATGAACATAAAATATCTCTCCATTTATTTGTTCTTTGATTTCACTCATTACTTTTATAATTTTTCTCATATTTTACATATTTTTAGAGTTATACCTTAGTATTTATTTTTAGAGTTATACCTTAGTATTTTTTTTTACATATTTTTACATATTTTTAGAGTTATACCTTAGTATTTATTTCATTCTGGGAGGTGCTAATGTAAATAGTATTGTGTTTTTAATTGCAAATATCATGTATTATTGTTGGTATACAGGAAAACAATTAGCTTTTGCATATTTGCTTTGTTTCATGTGAACTTGCAATAATTCATCATTAGTTCCAAAAGTTTTTTTGATTCTTTCGGGTTCTCTACATAGATAATCATGATGTTTATAAACAAAGACAGTTTTATGTCTTACTTCCAAATCTGTACACATTTTATTTCCTTCCCTAAGTTTTTATCTGACCTTTATTTATTCCTTCTTTGATGTTCTTCCTTTCTTTATATAAACCCAAGTTTTTGACCTATAATTTTCCTTCTCTATAAAGAACTTCTTTTAAAACATTTCTTAAAAGACAGGTCAACTGGCAAGGAATCTCAATTTTTGTCTGTTTGAAAAAGTATTTATCCTTCATTTGTGAAACATAATTTCATAGGGTGCAAATGCTATCCTACTCTCTCTCAACATTTAAGTATTTCATTCCACTCTTCTTGTTCACGTGATTTCTAAAAAGTCAAATGTAATTCTTGTTCATGTTCCTCTATAGATTTCCCCCAACACACTCTGGCTTCTTTCAGGAATTTTTGTTTGTTTTTAATTTCTGTAGTTTGAAGATGACATGCCAAGGTGTTACTTTATTTGGCATTTATCCTACTTGGTGTTCTTCGAGTTTTCTCAATCTGCAGTTTGAGATCTGAGGTTAATTTGGAGAAATCTCAGTCATTATTATTGCAAATATTTATTCTGTTCTTTTCCTTCTCCTGATTAATCCCATTACACATCAGTACTGAAATTTTTGTAGTTGTCCCACAGTCCATGGATATTCTTTATTTTTTTTCAGGCTTTGTTCTCTCTGGCTTTTAGTTTTCAAAAATTCTACTGATGTATCCTCTAGCTCAGAGATTCTTCTCTCAGCCATGTTAAGTCTACTACTAAGTCCATCAAAGGCAGTCTTCATTTCTGTTATGGTGTCTTTTATTTCTAGCATTTCTTTTTTATTCTCTTAGGGTTTCCATCTCTTTGCTTACATTGCCCATCTATTCTTACAAGCTACCTTATCCATTACAGTTCTTAGCATATTACTCAGTTGTTTTAAATTTCTGCTCTGGTAATGCCAACATCCCTGCCACATCTGGTTCTGATGCTTTTTTATCTTTGGTTATTTTTTTTCCTTTTTTTTTTTTTTCATTTTATTTTATTTCTTTTCAGTGTTCCAGCATTCATTGTTTATTCACCACACCCAGTGCTCCATGCCACCAGGCTCACCCACTCTTAATATGACTTCCAAATAATGTAATACTACTCTCTTTATTATCCTTTTAGCCAAGTAGTATGTATGTATGTATGTATGTATGTATAAAAAATCTGGACTTGTGTACTGGCATTGCACTTCATAATATACAAACTTGGAAAAGTCACATGTACTTTGTTTATTTTTCCCTTTATACCAGGACAATAATTCCTGATTATCATGAAATTAAAAGCATGAGCTATTAGAACATCTTAAGAAATGGCAAAGGGTTATGCAAATCTCAATGTGTTCAGCATCTAACTTGAAATCCACTGACTGCATTTTCAGATCTCATCTTTAGCTCTTTCCCCTCTTACCACATACCAGGCCTGAAGTTCTCTTTTATTTCCCTCAATGAACTAGGCTTACACTTGAAGTTGAATGTTTTTTTTTTCCTTAGGTGCTTTTCATTCCCTCCTTCTCTTCAAGGCACACTTGGCACATACATCATACAGACATGTCCAGGGCATGGGAGCAGATATACATGCTTTGTGAATTCCTACTAATCCTGCAGATCTTATTACCTCAGTTATTACTTTGCAAAGTTAAGTCTTTTTTTTTTAAATATTTTATTTATTTGAGAAAGAGAGAAAGCAAGAGAGAGAGAGAGCATAAGCCAGGGGGAGAGGCCGTGGGAGTGGGAGAAGCAGACTCCCTACAAAGCAGGGCGCCCAACCACATGGTACTTGATCCCAGGACCTTGGGATCATGACAAGAGCCGAAGGCAAATACTTAGCTGACTGAGCCACCCAGCCTCCCCAATAAGCCTTTTTATTTTAACATCAACTTTAACAGATAAGACCAGGGTCTTCTCACAGATCTCTGTGCTTACTATTTGTGTAATAGGTAATTATAAGGTTAATTGTATAATGTGACATTGTTCAACATTTCAACTAAATTCTGCTATCAATGAGAGGGGCAACCTGGTGAGTTTGTTCACATTACCTCTTTAGCATACAGCACAGATAGTGAACTGTTCAATAAATACTGGTTCAAAATATAAATTAAATGTCATGATCAATATAATATTGTATCGTCACAGTAGTATCCAATTCCATGACAAAAAGCCATAACTTTATAAAGATTCTTTTGACTGCCAGTTCTATTTAAGATTCTTAAGGGAAAAACAAAACAACACTATTCTGCAGATCTGAAAAACAAGAATTTAAATTAAAAAACTAAACTGAATATTAAGTACATAACTTTGTTATTAATAGTGTTAAGAAATACTTCATAATTATTAAAAGATTACATGTTGGGGGCCCTCGATACCAATCCAGATTTAGATGCACACAGAAAACGACTCATGGCGAGTAGTCTATAGTCATATTCATTACAGTGAAAGGTTAAGATTTGTTTCAGTGGAAGAATACAAAGAAAAATCAGCAAAGGGAAAAGGCACCTGCAACAAATTTTGAAGGAAACTAGATGCAAGCTCTTAAGAGTGAATCCCACTGGAGTCACATAAGATTCACTTAATTCCTTCAACAGTGAGTTGTGACAATGCATTCAGAGTGCTATCTACCAAAAAAGCTTATTAAAGATTTAGTGTTCAAGATGTGTACTGAGAGCTGGTCCTGTAGATACCCTCTGTTTAGCACAGACCAAAATTCCAGACTCTCAGAGGGAAAGCGGGTGTTCAACATAAACTAGATTGTTTGTATAGAGTTTAGGCACAGTGAGACTCTTATCAGTTATGGAATTGTGGGAACATTCTTAAAATCCAAGTTCCATACACCAATGAAGAACTAAACTTTTGAGAAAGACCTTTCTAAGGAAAGTAATCTCAGGTCTGCTATATTAACTTGTTTTTGCACAGGTTCATCACCTATGCAAAAAAATAAGGAACAAGTCATGTTGTTCCTTGGATTTTACTCACAAAGACAATGATCTACTACAAAGAACAAATCTGAAGCTGTTCTAATTGACAAAGCACTGGACTGTACAAATTTATTCCCATGCGACCAAGCCTCCTATGTATCTAAGAGGAATTATTTAGGGACTAAGGTGGGGAACACAATCAATAGTAAACTATATTTAATATGTTAATGACTAACATAAAAATCATGGAAATCACGAACAAATGCTTAAAAACAACATGAATGTCATCATTTGTGAACAGAGAATTTATATATATATTTCTAGCTTTGAAGATAAAATATACTTTATTTTGAATGCTTGAGAGTAGCTATCAAGACTATAATTGTATCATTTCAGGTATAATCTTTATACATAAAGCTTTCTAAAGGAATAAAATGCTGTTTTATAGCCTATTTACTTCCAAAATTACATAATAAGAAACTTTTCAATGTGTTTTTTTCCAATACATAATAGTAATCATTAGTTTAATTCAGTAAAATCCTACTTAACACATAGAAAATGCAAAGCCCTTAATTGTATGTGATCTAGCATTTGGCATGTCACCATCATCATCGTATTTGTATATTAGTTTTTCCTTCAGAGAACTTTCTCACTTGTGCGCAGACTCCAAATCTTCCTACTAAGATTAACTCTGACTATAGTCCACTCTTCCTGTCAGATAATAAAAACCAACTAATAGCTTCTAAAAATTGCAGTCTACCAGAAGAGAAAACCAAACTATTCATCCCTATAAAATAACTAGGATAAAAAAGAAAATTAGAGAATGTAAATCTATATAAAGGTGGGGAAATTAACATCTGCAACTTCAGATACCCATGCAAGAAGAGGAAAGACAGGAACCACAGAAAAGAGGGGAAGAGAAATCCTAGCAGAGGCAGAATGCAAAGAAAAAAAGAAAGAATTAATTAATTAAATAAATAAATAAAATCACAGTGACTGAATTAGGCAATATTGAGACTAGGTCTAAGACTTGATAGATAAGAAAGTGGCTGCTAGCCAGTGTAAAAGAAGAAGCTTACAAGTACACAGGAACAAACACAGCAGTCTTAAGAAGGTACCACTTTGTGGGAAATGAGAGGCAACAGAGAAGAGGTAGACAGTCCTTAGAGGCTTGGTGATACAGTGAAAGGGAGAAGCAAGTTATGAAAAGTACAGAACCTATGGAAACATGAAATTATCTTAGAATCAGAAGATACTACTGCACACAAAAAAAAAGGAAAAAAGAGAAAAAGAGAAAAAGGTAAAGGAGAAAACTGCTATGTTCAACCTACTGTTTTGTTTTGTTTTTTTTTAAATAAACATATATTTTTATCCCCAGGGGTATAGGTCTGTGAATCACCAGGTTTACACACTTCACAGCACTCACCATAGCACATACCCTCCCCAATGTCCATAACCCCACCCCCGCCAAACCCCCTCCCCCCATCAACCCGCAGTTTGTTTTGTGAGATTAAGAGTCACTTATGGTTTGTCTCCCTCCCAATCCCATCTTGTTTCATTTACTCTTCTCCTACCCCCTTAACCCCCCATGTTGCATCTCCTCTCCCTCATCTCAGGG
>NW_019154095.1:21891077-22035965 GCF_002288905.1 Enhydra lutris kenyoni | reverse complement strand
TAGAGTTGCTCATAGTATGTTCTTATAATTGTCTGTATTTCTTTGGTGTTCGTTGTGATCTCTCCTCTTTCATTCATGATTTTATTTATTTGGGTCCTTTCTCTTTTCTAACCTACTCTGTTTTATAAAGAGAAAAGGGTACCTGGAATTAACAAATTCAAAAACTAGTATCCTAGGGAGGCCTGGCTGGCTCAGTCAGTAGAGCATGTGACTTCTGACCTTGGGATTGGAGCCCCATGTTGCGTGTAGAGATTACTTAAAAATAAAACTTAAAAAAAATTAGTAGGCTACTCAGAAGTCTCACCATCACCTCCATGTATAAATTGTTATTTCTAGTCTAAAAAAAGAAAAATATTTTAGAAGCAACATATAGCCAGTGGTATCCACACAATACTACTATAAAAAGAAAACAAAAGTAAGAAGCATAATTCTTCAACTGATAAAAAATTTACTTGAAAAAACAACCATGAAGAGAAAAATAAAACACAGTATTCCAACTTGTATTAGGCATCATTAAATAAGCATTTGAGGATAAAAAAAATCTCAAATCAGAAATCCAAATGCTCAAAATAGAAGTGAATAAAAATAGAAAGATGTTACGTGAGAGCTGAAAGAAACCAATACAAGGAGAAAACCAAGCTAAACAAAGTGGAATCCTTGCAGAAATGAACACTGCATTACTCAATGCTCAAAAACCAAAGTTAACTGAAAATGTAATAAAGGACACTATTGAAAAGAATTTGAAACAGGTAAGAGAACAAAAAATAAAAGTGAAAAGGCATGATTTAAAAGTTGGACTAAAAAGATAGAAGAGGATGGGGGACACTAATTTTATGGTAGTAAAATGCTAGAAGCAATCTTGGTATGCTCCAGGGTCTGTACCTCAGACCCTGGGAGGTACAGAAAAAAGAGGACATAATCTTTTTCCTTTTAGAACCACTCCTGGAGAATTCCTCACAATAAAAAAAAACACATCCAGCTACAGCTCTCCTAAAAAATTCAAGCACCTTTAAATTAACCAAGTGCTGGACCTGCCATCTTCTACCAAAAGGCTCTAACTTCGATGGGCATTCTTAAGCTTGAGGAATTTATGGAAAACATTAATGGCTACTGGACATCCATACAAAATACCAATTAACCTTTCTAGATGTTCCTCTTAGCCCATTCCATGGCTGTTGTCTCCTGGGAGCAACAAGGGATATCGTATCAGTGGCATGGGCAAATAAAACAAGTTAGACTATCCTCAGGTGGGCTATCTAACATCAGGCACACAATTTAATCATGCAAACTGAGTAGGGAACCCCAAATCTACCAACCAGTCAAAAGACTACACTGGGAGCACTGTCAAGCAGTGCCCCTTAAATGAGGTAGGTGCCACTTCGGAAACCTCAATAATTGTAAGCAACATTTCATTGGGGCACAATATATACTCTTTAGGACTGTGCTTCTCATGTGAAAGTCTAATACTATCTTAACATCCCT
Organism: Enhydra lutris kenyoni; assembly: GCF_002288905.1. Classification (NCBI taxonomy): domain Eukaryota; kingdom Metazoa; phylum Chordata; class Mammalia; order Carnivora; family Mustelidae; genus Enhydra; species Enhydra lutris. The sequence goes on along the minus strand of NW_019154095.1, from coordinate 22,034,483 downwards.
CAATACCACAGTAAACTGTACCTAAGGATGGATCAGTCATAAGAGACAACCTAGTATTTAATGTTTAAGAAAGCATATAGCTTCAGCTACAACAATCAGACAAGAAAAAGAAAAGGCATCCAAATCAGTAAGGAAAAAGTAGAGTTGTCACTATTTGAAGATGACATGATGCTATTCATAGAAAGCCTCCACCATCAAGACTCCACAAAAAAACTTAGAATAAATGAATTCAATAGTGTCCCAGGATGTAAAATTAATACACAGAAATCAGTTCTATTTCTATACATTAATGAAGTAGTAGAAAGAGAAGTTAATAAAACAATTACATTTACAATTGCACCAAAAAGAATAAAACATTTAGGAATAAACTAAAATGTAAAAGACCTGTAATCTGAAAACTATAAAAAAACTGATGTGAAAAACTAAAGGCAACACAAACAAATGGCAAGATATTCCACGCTCACGGACTACCCAAAGCATTCTACAGATTCAATGAAATCCCAATCAAAAAGCAACAGCATTTTTCACAGTACTAGAAGAAATAATCCTAAAAATTTGTATGGAGCCACAAAAGACTCCAAAGCACCAAAGCAATCTTGAGAAGGAAGAACAAAGCTAAAAGCAACATAACCTAGATTTCAAAATCTACTACAAAGCTACAGTAATCAAAAAAGTATGGGTACTGCCACAAAAACAGACATATAGATCAATGAAAAAGAACAGAGAACCCAAAAATAAACTCACATGTATATGGTCAATTTATCTACAACAAAGAAGTCAAGCATATACAATGGGGAGAAAAACATCTCTACATATAAAAGAACAAAACTGGACCCACTTTCTTATACCACATATAAAAATAAGCTCAAAATATGCTTTAAAGATCTAAATGTAAGACCTTTTATGAAGCCATAAAATTCCTTGAATATCACATAGACAATAATTTCTTGGATATGGGTCTTAGCAAATTTTTTTTCATCTGTCTCCTTAGGCAGAGGAAACAAGCAAAAAGAAACAACTGGGATTACATCAAAATAAAAAGCTTTGTACAATGAAGGAAATTAACGTAAGGAAATCAACAAAACAATGTAACAAACTGAATAGAAGATATTTACAAATGATATATCTGATAAGGGGTTAATAAGCAATATATATAAAAAACTCATACAACTCAACATTGAGGAGGATTCCAAAGATGCCAGAGAGTGAGAGACCTAAATTTCCTCTGGTCCTAGGATTTCAGCTAGATAGCAAACCACTGTGAACACCTGTGAACTCAACAAGAGATCGAAGAAAAGAATAGCAGCAAGACTATGCACAGAAAATCAACCACTTCTGGAAGGCAGGACACACAAAGAAGTGAATCTGAGGCAATATACAGGAAGATAGACTGTGGGTGCAGGGAACCTCTGTCAGCTGGCTACCCACAAGTGATAGAGCAGCAAAGCACAAAACTGGAGCTTTTAGAAGTCTGCTCCCAAGAGGGACATTGCTCCAGTGGCTACATGGGAGGTGGAACCCTTGCTAGAACACTGTGGTCTCAGGACTCCAGGATAACAGAAGGACTGAGGGTGTCTGAATGCAGCAGAGCTCCGGTGTTGAGTGGGGAAGCTGGCTGCAAAGACTGAGCCAAGGAGTGGGCTCTCAGCTCAGGGTTGCCATAACCAGGATCCATGGCATAGTTGGGCCACTGCACTTCGAGCAGGGACCAAACAAGCAGCAGATAGATGGAGATACCCTGTCCTCCTCCAGGAGGAGCGGTATAGGAGAACACCAAAGGAATCTGCGGGGTTTGGAGACTCCAAACAGGGTCACATGCCAAAACAGAAATGCTTGGACACAGGCTGGCTGAGCACAGACTGCAGCCAGAGCAGGGAGACAGGAGTAATTGACTGCTTTTCTCTGAGGGCCCACTGAGGAGTGGGGCCCCAAGGTCTTGACTCCTCTTGGCCAGACACTGGGAGGCCGCCATTTTCATTCTCATCCTCTCAAGCTGTATGGAAAGCTTTCAGGGAAAAAAAGCTACCAAGAGCAAACCTGAGCAGATTACATAGCCTGGCCCCTGGCAAGGGTGGTGCAATTCCACCTCCAGCAAAAACATTTGAGAATCACTGCAACAAGCCCCCTCCCCCAGAAGATCAGCAAGAAAATCCAGCCAAGACCAAGTTTTCCAATCGAGAACTGCAAAACTCCAGCGCTGGGGGAATATAGCACATAGAATTCATGGCTTTTTCCCCATGATTCTTCAGTCTTTCAAAGTTAACTTTTTAAAATTTTCTTAATTTTTTTTCTATTTCCTTTTTTAAAATTTCTCCCCTTAATTCAACTTAATTCCTTAATCCAACTTAATTCCTTTTTTATTTTTATTTTTTTTAAGATTTTTTTATTTATTTGACAGACAAGAGATCACAAGTAGGCAGAAAGGCAGGCAGAGAGAGAGGAGGAAGCATGCTCCCTGCCGAGCAGACAGCCCAATGAGGGGCTCGATCCCAGGACCCCGGGATCATGACCTGAGCCAAAGGCAGAGGCTTTAACCCACTGAGCCACTCAGGCGCTCCTTAATTCCTTTTGTAAAAACCTTCTTTAATTTTCATTTTTACAGTCATATTCTATCCCTTCATTTTATCTAACCTTATTTTTTGTATATATATGTTTTTCATTCGTTAAAATTTTGGGATGCAGATTCTTCTAACTGACCAAGATATACCCTAAATCTAGTGGATGGCTATTCACCTGCCTGATCATATTTTCTCCATTTTTAAAAAAATTTTGCTTCTCTTTTCAACCAATTTCTTATCTTATCTATTCCTTTTGTGAATTGATTTACCTGCCTTATCATATTTTCTCCATTTTTTAAAAAAAATTTTGCTTCTTTCTCTTTTCAACCAATTTCTTATATAATCCTTTTGTAAAATCCTTTTTAATTTTCATTTTTATAGTCATAGTCTGTTCCTTCATTGTATTCACCCTTGTTTTTGTATATAGATAAGTTTCTCTTTCTATAAAAGTTTGGGAGGCAGTTACTTCTAACAGACCAAAATACAATAAAAATCTAGTGTGTGGTTCTGTTCTATTCACGAACACAATCATGTTCTTTTTTTATTGTTTTTTTGTCCCCCCTACCCTGCCATTATGGGACCCTTCTGATTTGTTTACTGTATATTTTTCTGGGGTCGTTGTTACCCTTTTAGCATTTTGTTCCCTCATTCATCTATTCTTCTCTGAACAAAATGGAAAAATGTCAAAATGGACAAAATAACAAAATGGAAAAAATCACCTCAAAAAAAAAAAAAAAAGGAAAAGAAAAGAAAAAAGAACAGGAGGCACTACCAACTGCCGGGAAGCTAATCAACATGGATACTAGTAAGATGTCAGAACTGGAGTTCAGAATAACTACAGAATAACAATTATAAAGATACTAACTGGGCTTGAAAAAAAGCATAGACGATACATGAAAATCCCTTTCTGGATAAATAAAATCTAACCAAGTTGAAATCAAAAAGGCTATTAATGAGGTGCTATAAAAAATGGAGGTTCTAACTGCTAGCATAAATGAGGCAGAAGAATTAGTGATATAGAAGACCAAATGATGGAAAATAAAGAAGCTGAGAAAATAAAGAGATAAACAACTACTGGATCACAAGGGAGAATTCAATAGATAAGCGATACTGTAAAGCAAAACAATACTAGAGTAACTAAGATCCCAGAAGGAGAAAGAGAGGGGCAAAAGGTGTACTGGAGCAAATTATAGAAAAGAACTTCCCGAATTTGGGACAGGCATCAAAATCCAGGAGGCACAGAGACCCCTTCAAAATCAATAAAAATAGATCAACAGCCCAACAACTAATAGCAAAACTTACAGATCTCAGAGACAAAGAGAAAAATCCTAAAAGCAGCTGAGGACAAGAAGTCTGTAACCTACATTGGTAGAAACATAAGATTGGCAACACACCTATCCAGAGAACTGGCAAGCCAGAAAGGACTGGCATGATATATTCAGGGTACTAAAGGATAAAAATATGCAGCCCAGAATACTATATCCAGCTAGGCTGTCATTAAATATAAGAGACATAACAAGCCTCCAGGACAAACAGCAACTAAAAGAATTTGTGGTCAACAAACCAGCCCTATAAGAAACACTGAAAGGAATCCTCTAAACAAAGAGAGAGCCTAAAAGTAACAGAGCCCAGAAAGGAACAGATACAATACATAGTAACAGTCACATTACAAGCAATACAATGGCACTAAATTCCTATCTTTCAATAGTTACCCTGAATGTAAATGAGATAAATGCCACGATCAAAAGACACAGTATCAGAATGGATAAAAAGACAACACCCAACAATATGCTGTCTGCACTATACTCATTTTAGTCCCAAAGACACCTCCAGATTTAAAATGAGGAAGGGAAAACAATTTACGATGTTAATGGACATCAAGAACAAGCTGGAGTAACAATCCTTATATCAGACAAATTAGATTTTAAATCAAAGACTATAATAAGAGATGAGGAAGGACATTATATCATACTTAAAGGGTCTATTCAAAAAGAAGACCTAACAATTATAAATATTTATGCCTCTTACATGGGAGCAGCCAATTATATAAGCCAATTAATAACAAAATCAAAGAAAAACATTGACAATAATACAATAATAGTAGGGGACTTTAACACCCCCTCACTGAAATGGACAGATCATGTAAGCAAAATATCAACAAGGAAAAGAGAGCTTTAAATGACACACTGGATCAGATGGACTTCATAGATATGCTCAGAACATTCCATCCCAAAGCAAGAGAATACATATTTTTCTCAAGTGCACAGAATAGATCACATCCTGGGTCACAAATCAGGTCTCAACAGGTACCAAAAGATTGGGATCATTCCCTGCATATTTTCAGATGACAGTGTTTTGAAACTAAAACTCAATCACAAGAGGAAAGTTGGAAAAAACTAAATACATGGAGGCTAAAGAGCATTCTACTAAAGAATGAATGGGTAAACCAGGAAATTAAAGAAGAATTTAAAAAAATTCATGGAAACACATGAAAATGAAAACAACTGTTCAAAATCTTTGAGATGCAGCAAAAGTGGTCCTAAGAGGAAAGTATATAGCAATACAAGCCCTTCTCAAGAAACAGATAAGGTCTCAAATACACAACCTAATCCTACACCTAAAGGAGCTGGAGAAAGCATAGCAAATAAAGGCTAAGGCCAGCAGGAGAAGAGAAATAAAAGATCAGAGCAAAAATCAATGAAATAGAAACCAAAAGAACAGTAGAACAGATCAGCAAAAGTAGGAGCTTTGGTTCTTTGGTTCTCTGAAAGAATTAATAAGAGTGATAAACTCCTAGCCAGACTTATCAAGACAAAAGAGAAAGGACTGAAATAAACAAAAGAATTTCATGAATAAAAGAGATCACAACCAGCACCAAAAAACACAAACAATTATAAGAACATATTATGAGCAGCTACAGGCCAACAAACTAGACAATATGAAAAAAACAATCTATATGCATTCCTAGAGACATATAAACTACCAAAACTGAATGAGGAAGGAATAGAAAACCTGAACAAACCCATACCTAGCAAGGAAATTGAGGCAGTAATCAAAAAATCTCCCAAAAAACAAAAGCCCAGGACCACATGGCTTCCCAGGGGAATTCTATCAAACATTTAAAGAAGAACTAATACCTATTCTCCTGAAACTGTTCCAAAAAAATAGAAACAGAAGGAAAACTTCCAAATTCATTTTATGTGGCCAGCATTACCTTGATCCCAAAAGCAGACAAAGACTCCATCAAAAAGGAGAATTATAAACCAATCTCCCTGATGAACATGGACGCAAAACTCCTCACCAAAATACTAGCTAATAGGATCCAACAGTACATTAAAAGGATTATTTACCATGACCAAGTGGGATTTATTCCTGGGCTGTAAGGTTGGTTCAATGTCCACATATCAATCAATGTGAAACAATACATTAATAATAATACATTAATAAGAGAAAGAACATGAACCATATGATCCTCTCAACAGATGCAGAAAAAGCATTTGACAAAGTACACAACTATTCTTGACTAAAACTGTTCACAGTGTAGGGAGACAGGATACATACCTCAATATCGTAATAGCCGTCCATGGAAAACCCACAACAAGTATCATTCCCAGTGGGGAAAAACTGAGAGCTTTCCCTCTAAGGTCAGGAACACGGCAGGGATGTCCACTATCACCAGTGCTATTCAACACAGTACTAGAAGCTCTAGACTCAGCAATCAGACAACAAAAAGAAATAGAAGACATCTGAATTGGCAAAGAAGTCAAACTCTCACTCTTGGAGATGATATATTTTAGGTGGAAAACCCAGAAGACTCCACCCCAAAATTGTTACAACTCATACAGCAATTCAGTAAAATGGCAGGATATAAAATCAATGCAAAGAAATCAGTTACATTTCTATACACCAGCAACAACATAGAAGAAAGAAATTGAGCTGATCCCATTTACAATTGCACCCAAAACCATAACATACCTAGGAATAAACCAAACCAAAGAGGCAAAGAAACTGTACTCAGAAAACTACAGAATACTCATGAAAGAAACTGAGGAAGACACAAAGAAATAGAAAAACCATTCCATGCTCAGGGACTGGAAGAACAAATATTGTGAAAATGTCTATGCTACCTAGAGCAGTCCACACATTTAATGTAATCCCTATAAAAATACCATCAACCTTTTTCACAGAAATGGAACAAATAATCCTAAAATTTGTATGTACCCAGAAAAGACCCCAAATAGCTAAAGGAGTGTTGAAAAAAACCAATGCTGGTAGCATCACAATTACGGACTCCAAGCTCTATTACAAAGCTGTCATCATCAAGACAGTATGGTACTGGCACAAAAAGAGACACACATATCAACAGAACAGAATAGAGAGCCCAGAAATTGACCCTCAACTCTGTGGTCAACTAATCTTCAACCAAGCAGGAAAGAATGTCCAATGGAAAAAAGTCTCCTCAACAAATGGTATTGGGAAAATTGGGAAGCCACATGCAGAAGAAACTGGACCACTTCCTTACACTTTACACAAAAATAGACTCAAAATGGATGAAAGACCTCAATGTGAGACAGGAGTTCATCAAGATCCTTGAGGAGAACACAGGCAGCAACCTCTTTGACCTCAGCCACAGCAAATTCTCCCTAGATACAATGCCAAAGGCAAGGGAAACAAAGGCAAAAATGAACTATTGGGACTTCATCAAGATAGTTTCTGCACAGCAAAGGAAACAGTCAACAAAACCAAAAGACAACAGACAGAATGGGAGAAGATATTTGTTTGCAAATGACATAGCAGATAAAGGACTAGTATCCAAAATCTATAAAGAACTTACCAACTCAACACCCAGAAAACAAACAATCTAATCAAGAAATGGAGAGAAAACATGAACATGCATTTCTGCAAAGAAGACATCCAAATGGCCAACAGACACATGAAAAAGTGCTCAACATCACTCAGCATCAGGGAAATCCAAATCAAAACCACAGTGAGATACCACCTGACACCACTCAGAATGGCTAAAATTAACCACTCAGGAAATGACAGGTGTTGGTGAGGATGTGGAGAAAGGAGAACCCTCCTACAGTATTATTGGTGGGAGTGCAAGTTGGTGCAGGCACTCTGGAAAACAGTATGGAGGTTCCTCAGAAAGTGGAAATTTGATCTACCCTACAACCCAGCAATCTGCACTACTGGGTATTTACCCCAAAGATACAAATGTAGTGATCCAAAGGGGCACTTGCACCCCATGTTTACAGCAGCAATGTCCACAATAGCCAAACTATGATAAGAGCCCAGATGTCCATCAATAGATAAATGGATAAAGATGATGTGGTGTATATATATACAATGGAATATTATGCAGGTATCAAAAAAAGAAATCTTGCCGTTTGCTACGACATGGTTGGAACTAGACAGTATTATGCTAAGCAAAAGAAGCAAGTCAGAGAACATTTATCGTATGACTTCATATGATCTCAATTTGAGAAACAAGCCAGAGGATCAGAGGGGAAGAGAGGGAGACAGACTATACGAGACTCAATCTCAGGGAACAAACTGAGGGTTGCTGGAGTGGAGGTGAATGGGGAGAGATGGGGTGGCTGGGTGATGGACACTGGGGAGGGGTATGTGCTATGGTGAGTGCTGTGACTTCTGTAAGACTGATGAATCACAGTCCTATACCCTGAAACAAGTAATTCATTATACGTTATTAAAATTTAAAAAAAAAAAAATCACCCAGCTAGTAAAAAGGAAAAAAAATAGAACAACAACAAAAAAAATACTCAACATCAAGGAAACAAAAAAAATCTAATTAAAAAATGGACAGAGGACATGAATAGACATTTCTCCAAAGAAGACGTACATATGGCCAAAAGACACAGGGAAACACAAATCCAAATCACATTGGGTATCATCTCACACTAGTCAGAATGGCTAGTACCGAGAAGACAAAAAATAACAAGTGTTGGTGAGACTGCAGAGAAAAGGAAACTTGTGCACTGTTGGTGGGAACGTAAATTTGTGCAAACCACCGTAGAAATGGAGGTTCCTCAAAAAATTAAAATACCAAATGACCTAGTAATTCCACTTGTGAGGATTTATCCAGAAACAGAAAATACTAATTCAGAAGAATACAGGCAGGCCTATGTTCATTGAAGCATTATTTCCAATATCCAAGGTATGAAAGCAACATAGTGTCCATTGATAGATGACTGGATAAAAAAGATACGGTATATATACAATGATGTATTACTCAGTCTTAAAAAAGAATAAAATTTTGCCATCCACAACATGGATACACTAGAGGTTATGCTAAGTGAAACAGTCAAAAACAATTATCATATGATTTCACTTTCTCCTTCTCCCTCTGTCTCTCCCGATCTCTCTCTCAAGCAAAAAACATCTTTAAAAATAAACAAAAGATTAAGTTTCAAAAAAACATTAAAAATAAAGTACAGCATAGGGAATACAGTCAATAATATTGCAATAACTTTGTATGGTGACAAATGGTCACAACACTTACGGTAATGTACAGAAATGTCAAATCACTCTGTTACACACCTGATAATAACTTATGTCACTATACTTCCATTTCAGATTTTAAAAAACTGAAACAAAAAATAATAAAAGACATTTTGAAGACAAATGCAAAATTTAAAAATGGAGAGTATAAGAAGAATATATCATTGAATTAATGTCAATTCTCTTCAAAGTGATAATGGTTTTCTGATTATGTAAGATAATCCCTTTCTGAAAAGTTGCATACTGCAGTACTCAGTGGTGATATTTCATGTCTAAAAATTATAGATATATTTGGTGATATGGGACACATTTTTGACCTGTACTTAATAAAAGAATGAAAGCAAAATATGGCAAAATGGTTAATAATTTGTGAATGTTGGTAAACGGTAGACTGGTATCCTTGTACTACTGTTTCAACTTTTGTAGGTTTGAAATTTAAAAGATGGGGGACTAAAGCTGGGCTTATAAACATGGAAATGGAATTTGGAATATGGAAAACACCAAGAGCTCCAACAATGCTATAATGTCACATAGATAGTAAGTGTTCATTGAAAATACTAAAAGAGTTGGGATTATCCAATCTCAGGAAGAGACACCTAGAACCAAATTTATAAAGTCATATATATATGCTTTCACTTAAAAAAAAAAACATTAACCTAGATGAAGCTCAGCAATAACCTGAGATCTTCATTTATATTACACTAGTCGTGGACTCAAGCAAGCCTGAAACAGTTCTCACTACCCAGGCAAAAAAGGTGTGAATATCAAGAGTTTGCCAGTCTTTGTCAAAAAAGTGAAATACTCTGTTCAGGTAGCCAAGCATATGAGGAAAACTTAAGAATTAAGTCCATGGAGAAAAGCTATCTAAGGAAAAAAGGAAATGATGAGGTTATGGTCCCAAAGCCATTTATAAAGCACTTAAAGTGCATCAAGTTATGTACAAGAGTAATTTTATTTATACATAATTTTCACCTTCTGTGTTCACTTTGGAATCTAATCTCCTAATAACTGTAACCTCACTGTAGTAAAACAAAAGGCTGATGAGCTCTTTTCCACATAATTTTGGCCAGCCATCTAAATTGCCAGGCCCTGTTTGAGATGGCTTCTCTGAATGAAAGCTTTTCATGATTTAATGAGTTTAAGAAATGCTTGCTGATGGATCCCCCCTGTCCTATAATTAGTAATCTTAGACGGGAATGCAAAATCAAAATGGAAATTACAGTTCACAGGGTAAAAGCAAAAACAACAACAACAACAAAAAAAAAAAAAAAAAAAAACAGGTACACTTAAGGGAAATATTAAACTCTACTAGCTCTGGAGTTCCAAAACTCAACCCTGACAGGTATTAGCTGTGTGACTATAGATAAATTATATAACCTGTCAGCTTTGATGTTCCCATCTATGAAACAGGTTATTTTTTCAGGCCTACTTTCTTGACTAGTGAGAATGTATATATAATAACTGAATAATGGGACCCCAATAGTTTATACATACTAATTATATTTAGAGAAGGAAGGATGTTACCCAGGTAACATTCATATGTCAGTATATTTTTTCATGCTCCTTGTAAAAATATATTTATAATTGCTAATTTTTTTCATTTATTGAGTCCAATAAGATACTAGTCTCCAACAAGTCACCAAAACTTTTATTATACATGTACCCTGTTTGATTCTACATGTATTTTCCTTCACCTGAATTTTTTTTTCCTGCATCTACTGATCCATAGTTAATAACCTTAGAAAAGGATATTTTGTTCCTAGGATTTTTCATGTATTCTGGAAGAAATGAGTAACTTTGTGGTAGAATACACCTACTAGATTTAGCAATTACAGGACAATCGGACAAAGGAAGTTTGGAGTTAACACTCAGGGGAGGTGAGAATTGTACTGAGTAGTCTTCATTAACAACTTCATTTGGCCAAGGAGTTTGATATTAGCATTGAGGAAGGTGAGAACTGAATTCTGAAATTTGTTAATAAACTAAATTGTAAGAAGGAAAAGCAGAATGATTTAGTGAGAGGCTTACAGGAAGCCAATAGCTCATTCACTAGCCTTTCAGCTAAGAAAAGCAACTGGAAAATCTAGGTATGAGTCAACTCTAAAAGAAAATTTCACCTTTCATTAAAAAAGGAAGAAAAGCAGAAACATCTCACAGAGGAAAGCACTAAGATTTTTAAATTACAGCTATGAAAAAAATTTTATCTGTGGATTTTTCAATGATTCTGTAGAATTCTAAAAATTACAGCAGTACTATAAAAATGGTCAAAAATTCCAATGACACAGAAGGATTCAGGAAAATTTAATTCACGTTTTAAAAAAAAAAAGGATGGCTACTGATGATGGGTTGCCTTTCTCAATGAATCTGCATCTCCCCTTGAGGCTTAATTTATAATAGAGAAATTAAATTTGAATAATTTTTCTTGAAAATTTTTCTTGAAACTTCTCTCTATATTCCATCATAGTTGTCACCTTGAGATCTGTTTGATCCACACTGCCTATCATATGAAATACACTTAGTACTCTCTTGGCTCAATAATAGATCAAAGAGTACTCCTGAACCACAATTATTTAACAGACCTTCCTTTGAGATTTATATTATGCTGTAGTATAAATTTATAATCTTCATCTAATAAAGTCCAAGATATCCCTCTATCAGCTCACTTAATTTTTTTCCTCTCCAGTTCCATTATCATCCTTAGTAATTTCAAATACATGTTTATAATCCAGACATTACCACATCTAAAAGTTCCTCAAATGTCTCTACAAAATAAACAATCATCTACATTATACTTCAGTAATTTACTTATTTAAAAAAAAATCTTTTGTACCTACTTTCTAATTTTCAATCCCACCCTACTTTTATATAAAACCTGTTTTACACTCTTGTGAGAATTTAGCTTTATTATATCACACCTAATTTATTAGCTATCCCTAGCTTCCTCTGACCACCACAACCAAATCTGAACCCAGAGTTCTATCTTTCAAATATACTCTTGCTAGCACTCTCAAATCATTTGCCTCCTCATCTACTTCACACCATAAACCAAGTATGTTAACCTCTAAGGAGAGTGTTCTTTCTCCTTCACTGCTGTGTACTGGGGAACAAAATCATTAAATTCTACAGATTCTTCACTAAGAATTTGGGGATCATAGTTTCAAAAGGATTCTCAAGGCTATATGGTCATTCAATTAGTTAAACCTTCCCATTCCCACTGCTCCTCAATGAAAGTACATAAATGAAACCTATGAATCATGTACCTGCTTCTTACCTTCCCCTTCTCTATACTGGCTGCACACTAGAATTACCTAGAGATCTTATTTTTTTTTTAAATGTCAATGCCGTGGCCCTACACCAAAACAATTAAGTCAGAATTTGAATGGGGGTGAGGGGTAAGAATTCTGGGTTTGGGAACCATGTCTGCTTTTTTACTTTTTATTTGCTTCTAAACCTTCATCTATTTTTTCTTCTCTAAAGTTATCTTAACTTTTCCTGATAACTTCCTTTTTCTCTTATAAATCTAAAACTTTTCTAAAATTTTCAAGTTTATTACAAAATAGGCTGTAAAAAACAGGTTATTTGACCTATGTGTCATTAAAAAATTAAGAATCTGTGTTCGGCAATTCATTTAACTACATAATCCATTAGGTAAAATAATACCTAACGGATACACCATTTAACAGTATGTTGTAGTTTATGTCATCACAATACATACAACTTTATGTAATTGTGAAGTTACATAAATACTTGAATAATAATAAGAAGACATATATTTTTGTGGAAACATAACTGTTACATCAAAATGCCAATTAAGGTAGTGTTTTTGTCTGAGTAGGTTTTATGGCATCCTTGAAGGCATACGGTCTTATCCAAATGTGCTAGCCCAGTTATGACAACACTCTTAATGCCAACTCGAGTACTGGCCTTGTGTAAGACAGAAGGAGAAACCAAAATCATCTGCAATGCTGGTTTTCAAAATACTCTTTTTTTTTTTAAAAGATTTTATTTTTATTTATGGAGAGAGAGCAAGAAAGAGAAAGCATGAGTGGGGGTGGGGGTGGGCAGAGGGATAATCAGACTCCCTGCTGAGCAGTAAGCCTGCTGTGGGGCTTGATCCCAGGATGGAACCAAAGGCAGACACTTAACTGAGCCACCCAAATGCCCCTCAAAATACTTTTGCTCACCATCTTCTCTACCCACTTTTAGACATGCCCCCAACATAGAGTCATTATTACATCATAAGATCCTTCTAGAAAATGTTGAGACACTAAAATTCCTTTCCTGCAAACTAGTCTGAGAGAAACAACATTTTTCATTGACCCGTGTTACTAATAACTTCAATTTCCACTAGAATTCACAATGATTTAAATTCTAAAAGTATACATATGAATATACAATGTGGAGAGTCACTCTGTGGAACCACCACATAAAAAGTATTCTCGAAGAGAAAAAGTGTTTGGCCAAGAGACAACCTGAATTATCCTTAGCCATCGAGGAAATGAAATATGTAATTTAAAATCATGAGGCCCAGATGGTTTCACTGAAAAATTCTATCAAATATTTAAAGAAAAATTAACATAATCTTCTAAAATTATTTAATTTTACACAATCTCTTCTAGAAAGTAAATAAGGAAGGAAATTTCCCAACTCATTTTATGAGGCTACTATTAGCCTAATAACAAATTAGACAAAAAGCAGTATAAAAAATGAAAAGTACAGACATATATCTCGCATGAACTTAGATACAAATTTCTAATAGACTATTATTAGTGAACAGAATCCAGCAATATATAAAAAGAGTGATATACCATAATCAAGTAGGATATATTCCAAAATGCAAGGCTCATTCAATATACCAAGATCAATTACTATAAAGCACCGTATCAAGCACCTAAAGATGAAAAGTCATATCAAATCGCACCAAAAAATTTTGATAAAATCCAACACCCATTCAGGATCAAAATTCTTAGTGAACTAGTAGAGAGCTTCCTTAACTTGGTAAAAAACATCTTCAAAAATCTTACAGCTAGTACCATCATTAAAGACTAAAGATTAAATACTTACTTCCAATGATGAGATTAAAATTTAAAACAAAAACTGAAACTTTCAGGAAAAAAATTAGAGAAAAACTGGGATATAGGGCTAAACAGAGTTCAACTAGATAAGAAAAGTAAAGCTGTAAAACAGGAAACTGGTAAACTGGACTCATAAATTAAAATCTGCAAAAGATCAGTCATGAACATGGAAAGATAAGCCATAGACTAGGAGAAAATATTTGAAAACTACATGTCTGACAAAGGACTAGTATCTACAATACATAAAGAACTCTCAAAACTCAGGAAAAAACCCAACTAGAAATGGGCAAAAGACATGAAAAGAGAGTTCATCAAAGATGTGACATACAAATAACAAATAATCAAATGAAAAGATTAACACCATTGCCATTAGGAAAATGCAAAATAAAACCATAATGAGTTATCACTACATACCTACAAAAATGAGTAAAATAAAATAATGACAAATGCCGGTGAGGATATGGAAAATCTAGAATACTCACACTGCTAGAGGAAATGTAAAATAATACAGCTACTCTAGAAAACATTTTGGCAGTTTCTTATAAAGCTAAACATACAACTACCAAACAACTTAGCTATCATGGAGAAATGAAACCTTAATTTCACAGAAAAATCTGTACCAGGATGTTCACAACAGTTGTATTTGTAATAGTCAAAAATCAGAAACAACAGATGTTCTATAACAGATGGATGGTTAGACAAACTGTAGTACATTCATACCATGAAATTTTACAAAGTAATAAAAAGAATGACTATTGACAAATGCAACAACTTAGATGGATTTTGAAGGAATTATGTTATTAAAAGCAAAACCCAAAAGATCATCAAGGGTAGGATTCCACTCCCATCACATTACTGAAACAACACAATGGAGTACAAATTTCGGATGTGGGAGGGGAATGGGAATGGGTGGATGGGTGTGGCTATAAAGGGCAAGAGGAGGGGTTCTTATGGTGACGGAACGGTTTTGTATCTTCACTATTTCAATACCAATACCCTGCTTGTGATATTATACTATAGTTTTGCAAGATGTTACCACTGGGGGACACTGAATAAAAGGTATGTTGGATCTCTCTGTATCATTTCTTACAATTGTGAACCTATAATAATTTCAAAATCAGAAATTTGTTAAAGCATTGTTGCATATGTATTTGTATTTACCCAAAATTTTCTTTGGTACATTACCACTAAAAAATATTTCATTCATTTCAAATGATTTACTTCTGTAATGTAGGGAGAAATTTCTAATCACTGGAGGTAATGAAAAGTAAGTGGACTTTTGTAGGTAAAAGTGTGTCCTCTCTATTAAACTATTAAAAAAGAATGTTTAAGGAGATAACTTCATTAACCATAAAACATAATTAGGTGACCTATACGGCAATATTAGAACCAAATTCTATCATATATTTACCTTCATACAGGATATAAAGAAGCAAATTTGTTTCATGATTATATCAGTATTTTATGCAATAAAAGAATATTAGTCTAACAAAATTATTTTCTAAAATACACTGATTTTGAGCTTGCTTATACTTTTTACAGATTTATATATTTGAGAGAGAGAGCACACTCATGAGTGGGGTGAGGAGCAGACAGAGAGAGAAAATTTCAAGCGGACTCTGCACTGAGCACAGAGCCTGACCCAGGACTCAACCTCAGGACCCATGAGATCACAACCTGAACCGAAACCGAATCAGACGTTTAACCAACTGAGCCACCCAGGTGCCCCTGATTTTGAGCTTACTTTCAAATGCACATGTATAGCTGACTATAACCTTGAATAGCTGCTGAATTCCATTATACAGATTTACATATATGTAATAAATACACAAGCACAGGATAATAATTTAAAATTATTTTAAAATACGTAAATTACCTGCACACAGAACACTGCCGCTGAGGCTGAAGAGCAGTGAACATAACAATCATAGAATAGTTTCGAGGTGGTGCCTTTATAAATTTTCGGAATTTATCACCATTCATTCGGAAGATTGAGCGCCTGGAACTCCATTCCATCAGTTGTTCTACTTTTTCAGCTAAAAGATTCTGCAATTAAAAATAGGAATTTAAATTTACACAGAGTTAACATTCTTCACTTTGTATTTCATATAAACTGAATTGCATGAGATTATGTCTTAGCCAAAATTAATTTCTCCTACAAGTTCTTTTGGTGAACGTATTCATTATTAATTGATGTATATGCATAAGATATTTCATTTCATTTATAAGTCGAAAGACTTATAAAACAGATAACAAAAGATAAACAGACTATCCAGAAAGATGAAATAGATATGCTATTCCCTAATCCTCCCACTAAATACAGCAAAAAAAATCCTCTAGCCATTACATAAAAAACAGAGTAAGGCTCTGAGAAAGGATGCCCACTGCTTAAAAAAAAGAAGGAAATCCTACTTGTGACGCACAGATAAACGTTGAGAATATTATGCTGAGTGAAATAAGCCAGTCATGTAAGGACAAACATGGCATGATTCCACTTGCTTGAGGTATCAAAAATAGTCAAACTCATAGTACTAAAGAATGGTTATTTTCAGGGATTGGGGAGGGGAAAATGGATAATTGTTGCTCAATGGAAATAAAGTTCCAGTGATGGATAATGAGTAAGGTATAGAGATCTGCTGTACAACACAGTATCTATAGTTAACAGTAGAGTATTGTGACCTTTAAAACAAGTTAAATAGGACAGATCTCATGTTAAGTATTTGTACCACAACCTATACACACATGCAAAGAAAACAAGGAAATTTATGAAGGTGCTGCATGTGTTTGGTACTTTATGTTAACAGAATCACAGATGTGTACATATGTCAAACTCATTGATACATGTATCAAATGTGTTCAATGTACTATCAATTATAATCCAATAAATCTTAAAAAAAAAAGGAGGAGGAGGAGAGAGAAGGAGAGGTAGGCCTCTTACCCTGGGATAAGGTAAAAGACTTGGTGAATTGCTCTGCACCTATCTGAGGAAGAAAAAAGATAAACCAAAAGAAATGGAAGAGATATGGAAGAGAGGTGGGAGAGAGGGACAGTAACTTGGTCAGAGCAGCATGCTTAGGTAGTAGTTGGAAAGAACATACAGGTAAGTGCACAATGGCAGACTGACAGTATGAAAAAGAACTATTACAGCTAATTACTGGGATAATTGTTACTTAAAAAAAATTTTACCTTAACAAAAAGGTATTAGTTGAAATTCATCCAATCTCAAAACAAATTATTTGGATTTGATTATATTTGACTTTGGGCCTTTAATTCTGACAGCAAATATAATATGAATATATTTCCATACAAAATAAAATAATATTCTTGTTAGACTGAAAATTAAAACTTGATACTGCTCTGCTTCATCAATACACACAAAACCGCTAAAAACTAAGCAGGACTTTTACTAACTTTTCTTAGTTTGAATTCTGAGAAATAAAATATTTTCCATGTCAAGCATAATTTACTAGTGTTTGTCTTATTATTTTAAAATCTTCAATTCTTCGTTTTGGGGCAAGATGGTGGAAGACTGGGGGACTCTATTTCAACTGGACCCCTGAATTTAGCTGGATATCTACCAAGCTAGTCTGAACACACATAAAATCAGCCTGAGATGTAAGATTATAGATATGGATCTCTATGGGGACAGAGGATCTTCAATCTAGACCTACAAAGGACAGAGTTATGATTGTGTGGACAGATATTGGAGCATAAACAGAATGGGGGAGGAGGCCACAAGAAGCTACCTACTGGAAAGTAAAATAATACACCCAGTGCAAAAACGTCCTGAACCTGGGGACCAGTGATAGCCTGCAAAAGAATGGTGGTGGAATGGGAAGCGCCAGAGAACAGCACTAGAACAGAATCCAGGAACTTAAGGGACAAACCGACGGTACTAGGATGGCTGCTTGTGTGGACCTGTGCCTGTGGACCAGGGGGACTGGCCATCGTTGCCGCTACCACAGCCCCTGCCTAAACTGCAGCCCACACCCGCCCAAACTGGTATCACATGCAGTTGTGGAGACAAAAGGGGCAGAGACAAGCAGGTCCTGGGTCGACTGCTGAGAGGACCGCTGGGGACATGCACTGCCTGTGGGAGGCTGTGGGTTGCAGTGTTGCTTACAGAGGGGGAGACTGTGTTCTGGAAGATTCAGAAAGGAGCAAACTGTGGCTTCTCTACTCTGGGACAAAGGTCTGGGTGGGGACATTTTCCTTTGCCCTGACCCTCTGGAAAGGTGCAAAAAGAGGTCAGAGAACAAAAGCCACCAGAAAACAAAAGCCAAAAAACCTGTTTCCATGGAGCCCAGCCTCTTGGTGAGGGCAGGGCAACTCCACTAAAACAGGAGTGCCTGAAAAAAAATGCAGCAGGCCCATCCCCTAGAAGATAAGCTGGAAGAACAAGAGGACAACAACCCAAGGAACCCCATAAAACTGTAAAACCCCAACACCAGAGTAAAATAGTATCCTGATCTCTTGGTGTTGCCTCATGGCCTATGTATGTCTTAGATACAACATTTTTTATGTTTTATCATGGTTCTTCTGTTTTTCTCTTTTTACCTACTTAGCATTTCAACTAGATGTTAATACAACATATTCCATAGTAACTTTTTAACTTCTACTGTTTCACACTAATTTTTCTCATTTTCATATAGATATAGATACAGATACACACACAGGTATAGATATATATGTATATAGATATACAGATATAGATATAAGCTTCAATATAGTCCTTTTTTCCCTATTCAATACTACCTTTATATACACACACACATATACACATACCAGTTTTAATTTCCCTGTAACTCTGGGAAGAAGTGTTCTCACAAAGAGAACAAAACATGCCTCGGAAGAACTGAAACACCCTACCTCACTGACATTAAGAGATTATGGCCACCCGTCCGCTCACTCCCTCTTTTTTCTTTTTTTCTTCTTTTTCCTTTTTTTTTTTTTTTTTTTTAAACATTGTAAATTTTGATTCTTGGGTTTCATTTTGGCTGGGTTTTCTTGGTGGTGGCTTCCAATCACTCTGAATTTTCCCAAGGAACACCTTGCCTGGACTGTGGTTGCTATTTTCAACTCTGTACATTCCCTGAAACACCCCTCAACAAATGACTAGGGTGGGTGAGGAACTCCCAACAAAGAAAAGAACCAGAGACAATGGTCTCTCCCGCAGACCTAATGGATATGGATATAAGCAAGATGTCCAAAATAGACTTCAGGGTAACAGTTATAAAGACAATAGCCAGGCTGGAGAAAACCATTAATGGCAACATAGATTCTCTAAGGGCAGAAATGAGAGCTAAGCAGGCAGAACTTAAAAATGCTATGAATGAATGCAATCTAAACTAGATACTCTGACAGGTAAGATAACTGAGGCAGAAAAATGAATTAATGATCTAGAGGACAAACTGATAGAAAAGAAGGAACAGGAGGAGGCCTGGAACAAACACCTTAAAATCGATGAAAACAGAATGGGAGAAATAAGTGATGCCATGAAATGTTCCACTGTCAGAATTACTGGGATCCCTGAGGGGATGGAGAGAAAGAAAGGACTAGAAGATATATTTAAGCAAACAGTAGCAAGAGAACAAACCAATGCCCCAGCATGCAACAATAAAACTCACAAATCTTAGAACTAAGGAAACCATGTTAAGGATAGTTAAGGGGAAGAGATTCCTTACATACAGAGAGAGGAACATCAGAATAATGTCAGACCTAGTCCACAGAGACCTGGCAAGCCAGAAAGGGCTGACAAGACATATTTAGGATACTAAATGAGAATAATATGCAGCCAACAATTCTTTACCCAGCAAGGCTGTCATTCAGAACAGATAGAGAGACAAGGAGCTTCTAGGGCTGGCAGAAACTGAAAGACTATGTGACCACTAAGCCAGCCCTGCAAGAAATATTAAGGGGGGTTCTATCAAAGGAGAAAGACCCCAAGAGGGATACAGAACAGAAATTTACAGAGATCTATAGAAACAAGGGCTTCACAGGCAACATGACAGTAAAATTATATCTTTCAATAATCACGTCAATGTAAATGGCTTACATGCTCATGTAAGCTCATGGCTTACATGCTCATGTAAGCTCATGGCTTACATGAAATGGCACAGAGTTGCAGATTGGATAAAAAGACAGGACCCACCCATATGCTGCCTATAAGAGACTCATTTTGCACCTAAAGATACATCCAGACTGAAAGTGAAGGGATGGAGCACTATTATTTATGCCAATGACCGCAAAAGAAAGCTAGGGTAGCAATTCTCGTAATCAGACAAATTAGATTTTAAGCTAGACTATAGTTAGAAATACAGAAGGGTACTATATCATGCTAAAAGGGTCTATCCAACAAGAGATCTAATTGTAATTTAAATATCTATTTATGTAAATATCTATGCCCCCAACATGGAAGCAGCCAACTAAAGAAGCCAACTGTTAAACAAAAAAAAGAGACATACTGATAATAATACATTAATAGTAGGAGACCTCAACACTCCACCCTCAGCAGTAGACACATCATCTAAGCAGAAAACCAACAAAGAAACAAGAGTTTAGATTAACATACTGGACCAGATGAACCTCATAGATATATACAGAACATTCCACCCTAAAACAAAAGAATACTCATTCTTCTCGAGTGCACATGGAATGTTCTCCAGAATAGACCACATACTGGTCACGAATCAGGTCTCAACTGATACAAGACTGAGATTATTCCCCGCATATTCTCAGACCACAGTGCTTTCAAACTAGAACTCAATCACAAGAAAAAAAATTTGGAATAAATTCAAACACTTGGAAGCTAAAGACCATCCTGCTTAAGAATGTTTGGGTCAACCAGGAAATCAAAAAAGAACTGATACAATTCATAGAAACCAATGAAAACAAAAACACATCAGTCCAAAACCTATGGGATATTGCGAAGGTAGTCCTAAGGGGGAAAAAGTAACCATCCAAGCTTCACTCAAAAAAATAGAAAAATCCCTAATTCACCAACTAACTTTATACCTTAAAGAACTGGAGGGGGGAAAAAATGAAGCCTAAGCCATACTCCAAAAGAGAAATAATCAAGATTAGAGAAGAGATCAATGAATGAGAAACCAGAAATACAGTAAAGCAGATCAATGAAATTAGAAGCGGGTTCTTTGAAAGAATTAGTAAGATCAATAAACCACTAGCCAGACTTATCCAAAAGAAAAAAACCCCAAATTAATAAAATTATGAATGAAAGGGGAGAGATCATGACTAACTCCAAGGAAATAGAAACAATTATCAGAAATTATCATCAACAACTATATGCCAATAAATTAAGTAACCTGGAAGAAATGGATGCCTTCCTGGAAACCTATAAACTACCAAGAGTGAAACCGGAAGAAACTGACAACCTGAATAGACCAGTAACGAGATTGAAGCCATGATCAAAAACCTCCCAAAAAACAAAGGTGCAGGACCTGATGGATTCTACCAAACATTCAAAGAAATAATACCTATTCTCCTGAAGCTGTTTCAAAAAATAGAAACAGAAGGAAAACTTCCAGACTTATTCTATGATGCCAGCATTACCTTTATCCCCAAAACCAGGCAAAGAACCCAGCAAAAAGGAGAATTTCAGACCAATATCCCTGAAGAATATGGATGCCAAAATCCTCAACAAGATCCTAGCTAAGAGGATCCAACAGTACATTAAAAAGATTATCCACCATGACCAGGTGGAATTTATCCTTGGGATACAAAGGTGGTTCAACATCACAAATCCATCAATGTGATAGAATACATTAATAAGAGGAGAGAGAAGAATCATATGGTCCTCTCAATTGACGCAGAAAAGCATTTGACAAAATACAGCATCCTTTCCTGATTAAAACTCTTCAGAGTGTAGGGATATAGGGAATATTCCTCAATTTCATAAAAATCATGTATGAAAAGCCCACAACGAACATCATTCTCAATGGGGAAAAGCTGACAGCCTTTCCCCAAGATCAGGAACACAACAAGGATGCATACTCTTGCTACTATTGTTCAACATATTACTGGAAATCCTAGCAACATCAATCAGATAATAAAAAGAAATAAAATGTATTCAAGTTGGCAAAGAAGTCAAACTCTCTCTCTTCACAGATGAGATAATGCACAGAAATAAGTTGCTTTCCTATACACTAACATGTAACTGTAGAGAGAGAAATTAGGGAACTGATTCCATTTACAATAGCACTGAAAACTATTAAGATACCTTAGAATAAACCTAAAAGAGGTGAAGGATCTATACTCTAGAAACTACAGAACACTTATGAAAGAAGTTGAAGAAGACAGAAAAAGGTAGAAAAACATTCCATGATCATGGATCAGAAGAATAAACATTGTTAAAATGTCTACACTACCCAGAGAAAACTATTCTTTCAACACCATCCTGATCAAAATACCAATGGCATCTTTCAAAGTGACAGAACAAACAACCCTAAAATTTGTATGGAAGCAGAAAAGACCCTGAATCACCAAGGAAAATGTTGAAAAAGAGAAAGCAAGCAAGCTGGGGCATCACTTGCCTGATTTCAAGCTCTATTACAAAGCTGTGATCACCAAGACAGTATGATATTGGCACCAAAACAGACACATAGATCAATGCAACAGAATAAAGAGCCCACATATAGACTCGAAATATGGTCAACTAATCTTTGACAAAGCTGGAAAAAATATCCAATGGAAAAAAGATAGCCTCTTCAACAAATGGTGTTGGGAAAATTGGACAGCTATATACAGAAGAATGAAACTCAACCATTTGCTTACATGATACACAAAAATAAACTCTAAATGGATGAAAGACCTCAATGTGAGATAGGAATCCAAAGTCCTAGAGGAGAATATAGGCAGTAACCTCTCTGACATCTGCCACAGCAATTTCTTTCACACACGTCTCCAACAGCAAAGGAAACAAGCAAAAATAAACTTTTGGGACTTCATCAAGATAAAAAGCTTCTGCACAGTAAAGAAAACAGTCAACAAAACGACGACACAACCCAGGGAATGGGAGAAGACATCTGCAAATGACACTACAGATAAAGGGTTGGTATCCAAGATCTATAAAGAACTACTCAAACTCAATACCCCAAAAAACCAAAATAATCAAGTCAAAAAATGGGCAGAAGACAAGAACAGACACTTCTCCAAGAAAGACATGAATGGCTAACAGACACATGAAAAAATATTCATCATCATTAGTCATCAGGGAAATTCAAATCAAAACCACACTGAAATACCACCTTACACTAGTTAGAATGGCAAAAACTGACAAGGCAAGAAACAACAAATGTTGGAGAGGTTGTGGAATAAGGGGAGCCCTCTTAACACTGCTGGAATGTAAGTTGGTGCAGCCACTTTGGAAAACAGTGTGGAGCTTCCTCAAAGAGTTAAAAGTAGAGCTACCCTATGAGCCAGCCAGTGTACTACTGGGTATTTACCCCAAAGATACAGATGTAGTAAAAGGAAGGGCCACATGCACTCCAATGTTTATAGCAGCAATGTCCACAATAGCCAAACTGTGGCAAGAGTGGAGATGCCCTTCAACAGACAAATGGATAAAGATGTGGTCCACGTACACAAGGGGATTTTACTCATCCATCAGAAGGGATGAATACCCAACTTTTTCATCAACATGGATACAAGTGAAGGAGATTATGCTGAATGAAATAAGTCAAGCAGAGAAAGTCAATTATCCATATGGTATCACTTATTTGTGGAACATAAGGAATAGCATGGAAGATATTAGAAGAAAGAAGGGAAAAATGAAGATGGGGAATCGGAGGGGGAGATGGCCATGAGAGACTATGGACTCCAGGAAACAAACTGAGGGTTTTCGGGTCGGGGGGGGGTGATAGGTGAGCCTGGTGATGGGTATTAAGGAAGACACATATAGCATGGAGCAATGGGTGTTATATGCAAACAATGAATCATGGAACACTACATTAAAAACTAATGATGCACTGTATGGCAACTAATATAACAAGAAAGAATAAAATAAATAAATAAAATAAATATAAATAAAATCCTCAGTTGTTTATACTAACACTCAATGAGTTGATTCAGTATCTATAAAATCTTCTGAAATAATTTTAAAATAATAAAATATATACTATATAAATATTTTATTTATAATAAGGACTGTGACCCTCTATGTAGAGACAGAACCTCCAGATTGGAAATGGAACAAGATAATAACACAGTAAAAAGGGTAGAAGGAAATTGCTCTGAAAAACAGCTACTTATATGGAAGTTCCTAGGGTATTTTAGTACTTTCCTCATTAAATAAAAACATAGACTTTCCTTTTAAAACTCTGTATTTCTAAAGTAACCTTACTCTATTTGTTCTTGTTTTTTAAAAAATCACATCAGTACATCAATATGTATCTTTCAAGGCATTAAATAACTATGAAAGGCAGAGGATTCTGCTCTACTTCTATTTTTTGAGTTACCAAGGAAGCAAACCAATTTTGTGGATGCTGGCAAAAACAAGAATCCTGAGTCAGAAATAAGACTTCTTTTCTCTGACAAGGTTTATTTTTTTCTAGCTTTAGTTACATTACTGTATAATTAACAAAGTATGATTAATCAAGTATAATTAATCAAGTATAATTGACCCAAAAGTAAGGTATTTAAATTATATAACATGATGATTGGATATGTATATACATTGTGAAAGGATTCCCTCCATCTAGTTAATTATCACATCCATCACCTCACACAGAATACCTTTTTTCTTTCCTGTGTGTGTGTGTGAACATTTAAGTTCTACTCTCTTAGCAAATTTCAACTATACAGTACAGTGTTATTAACCACATTCACCATATTATACATTAGATCCTCAGACCTTATTTATCTTACATCTAAAAGTCTGTACCCTCTTACCAACCTGTCCTTGCCCCACCTCCATCACCACCTTGTATGTGCCCCAACCCCTGGCAACCACTCTTCTACTATTTGTTTCTATTATGTAGAATGGTTTTTTAAACTCAACATATAAATGATTCCATTTGATACACACATACATCACATTTTCCTAATCCATTCTCATGGTACAACAGGCACCATGAACTCTATGATATCACCCAAGTCCCAAGGGGCTGGTGTGGAATAACTCAGATGGATGGTCCTCAAGCAGTAATTCAGGTCACAGCTGAAGAACTCAAAGGTTACAAAAATCCAAACTTTTAAAGGTACTGCTAGCAAACCTGCCCACCTTCTGTTCAAGAAGGAAAACATTATCTTTATTATCCTCAAAAGGATATAAATCTGTCCTGACACTTAGGAAGAAATCTAAATTAAAGTCTCAATTCGCTATCTTTCAAGGCTGTTCATACAACAATATCCTTAAAAAAAAAAAAAAGTCCAGATAATGCCCATGATGAGACATGCACAAACATGACAGATCCATGGGGATTTGTCACCCAAAACCATCAATCAGTACATTTTTTATTCACGTAATTTGAAAACATAATCTGAAAAAAATAAATAAATAAAAGACCAAGCCAAACACTTAATACGAGTTGTTCACTGACTTTTTAGGAGTTAAAAACCTAGTTCTGCTACATATGCCTCAGAATATGGAAATAAATTTCGACTTGTCAACAATAAACTATGCTCTGAATGGTGGATATGGATGGCTGATCTAATAGTCTCACAACTGGATTCTGCCACAACACCACAATTAGCTAAGAAAAACTAATCCATATATTCTAAAGTATCTTCTATCAGGATCACACAGTTAAAAAAAAAAAATTTTTTTAACACTTCCATTCATGCCAGATCCAGCACTGACTTTGAGACTCTACAACTTGACAACCATTGCACTACAAGTTTTAGGTACAGAGTCACACTCAACATCAATGTCAAAATATAACTTCCACACAATCATGCCTTGAAAAAGGTAAAATCCCAATTATATGTAGTTTTCCCACTGCAAATAATCTGGAAAATATTTTTTTAAAAAAGAAAATACCCATCAGTCCCATCAATGTACATCAGCCTGAAAGACTACAGTTAACCCTTGAACAGTACAGGTTTTAAACTGCATGGGTCCACCTATAAATACGATTTTTTTCAATAAATATATGGGAAATTAGGGGGGATGTGAGACAATCTGGCAAACTTGCAAAATGAGTAGCTTAGAAATACTGAAAAAATTAATTAAAAAGTTATGTATTATTGTGAGAATACAGTATGGAATACAAACAACATACAAAATAAGTGTTAATTGACTGTTAATTGACTAGTTAATTGACTGGAAGCCTTACATATGACATCATTAGTCAGTTAACACATACTTTGTATGCTGTTTGTATTCTGTACAGTACTTAAGTTTTGGGGACTCAAAAATTGTGCTTGGATTTTCAACTGTGTGGGGGTTGGGACCCTTAATTTCTGTGCCGTTCAAGGGACAACTATATCCGTATTTTTGTTCTTACTGTGCTTAAAAGCATGGTATGGATGTGATACGCTAATGCTACCTACAATGTACTCATGTATTTGAGTTTCACTACACCTTCACCAGATTAGGGTATACATTCTCAATCATATCCTCTCTCACTACTAACTCAATAAGTAAAATGGTTTTTCATTGCTTTAATTTGCACTATTATTTTCTGGCAAAATTGAACAATTTGCCAAATTCTACATACCAGTTCTATGTTTTTTACTAGTTATCTCATGTCCGTTATGTTTTATCTACTCACGAATGTGATTTATTATATAGAAGAGATTTAGAGATATGTAATAAGACCCTTTCTATACTAACAAATTAAAATAGCACTAGGATAAGATTTTATCACTTCTAAATTATCTTCTTTTTGCTTACAGGGTGAACATAGAGACAATAAGAAAAGTAATGTTTTAAAATTATCTACTTGATTATATCTTGTGAATTATTTTTGTTCAAAAAGTCTCAATTTATTATATGAAAAAATAATTCTTTAAAATCTGAAAAAACAAACCTATGCTCTGGAGCCACAATGAGTAACAAATCGTGGTGCCATTAAGAAGCCTCCCTCCTATTCTAATATCCTAACTGCTTGATTAATCAAACAAGTTTCTCTCCTAATATAATTATTCAAACAAAACACCAATAAAAGCCACTGGTAAAATTTTCCCATGCACGTTAAGTACCAAACCACTTTTAATATTTTTTACCAAAATGTTAAGCATGAGGGGGTGACTGAAGTATTCTCTCTGATGACTGTGGTGACAGAACCACAACTATGCATTTGTCAAAACCCAAAGAAATATACGATATAAAAATGAATTTTAAGTAATTATTTTTTTACAAATCAACCAGGATTGGGGAAGGAGATTGTAATATAAACCTTAAAAAATAAAGCTAACTGTATTATAAACCAATAATATACATATAACTTTGGAAAAGAGTATTTGAGTGGATGTATATGCACACACATAAACACATATATACACACATACATACATAAAAAATACAGATTTTTATATATATATATATATATATATATATATGGACCAGTATGAATGCATGGATTAGTGTATATATATATACTTCCAGCTTTGTCCAGTAAGAAGTTTGGAGACCAACGACATCCCAATAGCCACAAGCACACATGGCACCAAGATCTTTGTTTCTAAAATATCATTCTCCATTAAGAAGAACCAGGGTTTCTTGGAGTAGCAGTTGATTAAAAGGCTGAGACAGAGAAAAACAACATGAGACCAGAAAGTAAAGAAGTTCTCAAGAAAGGCGTGTCAAAGGGCACAGGAACCAATTGGAAAAAGCTCCCAGTAACTAAAGCTGAAAAATGTAAGCAACAACAAAAATGACAATAGTATTGAATTCTAAACCACATAATACAAAAAGTCCATGAGTCCATACTTGCATATATAAATAACTGAATGAATCAACAAATGGGAGAAAGGGATTGCCCTTCCTTAGAGAAGAATTCCAAATAATAAATGGAGAGGTAGCAGGGATAATAGAAATACCACGATGAGCAATATACACTAATGGGTTCTAAGCTTAGTAGGTAAAATTTTGAGGAGAAACATAATATTTGCATATTCTCAAAGTACCTTCCCAAAGATGTTTACTAATTATCAATAGAAAAACAATACTCTGATAGTAGAGAAACCTAGCAGACACCTCATCCAAGTAATCAGTGTTAACAGTATCAGTAATAAGACATATCAACGTCATGTATTCCTTGATACAGTCTACTCACACTTCTGTGGTATTCTTGCCAAAAACACATAACCTCAATCTAACCATAAAAAAACATCATAACATTAGCAACATTCTACAAAATAACTGACTAGTACTCTTAAAAGATGTCAAGTTCATGAAAGATAAGGAAAGACAGAATTGTCATAGACTGAAAAAGACTAAAGAGACATGACAAATAAGGATAAGATGTGGAACTCTGGAACGGATTATAGAACAGGTAAGTGACATCACTGAAACAACTAGTGACATTTGAACGTCTATGGGTAGGTTAATAATACTGAGCCAATGTTAATGTCTTATTTTTGTAACTGTACATAATGTTAACCCTGGGAGACAATAAGTGAAAGGCATATGGGACAACTGCACAACTTCTGCAACTCTTTTGTAAGTTTAAAATTACAGCTGACCCTTGAAAGACCCTGGGCTTAGTGGCCCTCACCACCCACACAGCCAAAAATCCACCGGTAACTTCTAACTCTCCAAATACTTAACTACTAATAGACTACATTGAGTAGAAGACTTACTGATATCATAAGCAGTCTATTAACAAATATTTTGTATGTTTTGTACACTATACACTGTATTCTTACAAACAAGTAGCTAGAGAAAGAATATTAAGAAAATCATAAAAAGGAGAAAGTATATTTACAGGACTGTCTCGTAAAAAATCCACATATAACTGGACCTGCAGAGTTTTTGTAATTTTTGGAAGTATTATGATCAGGGTCATGAAGGTGTGAAGAAAAAAAAAAGAATCAGGCAATACTCTTAGATCAAGAGACTTTGATATTTTAAAAAAAAAAGAGAGATTTTGACAGACTTTGCTGGGAACTCCTAAGGATGACAGGTGAACCTGGAAAACTGAAGCACAGCTCCATAACGTCACTTATTTATGTGCGTGAGGCATTCTCTAATTCAAAAAATATTTACTGAGTATCGCCTATGTGCCAGGCACAGAATTAGGACCTGAGAATATAAGAGTAAATTTGATAAAGTCCCTGATGTCACTGAGTTTACAGAGCGATGTTTGTTAAATTTTAATAGTGAGCTGATCCCTTTTTAAAGGAAGGAAATTCTCGGCAGCCCCTTATCCCAGGTGTCTTAATTATTTTTATTATATAATTCCAATATGTAGAAATATAATAGATATAAACTTTGGCTTCTATATTTAGTGTAACTTTTTTTTATATAGACATGAACTTTTAAAGTCTTTTATTTTAATTCCAGTATCATTAACAGTGTTATATTAGATTCAGGTGTACAATATAGTGATTCAATAATTCTATACATTACACAGTGCTCATCATGACAAGTGCACTCTTTAATCTCCGTCACCTCTTTCACTCATCCTGCCTACCACCTCCCCGCTGGTAACCATCAGTTTGTTCTCCACAGTTAAGAATCTGTTTCTTGGTTTGTCTCTTTTTTCCTTTGCTCATTTGTTTTGTTTCTTAAAGTCCACATATGAGTGAAGTCATATGGTATTTGTCTTTCCCTGACAGGCTTACTCTCTAAATACATCTATGTTGTAGCAAGTGGCAGGACTTCATTCATTTTATGGCTGAATGATATTCCACTGCGTGTATATACCACTTCTTTATCCATTAATCAATCAATGGACACTTGGGTTGCTTCCATAATTTGGCTATTGTAAATAATGCTGCAATAAACATAGGGATGCACGTATCTCTTCAAATTAGTGTTTTTGCACTTCCTTGGTAAATACCCAGTAATGCAGTGACTGCATCATAGGGTAATTCTATTTTTAATTTTCTGAAGAACCTCCATACTGTGTTCCCCAGCAAATGCACCAGTTTGCATTCCAACCAACAATGAATAATGGTTCTTTTTTCTCCAAATCTTTGCCAATACTTCTGCAAGGCAAAGGAAACAATCAACAAAACTAAAAGGCAACCTACTAAATGGAAGAAAATATTTGCAAGTGGCATAACCAATAAATGGTTAGTATCCAAAACATATAAGAACTGATACAACTCAAAATCCAAAAAAACAAATAATCCAATTTTAAAATGGGCAGAAGACACGAACAGATATTTCTCCAAAGAAGGCATACAGATAACCAAAAGACACATGAAAAAGATGTTCAACAACACTTATCATCAGGGAAACTCAAATCAAAACTACAACAAAGGATCATCTCCCACCTGTGAGAATGACTTAAATTAAAAACACAAGAAACAAGTGTTGGGGGCACCTGGGTGGCTCAGTGGGTTAAAGCCTCTGCCTTCGGCTCAGGTCATGATCCCGGGGTCCTGGGATCGAGCCCCACATTGGGCTCTCTGCTTGGCGGGGAGCCTGCTTCCTCCTCTCTCTCTGCCTGCCTCTCTGCCTACTTGTGATCTCTCTCTGTCAAATAAATAAATAAAATCTTAAAAAAAAAAAAAAACAAGTGTTGGCAAGGATACAGATTCACAACTTTTTTAACTAAAATAAAACAAATTAAAAACTACTTACAAAGGTAATGTCAAAACTTATTTATAAAATCAAACATCAGTTGGTACATGATGATGTCTAGTGAAGCCTAAAATGACAGTGATAGCACTGTCAGCAAAGATACATGTTCTTTACACTGGTGTGCAATGATTTTTTTTTTTTTTTTTTTGCTATTTGGTGAGATAATTATGTTATAAAAGAAAATAGAGGCAAATCATAAAAGCCTTAAATGATAAAAGGCTAAGCCAAGATGGGATGTCCCATCCCAAGATGGGACACAAACTAAGTGTCCTTTGACAGATGAATGGATAAAGAAAATGTTATACGCACACACACAAAATGTAGTGTCATTCAGCCTTAAAAAAGAGGGAGGGAAACCTAGCCATTTGCAACAACATGGATGAATCTGAAGGACATTAAGCAGAAAAAATAAGCCAGATACAGAAAGATAAATATCACACAATGTCACATGTGGAATCTTAAAAAAGGAGAGAGAGAGAAGGAAAAAGTCATACAGTAACAAAGTAGAATGGTGGTTACCAAGAACCTGGGAGGTGGGAGGAAAGTGTGGATATTGATCACAGGGTACCAACTTTCAGTTATAAGCTAAGTTCTCAGTCTGCTAAGATTAATAATAATAATGTATTATATACTTGAAATTTTCTAAAAGAGCAGATCTCAAATACAGTTAACATTAGAAAAACAAGGGTTTGAACTGGGTGGGTCCACATACATGTGGGTTTTAATTTTTTTTTTCTTCTTATTTTAAGAGTTAATAGCAAAAGCCACCAAGTTGTTCATTTATAATTGCCAACCCCAGTCACCATAGGACCAAATCACAGGCAACCGGTGCAAAATTGTCCTCTGAGTACCTGGGGAGGCCTGCGGAGACGGTTAGCTGCCCAAAGGGCAGGACCAAGCAGGAATAAGGTCACAGGAGGAGTGGTCTGGGGAGTGCCCCAGGCTGGTGGGCAGCAGACTGGGCTAAAAGAAGGGGGCAAGGATGGCTCCACACACCACCAAGAGCCCTGCCCCCCAAATCCTCCCCTTAGGGGCAGCCCCCTAGCCTTAGGGCCTGCCCTTCCTAGATACGGTGAGACACCTGCCTTCTGAGGCACCTCAGCCTGACAGCCACTGAAGGCCAGCACACTCTCATGTGGCCACAGATGCAGATGACCACTGGGTGGTGGTGAACCTCCTGGAAGATGGGCAGCTGGACTGCACCTCTAGGCTGTCACTGCCCTCAGGCCCTCCCAGCAGTTGAGGCCTTTGAGCCAAGGCCAGCAGACTAGGAAACATTGCCATCAGATACAGTACTATAAATTCTTTTCTCTTCCTTATGACTTCCTTAATAATTTTCTTTTCTCTAGCTTACTTTATTGTAAGAATACAGTATATAACATATATGACATACAAATACGTGCTAATTTTCTTTTCATATTATCACTAAGGCTTCTGGTCAACACTAGACTATTAGTAGTTAAGTTTGAGGAAGTCAAAAGTTATAGATTTTCAACTACATAGGCGTGAGCAGAGTTGTTCGAAGGTCAAATATATTCTCAGCACAATGAAAGAAATGGTAACTTTGGAAGGTGACAAATATGTTAATTATTTGACTGTGGTAATCATTTCATCATGTATATATCAAAACACCACATTGTAACACCTCAAATGTAAGTAATTTTGGTCAAAAATAAAATATTTAATTTAAAAAGTTAAAGGCTGAAGACTTTTGTTTTGGAAAAATTCCTCAGGCTGCAAGGTTAAGAGAACCAACCAGAGGGAAGAGGCAGCTGAGAGGCAGCAGAAGTCAGCTTAAAAGGAGAAGAACACAGAGCAGAGCGGAGGCAGTACACAGGGAGAAGTAAGAGATGAGAGCTGTGTAGGCAATCCCATCAACAGCACTTGGTGATTATGAGGGGAAAAAAGTGAAGCGGGTGGGGGCTGAAGTCAATGATTCTCAAGTTTCTGCTTTGAGCATGGAGGTAAATAATTTCCTCATTCACTAAAACAGGAAAGCACAAATAGGAGAGCAAGTCTATAAGAAACTGAGTTCAGTTTTGGGTGTTGATGACCCTCTATTTAAAGTCAGGGACTGTGTGTGCTCTGTTCACTCCTGAATTCTAGACACCTAAAAGAGCACCTACCACATGGCATGCATCAATAAATATTTGCAGAATAAATCAACAAAATTACAGTATGCTAATAAAAGGTATGTTGATTTTAAAGTTTCAACTTCCCTGAAAGATACAAACAGCAGAGAGAATGGCAGTGGCGCGGGGGCGGAGGGCACCTTCAGCAGCTACCCAATGGACAGAAGAAAATCTACATGACACACAGAACCAAGATCACTATTGGCCCTAATCTCTACTTCGCTAGTTTCACTTCCTACTGTTACCTCATTCTCTACCTTCACCACCTCATATATCTTATACCTGGATTAGGAGTATCTAAGAACCAGTATTTTCCTTAATAAATTTCTTGCACAATTCTAACATGAAGACTAAGTTGAGAAGTCACTGCTTTAATCAATCTCAGAAATATGGCATTTATTTTTACATCACCAGACTAGCAGAGAAGAAATATGTACTTCACCCTTTTCCACTGCCAGTTCCTGTGAATTCATCCTTGCCCTAAAGGGACAACTCAAATAAAACCATAGTCAAGGATTATTTTTTCAGAAAACCAAGGGACCTCAGTCTCTCCCCTTTGCAGAAACTATCAGACCACCTACTACACTGCATCACCATGCTCTACCTGTATGACTGCCTCCCCTATTACCCTAGTTCAAATTTTATATGCAAATGTATACTACTAATTATAAGCTTCTAAAATAAAAATTAGACACTATTAAAAGGCAAGAAAAACTAAGACCTCTATTTTTTTTTATTATTTCTAAACATTTCTATACACTAGGTAATTTACTTCTATTCCATTTTTTACCCGTAAGAAGCAACGTGATCAGTTTTCCTATCTCCTACCTAAAATACCTCTTCCCTGTTTTAAAGCCAACAATTCAAAAATCAGAGACACTTGAAATTAATATATATACCTTCATGGCATGCCTGAGTGGTACAGTCAATTAAGCATCTGACTCTTGGTTCAGACTCAGGTCATGATATCAAGCCCCATGTCAGGCTCAAGTTCAGTACAGAGTCTGCTTGAGATTCTCTCTCCCTCTCTCTCTGCCCCTCCCCCATCCTCCCCCCTCTCTCCCTCTCCTCTCTCTCAAGTAAATAAATAAATCTTTAAAAAATAAAATAAAATATATACCTTCGACTCATTTCTGAATGGTTTTATCTGTCCACACAAGAAAAACACAAGGAAACATCAGAAGGTGCACAAGTAACTATGTTAACTATATAAATGACGTTTATAAACAAAGGAAAAAAATAAAACCTAGACAAGTTAAATTAAGATTTTTGCCTTCCCACCTCACTAATGTCAATATATCATCACTGGTAGAGACAATGACATTTAACCACATTCATTACAGAAAACAATTTATTATTAAAATGTACCATCATCATCTGTACCATAATATAAGACTCCAGATCAATAGAAAGGAACAAATATTTAATAAGTACTTCCAATGTGTCAGGCACCTCCCAGGCATATCCCATCTTACAATGTGTCAGGTGCCATACCAACAATCCCATTCTATAGAGAAAAAAATTCAGATTCAGAGAACCTAAATTACTTACTGAGATCAAATTAGTAAGTAGTTAAAAAGGAGTCAAATTTGGCTTCTCTATCACTAATGTGCCTATCATTATCGTCACTATCATAATGTGTCTATCATTACTATGTTTTGTTTTATAAGCATACACATATGCAATATATTTCAAAAACTTGGAACTGTTTAAACAAAATTAGACCTTTCTACCCAGTGAGACAGTTTACTATAAAAGTTCTTCTAATTTAATTCCCTGACTAGGCCTAGAAAGTAATTCTTTGTAAGATGCATGATGTATGGCAAGAACTAGGCCAGATAAATAATCTTAAACCAGTACAATAAACCTTAAACCAGTACAATTACAGGGCACGTGGGTGGCTCAGTGGGTTAAAGCCTCTGCCTTTGGCTCGGGTCGTGACCCCAGGGTCCTGGGATTGAGCCCCGCATCTGGCTCTCTGCTCAGCAGGGAGCCTGCTTCCTCCTCTCTCTCGGCCTGCCTCTCTGCCTACTTGTGATCTGTCAGATGGATAAATAGAATCTTTGAAAAAAAAAAAAAAAAAGTACAATTACATAAATGCCACTTAGAGATAGGAAAATGTATAATACTTGCAGGTTATTCAAATTTTAGTTTGAATCCAGACCCACACCTCACAGCTTACACAAAATTTAATTCCAGATAGGATTTCAGACACAAATATTAAAGGCAAAACAGAATCTTTAGAACTAAATTTAAGTTAGAATCTTCATGGTTTGGGCATACACAAAGACTTCTTAAAAAGAAAGAAAAAAGTATTAACCATAAAAGAAAAACATTGATAAGCTGAACTTTATTAAATTTTGGAAGATACCATAAAGAGGGAAAAGGTGAGTCACAAATGGGAGAAGATACTGGTAATACATATACACGACAAAGACTCTGTAGGAAGACTAATGAAGAACTCCCTACAATTCACTAAGAAAAAGGCAGATTAACTGATTTTTTTAAAAAAGCACAAAAAAGATCTGAACAGGCAGTTCCCAAGAGAAAATATCTGCAAACATTAAAAAAGATGCTCTATATGATCTTTCACCCAGTAAACACAAACTAAAACCATAATGTGATAATACTATGCATCCACCAGAAAGGCTACGAGGGAAAAACAGACAATCCCTGGATGTCCTACATAGTTGAAGGGAGAGTGAAAACAGTAGAATGGATATGAAAATTATTTGACAGTATGTATTATGAACCAACAATTCCATTCCTAGATCAGTATCTAATAGAAATTCATATAGTGGGGCACCAGCGTGGCTCAGTGGGTTAAGCCTCTGCCTTCAACTCAAGTCATGGTCTCAGGGTCCTGGGATGGAGCCCCACATCAGGCTCTCTGCTCAGCAGGGAGCCTGCTTCCCTCTTTCTGCCTGCCTCTCTGCCTACTTGATCTCTCTCTCTCTGTCAAATAAATAGATAAAATCGTTAAAAAAAAAAAAAAAAGTAAAGAAAAAGAAATGCATGTAGGAATGCTCTCCTTTATATATGCATATTTATAGAAGCATTAGTGTTAAAAGTTCCAGTTTGGATACAACTCTAAAGCTCATCAACAGAAAGAATTAATAAATTGTGGTATGTTCATATAATACATACTATATAGCAATGAGATTTACTAAACTACAACTACTTGAAAAACTTGGATGAATTTCACAAATATAATGATGAGTAGAAAAGTAGAGCCTCAACTATTAAAAAAAAACAAAGGTAAAATATAAGTCTATAAAAATAAAAGTCAAGACTGTCAATAACTTTGGGAGTAGGGATGGGTAATAACGTAATGGCTACTTTCTGGGATTCTGGTAATGTCAGTTTCAAAATATATAACATGTATTTTTCTGATTTTAAAAAAGTACCCCATGTAAGTACTGTCAGGCATGTCACATACCCTGTAAGCATTGACCATTACATCTTCCTAAATGATAAGAACAAAGTTACAGAAAAGTACATCAGCAGGAAAGAAAATCTTTATGTTCTGAATTAAAAATTCTATACCTAGGGGCGCCTGGGTGGCTCAGTGGGTTAAGCCTCTGCTTTCGGCTCGGGTCATGATCTCAGGATCCTGGGATCGAGCCCCATGTCGGGCTCTCTGCTCGGTGGGAAGCCTGCTTCTCCCTCTCTCTCTCTGCCTGCCTCTCTGCCTACTTGTGATCTCTGTCAAATAAATAAATAAAATATTTTTTAAAAAAATTCTATACCTAAATTGTAAAATTGAAGAAAAATAATGCCTAAAAAATATAAGGAGTCTAATTTACTAAATTTCTATTTGCAGACTTCTAGCTTCAACACTCAAACAAAACTTAATTGATGAAACTTGATACACAGAGTTACACCAGAGAGCACCAAGCAAAGTCTACAAATACTGTTAAAAAAAAAAAAAAAAAAAAAAAAGGAGATGGGGATCAGGGGGCTAACTTCTGGTCACTAAATATAAAAGCTTGGACAAATCATTTTGCCTCTTAGAATCTATGGACTCATCTACTAACATCTGACCTGCCAACATAAAGATTTATTGATGAACACATAATGGATGAAAAAATCCTTATAATTTATAAAGTACAATACAAATATAAGGCAGTACTACTGGTAGTATTGCTTTTATTGTTTTAAAATAATAAAGGATAATCTTACCACTGTCATTCTACAATTCCTTTCCCGTCAAATTTCCCACATATTCTGAAAATACATTAAAACAATACTTCAGGGGCGCATTGGGTGGCTCAGTCAGCTAAGCATCTGCCTTCAGCTCAGGTCATGATCTCAAGGTCCCGGGATCAAGCCCCATGCTGGGCTCTCTGCTCAGCAGGGAGCCTGCTTCTCCCTCTTACTCCGTGCACTATCCTCTCAAATGAATAAAATCTTTAAACAAACAAAACATAACACTTCAGTGAGAACCACAGTTCTAATTCTGGCTATTACCAGAGAACTTGAGAAGATGTTTATATTCAGGTTAAATACTAGATGACAAAAAATAATGAGATATCTCTCAAATAAAAGTCTTTATTTCTCTAGTTACTATCTCAAAATCTTAAGTGCTCTTTATACGCTGAAGACTCTGCAGTGGACATCACATATGGTGTCTTAGTAAACTTTCATAGCAATCATAGCAGCAGGCAGATAATATACTTATTTTACAGATAAGGAATCAAAGTCTAAAGAGGTTCAGCTCTCACCATTGCCCTACACTGAATAATATACTTGGAACAGACTCTAAAATGTACAACAGAGTTATCTTAATCCAACAACTGAGACCTCTAGTGAGTTCCTTCACTTTTACTCATCTGACAAGCTGCAAACACCCATTATTAGGGTAAAAGATACTGCTGACCTATCCTCTGAAATAAAATACTTCAGCATAAGAGGTAGAGGATTAGTTTTATTACATATTTTTAAAAAGAAAGTTCCAATTTTTTAAAAGTCAATAATTTCTATACATATAAAAGACTATATATATATATATATATATATATATATACACACTTAGTAGATAAAATATGCCTGTCCATGTGAAAAAATATATATACAAAAAACAGCAATAATTTCTGAAGGTACTGAACTATACTAACAAATTAATAAGTCTAGAAAGATATATGAAAAAGAACAGATGTTATAAACATAGCAGTAATGAACCTTAAAGAACTGTAGTAGTAATACTAGCTAACACTGATACCGAGTGCTCACTATATGCTAGACACTGTACAAAACATTTTCCTTACATCTGTGAATTCATCAGTCCTCATAACAATCCTATGAGAGGGGTGATCACTGATATCTCTAGTTTAGAGGAAAGGAAACTGAGGCACTGAGAGGTTGAGTAACCGTCCAAGATCACGCCATTAGCAAATAGTAGAGTCATGATTCCCAACCTTATTCCAAAGTATATACACTAAACTTCTATACTATAGGGCAGAATCTTACTGGTTTCAAAGATTATTTAAGGGGTGACTGGGTGGCTCGGTGGGTTAAAGCCTCTGCCTTCAGCTCAGGTCATGATCCCAAGGTCCTGGGATCGAGCCCCACGTCAGGCTCTCTGCTCAGCAAGGGGCCTGCTTCCTCCTCTCTCTGCCTGCCTCTCTGCCTACTTGTGATCTCTGTCTGTCAAATAAATAAATAAAATCTTTAAAAAAAATCTTTTAAAAATTCTTGCAAGCCCCTGCTTGTACTCTCAAATAAATAAAATCTTTAAAAAATATTCTTGCAATCAATATCCTAATGCTAAAATATACATGTTGCATTTGAAATAAAATGTTAAACAAAGGAGTTTACATATTGAAGAAGTGAAAACGCAACCACAGAAGAGAAACTGCACAGCACCTTGAACTAATCACTTTTGTACAGGGGAAAAAAAAAAAGCTCTAGGAAGGGAGATTTTTTCGGGCATCATGGTTAACTCAAACTTCCAAGAGCACTTGTTATAAAGGGTGAGCTAATTCTATTAAAAAAAAAAAGTTATAAGACAGCATCAGAGAAATATTCAGTAAGGGAAAAAGTTTGATTAATTTGAATACAAGATTTTAAATTTTAAGAAAGACTCACATGTTGAGCTATGTCCATAAATAGGGATTCCCCCACTGCTGCATTTCTCTGTGACAGGAATACAGCCTTGTTTATGGACAGGTTAAGTACATTTGTCCCTTTTAAGTGTTTCCCTTTCCATGGCCATTTGTACTCCTTTTTGCTGGGAGATTTTTCTTCCTGCTATAGTTTCACTTACTACTGGCAAGACTTCACCGCCTTCTGTATCTGGCTGTTTCTTTTGGCCTCCTGAAAACAGTAATGCCCATGATTCTGAACTCCCTATTCCCACTGGAGAATTAAAAAGTACTCATGCCTAAGGGAACTTTGTGTAATTAAGGGAACACAGAAATGTCCATAAGATGAAATATAATACAACTTTTGAAGCTGAGAAAGTGCTATATGACCATTTTAGAAACAGAAAAGGATTTGATGGCTCAAGTTCAAATGATGATTCTGTATTTACATGCAATGTGACTGGGCCAAAATCCTCCTGTAAATCTCAGTTTCTTCATCAATCATTGATATCATTGAAATAATACCTCATAAAGATGTTGGTAAGATTAAACAAGTTAATATATGGAAAACTCCTAGGACATCATCTTGCAAAGGATAGGTCCACAAATTCTGCTCCTTGCGTCAGGTCAGTTTGTATCAACAACAAGGACTAAGCTGCTAAAGGAACAGTGGGAATTTTAAAAATCTCATGAATACCTTCTATCTCAGAGTTACCAAATATTTTGAGTACTTATCACTTGACAAGCATTGTGCTAAATTTATAAACAAGTATTGTAGATTACTAACTACATGACAAGCATTGCTTTAAATTTATGGAAAACGAAAAATGGGTACAACAAATCTCACTGTCAAAGCCTTATAGCAAATAAGCCAAATTATTTATATTACTGTGTAATGGTTGTGGCTTTAAGTAAATGCCTTAGTGCCAACTCAGGAAAGGATGGCATATAAGATCTTCTATGAACATTACCTGATGGACAGTGGCTAATTTAAATTCAGTACAGAGGGAAATTCTGAAACCTGGACTGCTACTATCAGTGAAGACTGTGTGAGTAGATGGGTTTTATCTGCTCTGGCATACAACTGGGAAACAGGGACGTAAGTACTATAGTACTTAAAAGAAAGTAATTAGAAGAAAAAGAAATCTAAAGTTCAGATTCTTCAAGGGGAAACCCTGTCCTTATCTGTTATTCTGTAAAAGTCAAGGACTAACAGGACCCACGTATTAATGAAGATAGGCAGTCATTTTAACTATAGGGGCCCAGCTTTCTAAATTATATTTTTATCTTAATACTTTTATTATAAAAACTGAATTTTAAGGCAATATAACAATAAACAAATTGGCATAATTTATGTGCCAGTCCCCATATGTGACATTACTCAATTTCTTCACAATCCATGTTTTTTAAAATAAATCAATTCTTAACAAAAATACAAAGAAATGGTACATGTAAACAACATGAAACGAAATTGTTCATTCCAAAGTAAAGCTTAAATAGGGAGAAAAAAAACTCACTAATCTAATACTTTAATACTTGTGTTTTGTTTCCACCACCTTATCTTTTGGTACATTTTAATAATAACCAGATACCCCAAAACAAAAATATATTTGTTGTCTCACATATT
The DNA here is from genome assembly GCF_002288905.1 of Enhydra lutris kenyoni. Classification (NCBI taxonomy): domain Eukaryota; kingdom Metazoa; phylum Chordata; class Mammalia; order Carnivora; family Mustelidae; genus Enhydra; species Enhydra lutris. The sequence goes on along the minus strand of NW_019154095.1, from coordinate 21,993,775 downwards.
AAAAAAAAAAAAAAGACACATCTGCCAGACGGATAGCTAGCTATTTATATGTACTAGTCACCTATATGGTACTTATTTAGGGAGTATGTGTTATCAAGCTTACAATATACACAGGATACCGATTTGGAAGGAAGATAAGAAGTACAAGTTGAAATACATCTCTTGGTGACACACAGAAACTCTGTGACCTATTGTGTTCCTCTCTGTATTTTATAGGAGTTTATGAGAGAAAAAGAGGCTTTACCTTTCAAGACTTTAAAATCTAAGTTCAACCAAAGCCCACTGAGCAATCAAACAGAAGCAGCCAGATGTGTACTGATCTTATTTGGGGGGAAGTTATCTTCCTTCAACTTCTGAAATTATCTGATACTAAAAACCTTTATTCATTTTTCTCAATATTATATTATTGCTCTCAGATTTGAAAGAAATATAAAGGGCAATTAATGCTTCCAGAAACCAAAATACCAGAAATTAATCACTACACCACCCCCTACACATTACAAATTGTTCACTAAAGATCACAGAGAAGACAATGAGCTATACAATAAGACAGACAATTTTTATAAAAAATATAAAAACTTATGCAGTACACATGCCATAAAGAAGACAAATATCAAACAAGAAGTTTATTTATTTTGTACTTTAATTGTCTAAGTTGTTTGAAATTTTTATCTGTATTACTTTACACAGAACAATAGTTCTTTCCAGTTGGAAAGAAACAGTGAAAGAGATATCCCAAATACAGAAGCTAAAAGATAAGAAATTCTGATCCCTCTGGGAAGAAATATTTAACATGGCCAGGTGTTATATCACTACTGTTTGCCCCTTTGTGTTCCTATCTTAATCTTCCCATCTATGGATTGATCCCATTCTCTTACAAGCTAATCACTTCACTTCAGTCTAACCTTTACTCTTGGTCGGGCTGGTATTTGAGAAATGAGGATGTTTCATTATACAGTAGTCCCCCTTTATCCAGAGGGGACCCCAAGTTGATGCTAAAAACTGCAGATAGTACCAATCTCTATATACTATGTTTTTCCCCATACATGCATACCTTGATAAAGTTTAATTTATAAATTAGGCACAGTAGGAGATTAACAGTAACTAATATAAATAAATTTATAAAATACTATAACAGAAGTTATATGAATATGGTCTTTCTCAAAATATCTTACACTGCATTCACCCTTCTTTTTCTTGTGATGGTGTGAGATGACCAAATACCTACACCAGGAGATGCAGTGAGGTGAATGACAGAGGCTCTGTGACAAAGCCTTCCTTGTCTCTCTTTCTCTACTGACCTCCTGAGGCGTCTATTGACTTGACCATGTATCAGCAGGAGGACCATCTGCTTCCAACGATGAGTGACTGAAAAGATGAAGAGCAAAACCACGGAGAAGAGGGGACGACTATATTCTAACTTGCACAGTTACTACTGCATTCATCTTTACTGACCAACGACTTATTTTATGACCTGGAGCATGTATCAGAAATTCTTCCTCAGGGGCACCTGGGTGGCTCAGTCGTTAAATGTCTGCCTTCAATTCAGTTCAGGTCATGATTCCAGGGTCCTGGGATCAAGCCCCACATCGGGCTCCCTGCTCAATGAGAAACCGGCTTCTCCCTCTCCCACTCCCCATGCTTGTGTTCCCTCTCTCGCTGTCTCTCTGTCAAATAAATAAATAAAATCTTTACCCCCCCCCCAAAAAAAAGAAAGAAAGAAAGAAAGAAAGAGAAATTCTTCTTCAATAACCAGGATTTTATGTATCTCTTTACCGAGAAACTGAAGAAAGCGATCCCAGACACTTCACATCTAATCCAGTAACCCATCAGAGAGAAGAGATACAAGAAACCAACAGAAGGCCAAAAAATAAAATCATCTGCCTGAGTCTAGTAAGATTAAGATTTGGGCTTTTCTGGTAATAAACATGCCAGAAATGGACAAATTTAGGGCTAGTAAGTGCTTTCGCAGTAACACAGTCTTAACCACATTATTAATAGAGTTCTATTCTGCTACCATAAACATCAACCACTATTCAAAGGCTGACTTTTACCATCTGAACAGAAAAACCAAAGGGCAAACCAAATCTTGCATTAATCACAAAATATCAACTGCATCATTATGTGCTCAAATAAGCCATACATAACTGGAGCAAAGGACTGAAGTTAATTCCCTTTTCAACTAACCTATTTCTGTACCACTTTATTACAATGATTCTTTATAATAACTATATTTTTATCATAATCATCATTTTAAGAATTTTGAGAACTGTTTCAATGAAGAAAAGTACAAAGATTAGCAAAATGAACACCTATGTATCCACTTTCTACAAATGGCAATTATCGATTAGTAACATTTGACAGGTTTCTTAAGATAAAGAATTAAAACACTCCAGGTGTATCTGAACTCTTATCCCATTTACTCTCTCTCCCATCCACGTAAAAGTATTACATTTTCAAATCTATCTTTATATCTATACACACACACAAACAGGTACACAAAATCACAAACAATACAAAATGCGGTTTTATATGGGTTTTTTAAATTTGCATAATGTTCTCTTCCAGTATCATACTGAATTTTAAAGTCAAAATTTTGTTTTAGTAACTTATGCATGTTAACATATATATGAGTATAATTCATTTGCATCCCATCATAAAAATATATCATTCTAATGTTTTCTAATTTTTTTTGACAAGTCATTTTGGTTTTTCCTATTTATTCTTTAAGTTCTTATAAGTCATGCTACAATCATGAGCACTGTCCAATGAATGGTTTAGCAACTCTCTCTACAGGAGTTCTTAAACTGGGTCTCCTTAGCTTCCAGGATTAGAATTCAGAGAGAGACCATGAACTTGGAAAGGGGAAAAACACAGGTCTTCATTTCACAGTTTAAATTTAAATTTCACATTTAAATTTCTGACTGAAATTTAACATTTCAGTGATGTGGAAACAACAAAACAGTAGAATTAACAATATCCATGACCCGATAACCAATAGAAATCATAGATATTTTACTATTTTATTCAATTTGTTAGATAACTTAGATAGTTTATATATTGTATCACCTTGTCTAATATTTTGATAATTATATTTCAGTATGGTTATCTTTTGTATTTCTATATATTTAATTCATTTAAAAATTATTCTGTGAAGAAGTAGGTGCCAGACTGTCAAATCTGCCCACAACATATGTTAGTAACCAATTGTAAGATATTAGCAAAATTGCTTATCCAAACTAATTGTAACAATTTACATTCCCACCAGCAATGTATGAATCTTAATTTTCCCATATCCTTATCAACATAAGAACTTTCAGACTTTTAAATATTTTTCTATGTTGATGAGTAACAAATGGCATCTCAATCTTATAATTTTCAAATTCTTGATGACCAATGATATTACAGATATTTTTATATGTTAATTAACCATTTGACTATCACCTACAAACTGCTGGTTCAGCTCATTTACCTATTTTTCAACTGAGTTGTCTTTTCTTATGAATTCATGGTTTTTAACTGGTAATTAATTAGCAATATATTAGTAATTAATATTAATCATTTACATGACAACTACCTTCTAGCTTATAAGTTTCCACATATAATTTATGATATCTTTTGTAATACAGAATTTGTTTTTAAATTTGTCAAGTTCAATGTTCCTTTATAATCTGTACTTCTTTCTGTCTTACTTAAAAAGACCTTCTTTACTCTGATATCATAAAATATTCTCCTACTATAACAGCATTAAAGTTTTATTTAACATTTAGATTTTTATTTTTGTTCTTTTTATTTATGGTATAAGGTAATCATCTAATTTCACTTTTCTACAGATCACTTTTATTGCCTTTGTACCAGTAACAACAGTTAACACACACTGAACACATACTATAATCCAGGCACTATGCTAACAGATCCTGTGTGTGGGTTTGTGCAGATTTTTAACAAAATTTAGGCAATCTGCACAAGATGTGCAAACTCGATGCTGTTTATTTCAATCTACTGAATTACCTTCCCATTCCAGGATGAGAAACAGACTCTAAATATAAACTCAACAAGATTTGTAACAAGTGAGTGTAAAATGTGAAGAAATAATTGATAGAATTCACTCAACAAACTGTTGAGAACTACGGGTGCAGAGGTTATGAATGCTGCCCTCTGAGTACCCAGAAAGGCCCAAAGAGGCCACCAGCAGCCCCCAGGGTGTCGGGACCGGGTAGGGCTGCAGGTTCCCCTGTATGCCAAGGGAGTCAGATAAAGTGCCTGGGGCTGGCAGAGAAGGGGAGGAAAGCCCCTTAAGGGCAGGAATGGCACCACACTGGGATACCTATGCCCCTGGTGCCACCCAGCCCCTGCCCTAGTCCTCTGCGTGGCAGGCTTCAGAGGTACACTGGGAGGCCTCAGGCCTTGGGCCCTAACAGGCCCTGCACAGAAAGCCCACCCTATCACTTCTCAGAGGTCAGCACACTCACATATGGCCACAGCACTGCCGCTGCTGAGCAAGGGCCACCAGGCCACACGAGCATCATCGTCACCATCTTTCAAAGGCCACTATAAATCTCTACTTCCTTCAAGTCTCCTCAGATTCTGCTTGAACCTAACATTAAAGCGATGTCTCCACTGACACGGAACAACAGATTTTATAAGTGGATGATAAATAGAAAGTACCACATTTAGATCAAAATTATTAAAGAAGTAACCAAAATTTTAACTCTGATCACTTGTGTCCCACAGAAAGGGACCTTAGCTTTGTTCTACTGTTTTAGGTTACCAGGCTGTGCCACAAGGTAAGTGTGTCGCCACTATGATCTTTCTTGTTCAGGAGGCTAGCATCTCGTCTCAGATCCCTTCAATCTACAAACCTCTTGCCTAAAGCACTTAGACCTCCTTACATCCCTATTATGAGTGCCTCCTGGTCACAGAACACTTTGGAGAAACATCTGTGTGAGAGGTTTTTGTGGGTTTTTTGAGGGGGGTAGGGGTAATGTATTTTATATACTACCAAATAAAAAGCAGACAACCACTATAGTCAATGAATAAATAACACACATACTGCTTATTAAAACAATAGTCCCTGAAATTGGTTAAGACCTCATCCTCACAAGAATCTTTTGGTTAATAAACCTGCCTTGGGCTTGATACCCAAGGATACTGTGAGAACAAATCCACTAAATGACCTTTTACAAAGTTAACCCATATTTTAAAGTTGTTTAGTGTTATAGGCTTGTTTACTTTTCTTGATTTGAGTGAACCTGTATTTTTCCTACTGAAATGAGAAAAGGTTATTTCCACTAAATACATAAAGTATTTAACACAGTGCCAGCATACATAAGCTCCTATTATGTATAATTACCATTATTAAGTTACTGAGATTAGTTATTTCTGTTGTTATAAAGCAATTTCACACTGATACTCTATTTACCCAATCTACCAGGGACAAATTCCTTTATTAGCATGATCAACAATGCTAACAAACACCAAAAAAATTGACAATTTATAGCAAGTAGCTAAAGTATTCACTGAGAGAGTTCAAGAAGAAAGTGATTTAAGGGGCACCTCGATAGTTCAGTCAGTTAAGTGTCTGTCTTCCACTCAGGTCCTAATCCTCAAGCTCCTGCTCCGTGGGGAGCCTGCTTCTCCCTCTCCCTCTGCCCTTCCCTGCTGGTGCGCACGCATGCGTGCGCTCTCTCTCTCTCTCCTACATGTGTTCTATCACTCTCAAATAAATAAATGAAATCTTTTTTTAAAAAAGTGGTTTCAGTTTTTAACTTACATGTTAAAACAGTATCTCACACCTTATATGTATCTCATGACCAGTATGGAGTCCCCTCCTCAAAGGTTCATCTAGATGTTTATCCCTCTCCCCCACTGCCCCACCAATTCATTTTATTCTGTAACCCATTAAGATGAAGCAAAGATAAAACAATGTCACCTATATGCCTAACAAACTTAAGGATCATAATAATGGTAAAACTTGATCAAGAGAAAGAAATCTATACACAAAATAAACTATAAGAATTATCATTCATCTCTAATTCTCTGAAAGTTAATTAATGTTATCATTACATTCTCTAAGCCTACCTAAATCTTTTTTTTTTTTTTTTATTTATTTGACAGATAGATGACGAGTAGGCAGAGAGAGAGGAGGAGGCAGGCTCCCCGCTGAGCAGAGAGCCCGATGCGGGACTCGATCCCAGGACCCTGAGATCATGACCTGAGCTGAAGGCAGAGGCTTTAACCACTGAGCCACCCAGGTGCCCCAAAGCCTACCTAAATCTTAATCAAACCTGCTTATCCTTAAATATAAGCATTTCTGATATATTTATCTAACATAACCATTCAACATTTTTCTTAGTTATTATTACTACAGTAGTATTATCTTTTTTTACTTTCATTGCAAATGTCAGCATTCCCCACACCGCCACCTAAATGTTCTTCCGTGGACTACCTATAGTTTTCTAATAGAAAGTATATTTAGACAACAAATTTGAATTTTACAGCTTAAATACTTATGAAATAATTTTTTAAAACAAAAACATCTGCAATGTACACATATCCTATTTAATTATATGAAATCTTGTCTTACCAGGCTAAAATTATACATCTTTAAGAGGAAAGTCTGGACATAAAAATGGAAAATATTGATTACTTCATCAACACAAAAAATCTCCTAAATTATCCAGCATAGATTAAATATCACATCAATAGCGACATTTTGAATGATACTTGTGTACTGGTTACATGAATAATATTTTACTTGAAATTAATTGACTTTGAAAGAGTTGCTACAAACTTAAAGTACAGAAATAAAAGAGAAAGGAAATCTACTTCAGTACTTCTACTTAGGATCCAGCATACAATGGAATAAAATAACATGTTAGTTTTGACTACCTATAAGACAGGGGAAAACTTATTATAAATATCACATCTCTAAGTTGAAATAAACTTAAAGGTCATCTAACTCAATCTAAATTTTATTAAAAAGGGATCGTATCATGAAACTACAGTATGTTTAAACAAGAAAAAATCAAAGAAAAAATCTAATGTATTAATAAACATTTGGGGGTGGTATTGGGGGAGGGGATAAGGTTCTAGATTATAATGACAGGAATCATATAAAAGCTCAATTTATATTATGTTCTACCAATCCCTCCTTGAGCCAGATTTATTCAACCAGAAACTCTTGAAGTTTGGAAATAACTAGACACTCACACCAATTATTTCTCTTGAATCTAGAAAGAACAATCTTATGTGTACAGAAAGCACTTCAAAATTATAAATGATGGCCCACAGAATAAGTGTACATGTGTATATATACATTTACATATATAAATGGTGATCAGTGGGAATTACTACATACTATTATTACTATTATCTAAAAACAATACATAGTATCAATTAAAGGGTATTCCCCCTATTACTAAATTAGAATTACAATTGCTTTAAAAATTAAGGTGATTCTTATTTCTGGCAAATGATAAAACATAAAATTGTTACAGGGCAAGAAGCCAATTAGGCATATACTTTCAATAAATGTCCTTAATTCCAGTGACAGACATCTGGTCATCATTTTCCAAGAACACATTCATGAAGGTTTTTCTAATGTCAATCTCATTTCAATGAATATTTTGCTATTATATACCCACTATTCTAGGCTTATGAAACTAATACTTTAGATGTTAGGTTATTAGTATTTTATAGGCCTGATCATTTAAAAAAATTACAGAGTTTTATATAACTCAAACTTCAGTGAGCTGAAGAGAATAAAGAAAAAAAAAAGAAAAGCAGCACATGAATTTACTCAATAAGTTACTAAGCATACTGATAAACTGAAATTAGCAACTAATATTTCCAGAACCCAGCATCTAATTGGCCCAAGAATAATAAAAAATTTCCTTCAAAAAAAGTAATGTCCCAGGGAACCTGGGTGGCTCAGTCAGTTAAGCACCTGCCTTCATCTCAGGTCATGATCCTAGGTCCTGGGATCAGGTCTCACATTGGGCTCCCTGCTCAGCAGGGAGTCGGCTTCTCCCTCCACCTACCCATGCCCAACATGTGTTCACTCTCTCTCTTTCCCAAAAATAAATTTTAAAAATTTTTAAAGAAAAAAAAAAAAAAAAAACAGTTTCCCAGATTAAACTCAAAATAAACTAAATGATACATGGTTCAGGCAACCCAACCACGTGGTTCAGATCACAGGGCCTCTGGGCCTTCTCAATCAATACAGACAATTCCCGGGTTGGACCAAGAGAGGATTAAATTTGAGAAGCACTCAAATCTGCAGCAAATCTCTATTACTACCATAGTTCCTCCTCACACTGTCATATTTCTGACCTTGAGAAAGGTGCTATCTCATCTTCATATTTTACTTTTTATTCTATTTCTAATATCTTCCTACAGGGCTACCTCTGTTGATAATTCTCAGGCAACAATTCTCACTTCCGTTGAACTGATCCATTTTCTCCTAGCCTTCAATAACTAACTATTTACTTTCAAATGTTTCTATCTGACCAAGCTTTAAATTGGACTATTAACCCTATCACCAACTGCACACCCTCCATCACAATCTGTGATGGCCAGTTTACTACACTAACTTTAAAAAAGTATCTTCCAATAGTTGAAGTCATAATTGAGTATAATTAGAAGATACATACTTTATGAAACATTTAAGGAAGGGAGAAAAGAATTATGAATAGTAAAACTATGTTCAATCCCAACCAAAAAACTGTATCTACTCATTTAAAGTATTGTAAATTATCCCAAAGCCCACACCATATATCGCACTTTCAAAGCCTCTCACAAGTCAATGAAATTTGGGTTTTTATAGGGAAAATGTAACTATAATGATATAAAAGAATATTGGCATAATAACAATGTTTAAAAATTAAGGTTACAACTCATGAACAGTGTACCCCCTAATTAACCTACAATTACTACTATTATAAAGGCATATTAACTCAAGTTCCAAATAATTTTTTACAACACTGAAAAAAGGGTTTTTTTTTTCCCCCTGTGGGCAAATAAAATCAACTAAAAAAAAATCCATTTCAGAAAATTCATCTTATGATTACAGATAGATTATATATTCCTGGTAAGAACATGTGACTATAAAATGAAAAGAAATACTTGGGTTTTTAAATGCTCCCTGTAAATGCATTCTGAACAAATAAATTTTTAAGACTTTAGGTGAAAGATTAGAAAAGTGTCAAACTAAGTTTGGGGAATACCGCCTATCATCTCAAAGCTATTTTATACAAAACCTTAACTGTAAGGACCTGGGGAAATATGTTGAAGATATACCCTTGGAACCTTTATTATTCAACTAGTTGAATTACAGTCATTTGCTAAAACCACTAACTCACTATAGCATACTTATTAAGATTGTCATTTTAATTCTTACAGCAAAGATAGCTCAAGTACAACCTGTACGGTTTAAAAAAATTTGCTTTTAAGTCTACTCTGATTTCCATACACATTCTAGAAAATACTTAACTGAATTTTTCAGACCACTTCAGAGTAATATAAAGCCCATATGAGTGTTGTTATATTGTGTTGCACTGGGCTTAAAAATCACTAACCATAAAAATTTCTCTTACCAATTTCATAATGCCTTTCAAAAAGCAACAACAAATACAATACTTCCATCTCTGCCCAAGAGAAGCAAAAGGGACTGTATTTACCCACCTACCTGAAACAAACAAAAGCAAATAAAATATACTAAACAGTTCTTAGGACAGTGGACATCAGGAAATAAAAGACATTGATGCTGAAGAGACAGGAAACAAACAAGGTGAGCCCTATGGCTATTTTGACCTACTGCCCTGAGACAGATTCAAGGCTGAGGCACAGAAAGGAAGAATACAGGTAGCTCTCAGTTAACTTCCTCAGTTAAGGAGAAGGAACTGAAAGTCAAGTCTGAAAGCCAAGTAACCAAAGCAGCTAAAATCACAGGACAGAGAAGTTGAGACTAGAGAATTACATGGAGAGAAACCCAGTGGCCTACAGATGGTCCCCTTGCATAGTCAGCTGAGTACTGACCAAAACTTTCATAAAAGGAGATTACCTGAGGCTGGGAAGAAGCTCTACCCATAAGGATAATGGAAACAGTATTCAGCACTCACAAAGAGACCAAGATAGTGCCTATTTCACCAACCAAACTGTAAAACTTAATTCACAACACACTGGGTGAGGTACAGGATTTTGCCTAAACAGTGGGGAATAGTTATCCATAAACCGAATGCTCCTCTGTTACTGCCTAATCTTATAATCAAGGCCCCAAAGGATTAAAAATGCTTACATTCTAAAATAAAGCTCAATGACACTGAAAGGAATACAAAAATATACAGCATCCAAAAACGTAAAGTTTTAATTTGTGAATCCACTCAAATGTTACCAGGCATGCCAAAAAGCAAAAAAGTACATTCTATAATGAGAAATTAATCAATCAAAACTGACCCAGAGCTGACCGAGATGGTGAAATTAACAGAGTACATTTCACTGAATTCAATATATTCAAAATGTAAGGCGTGAAAGATATAAAAAAGATCCAAACTGTACTACCAGAGATGAAAATTATAATATCTGAGATGAAAAACATAATGGTTGGGATTAATAGAAGATGAGACATACAACAGAAAAGATGAGTGAACTTAAAGACATGCCAATAAAAACCGTTGTGAAAATCCATGAGGTGTGGGACAACTTTAAGTGGTCCAATAAATGTGTAATTACAGAAAAAAAGAAAAATATTTGAAGAAATAAATGGCTGAATTTCTCCAAATTTGATAAAATTATTTATTCACAGATCTAAGAAATGTAACAAATCCAAAATACAAGAAACATGAAGAAAATTATACCAAAGCACAGTATAATCAAATTTCTCAAAACCAGTATTAGAAAATCTTAAAAAGAGCAAGAGAAAAAGAAAGGCACACTGCATACACAGAAACAAAAACACAATTACAGCAGATTTCCAACTGGATATAATGCCAGGAAGAGATAACACAGTGACATTTAAAGTACAGATATGTTACATATAATCACCCTAGCACCCTAGAATATGTGTTTAACTTATACACAGATTATACTAAGTCCCCAAATCTCTATACTCCAAATTCCAAATCAGAAAATTTTATGGTTCTAAAATGAAATTCACCATTAAATTTTTTTTTTCAGGTTTATTTCCATTCATCCTCAAACCCATTTTTCACATGTAAATCAACAAACATACATCAATTCTGATTCTCAAGTACATACCATTAGCAAAAAAACAGCAGGTCAACACTTAAAATTCAAGAACAGCATATCACAAAAACATCAAAGTGTGACCTCAGATACCAACATAACTATTACAGCTTCAGTTTCTTGGCTTGTTCTTATCTCAGTGAATGAAAGAATTCAAAATTTAAAAAATGCTTTGATTTTCTCAAATTTAAAAAGGGTGTTCTCAAATAAGGGTAACTGGATTCAGAACATAAATTTAAAATAAAAGTAAATTTAAAATAAAAAGTAGGGGAGAAAAGACATACATTTATAAAACATCTCATAACAGTATTATTAGTACATGCCAAACTTAGTAATATTGAATAATAAAAAGAACATTAATATTGGCTGTAATGATCAGAGACAATGAAGTAGGTTACTGCTTTCCCCAGTCTTCAGAATTGGTAACATTTTGATTGATGGAGAAGAAAATAAGAGATAGCAGTAATTAAAACCAAGAAGAAAAAAAGGAAAGTTGGGACTAAGCAATGATAAACAATAATGCAAAGGGCTTAAAAAATAAAAGGATTAAAAGAATCTCAGATTTAGAAAGGAGAAAACCAACAAAAACTACCAGAGTAATTTCAATATAAAGGTGAAAACTAACAAAAGACCATAAGAAATTACAAAAGTAAGGATAGCTGAGATGGGGAAACAAAAATCTGGCCATTTGAATCGTAACTATATTACTGAACCAATCTATAGGAAGGACAGGTGACAAATCCTAACTCAAACAGTTTTCATTTTAAACAAAATTTTAAAACAACAATGAAACTCATAAAGCAGATGATAATATATATGTAAATATTAATGACTTATTTAAATATCACTATATTATAATGCTCTGACCATGCTATTGGCATGAGAAAATCTACTTTATACAGACCTAAAAGGAAAAACTGACAGTAATACATTAAGAGCTGAAAACTTTAACACTGCATTTACATCAATGGGTACATCATCTAGATTAAAAAAAAAATTAGTAAGGGAACAGTGGCTCTGAATGACATATTAGATGAGATGTACCTATAAAATACATACAGAATGATCCATCCAAAAGCAGTATAACACAAATTCTTTTCAACAGCACATGGAACACTCTCCAGAACAGATCACATGTTAGACCACAAAACCACTCTCAATAAATTCAAGAAGACTTAAATCACATCATGCATCTTTTCTGACATTATGAAATTAGAAATCAATTAGAAAGTCTGAAAAAATATAAATACATAGAGGTTTAATAATATGCTACTAAACAGTAAATGGGTCAACCAAGAATCCAAAGAGATAATTAAAAACACATGGACAGAAGTGAACATGAAAATAAAAACAAAATAAGCCAAAATCTTTGGGATGCAGCTAAAGCAGTTTGAAGATCAAACTTAATAGCAAATACAGATCTACTTTAAGAAACAGGAAAAGTCTCCAACAACCTAATTATACACCTAAATGAGCTAGAAAAGGGAGAACAAATAAAGCAAAAAGCCAGTATAAGGAAGGAAATAATAAAGATTAAAGCAGAAATATATGAAATAAAGACTAAAAAAAGCAATAGAACAGATCAGTGAAATGAGGAGGTGGTCTCTGAATAGATAAATAAGCCTGATACACTCTTAGCATGATTCATTAAGAAAAAAATGGGAGAGAACTCAAAACCAGAAATGAAGGAGGGGAAATAACAACTAACAGGACAGAAATACAAAGGATTATAAAAGAACACTATAAAAAAGTATATGCCAACAAACTGGATAACCTAGACAAAATGGATAAGTTTCTAGAAATATTAAGATCTTCCTAAACTGCATCAAAAAGAAATAGAAAATTTGAACAGACATGTACTGACAATGAAATTGAATCAGTAATCAAACAACTCCCAACAAACAAAAGTCCATGGTCACATGGTCTTACAGGCAAATTTTATCCAATATTTTTTCAAAAGTTAATTCTTATTCTTCTCAAACTAGTCCAAAAAATAGAAGGAAAACATCTAAATTCATTTTACAAGGCCAGCATCATCCGGACACCAAAACCAGATAAAGATACTACAAACCAGTATCTCAGATGAAGACAGATACAATATCTTCAACAAAATATTAGCAAACCAAATCCAACAATACATTAAAAAAATCTTTCACCATCATCAACTGGGGTTCAATCCAGGGATGCAAAGGTGGTTCAATATCCACAGATCAACCAATGTGACACATCACCTTAACAGAGAAAGGATGGAAAACTTATGATCACGATCATTTCAATAGATGCAAAAAAAGCATTTAACAAAATACAATATCCATTCATGATAAAAACTCTCAGCAAGGTAGATTTAAAGAGAATTATATTTCAACATAATAAAGTCCATATATGAAAAACCCACAGCTAATATCATATTCAGTGGTGCAAAACAGAGAGCTTTTCCCCTAAGATGAAAAATAAGACAAGGATGTCCACTCTTATCACTTTAATTCAACATTGTACTGGTGGTACCAACTGCAGTGACCAGACAAGAAAAAGAAATAGAAGTCATGTAAATTGGAAAAGAAAAACTGCCACTGTAGATGACAAGATCCAAAAAAAATAAATTTTTATTAAAAATTAATATAAAAATATGTAAATAAATATAAATATAATAATATAATTATAATTATATAAAAAACAAAAATATATTTTATTAAAAATATAAACTTTTATAAAAAGATATTAAAAAAAAACTAAAAACTCCACCAAAAAACTACTAGAACTGATAAATGAATTAAGTAAGGTGGCATACATACAAATATGCTGCATTTCTATAAAATAATAATGAAGTAGGAGAAAGAGAAATTAAGAATCCCACTTCCACTTTGATTTAAAAGATTAAATACCTAGGAATAAACTTTAACCAAGAAGTTGAAAGACAGGTACTCTGAAAACCATAAAACACTGATGAAAGAAATTAAAGACTACATAAACAAATGGAAAGATATACCATGCTCATGGACTGGAAGAATGAATATCATCAATACGTGCACACTAGCCAAAGCAATCTACAGATTCAATGCAAGTTCACAGAACTAGAACAAATAATCCCAAAATTTGTATGGAACCAAAAAAGACCCTAATACCCAAAGCAGTCTTGAGAAAAAAGAACAAAGCTAGAGGTATCACAATCCCAGATTTTAAGATATAATACAAAGCTGTAGTAATCAAAACTGGTACTAAGCAAAAATAGACACAAAGATCAATGAAACACAAGAGAGAGCATACAAATAAATCCACACTTATATGATGAATTAATCTACGATAAAGCAGACAAAAATGTACAATGGGGAAAAGAACTTTCTCTTCAACAAACGATGCTGGGCAAACTGGACTGCTACATACCAAAGAATGAAATTTCTTACACTATACACAAAAATAAACATAAAATTTAGGACTGAAGACCTAAATGTGGTATCTGAAACCATAGAACTGGAAGAAAACACAAGCAGTAATCTCCATGACATAAGCCACAGAAACATTTTTCTAGATAGGTTTCCTAAGGTAAGGAAAACAAAAGCAAAAATAAACTACCAAAACTACACCAAAACAAAGTTTGGGCACAGCAAAGGAAACCATCAACAAACAAACCAAAAAACAAAGGTAACCTACTGAATAAGAAAAAATATTTGCCAATCATATTCTGATAGTTAATATCTAAAATATATTAAAAAACCTATACAACTAACATCAATTGAACAAATACTCTGATTTAAAGTGGGCAGAAGACCTGAATAGACATATTACCAAAGAAGATATACAAATGGCCAATAGTTGAAAAGTTGTTCAACATCACTAATCATTAGGGAAATGCAATTCAAAACCACAATGAGATATCACCTAACACCTGTCAGAATGGCTAGAATCAAAAAGACAGTAATAAACATTGGCAAGGATATGAAAAACAAAAGAAACCCTTGTGCACTATTGGTGGAAATACAAACTGGTACAGCCATTATGGAAAACAGTATGGTTTCTCCAAAAATTAAAAACAGAAATACCACATGATACAGTAATTCTACTACTGGGTATTTACAACCAAAACGTCCATCAGTAGATGAATAGATAAAGAAGATGTGGGGTGTGTGTGTGTGTGTGTGTGTGTACTTATAAATATATGAATATTACTCAACCATAAAAAAGAATGAAATCTTGCCATTTGCAACAATGTGGATGGGACTAGAGGGTAGAATGCTAAATGAAATAAGTCATACACAAAGACAAGTACTACATGACTTCACTCATATATGGAATTTAAGAAGAAAATGAATAAAGAGAAAAAGAGACAAATAAGGAAACAAGAAACAGAATATTAAATACAGAGAACAAATAGGCGGTTGCCAGAGGGGAGGTGGTGGAGGGATGGTTGAAATAGATAAAGGGGATTAAGAGGTACAAACCTCCAGTTACAAAATAAAGAAGTCACAGAGATAAAATGTAGAACAGTGGCAATACAGTCAGTATGATTTTAAAACTGCTGATGGTGACAGATAATGACTACACTTATCATCCTGAGCACTAAATAATGTATAGGATTGTCACATCATGTTGTATACCCAAAACTAACACCTCGAAAAAAATTTTAATACACTGAAACAGACAAAAATAGTATTAAAAAATCCATTCTTATGCTTCACGGTTGAAAAGACTGGAACATTTTAGTAAAGCTGAGGTTCACATAAATAATAAAAAAAAAACTTTTCTAAATAAAAGTATAAGAAATAGTTGAGACCAAAAGCTAATACATCAATTAATTGAGAGGTAACAAAATAAAAATAGTGACGAATGTCTGAGTGGAAAACAGCAAAGTTTGAAGGCATACACCAAAGAAGTCTCTGGTGAAACTAAAAATGGTTGTAAATATTATCTACCTTTTAAAAGTTAAAACTAAATAAGAACATAATTATCTCCTTACCACACCTACCAAAATAATGGTTCATACCATTATGAAATGGTACCAAGAAAAAGCTATAAACTTCTGGTCCATCTACTTAATTTTGGTGAGTAATTCCAGAGAATTTCAGAGAAGAAAAATGACTTTCGAAAAGACTGAGAGTCAATTAATGGCACAGCTGTTTTTCAAGCTCAGCTTGGTATACAAAATTCAAGGTTCTGTTCTATCACTGCCATCATAAAGTAAATTCTTCATTAAACAAAACCAAATTTTATTACAAATATTCAGTTCCAGTTATCTCAGAATACACATGCAATCATTCATAGAGGGCAAAATTTACTACTCTATTTAGTTTGTTATTACCAGGATTAAACATTAGTAATGGTGAGGGGAATTTCCCAACTTCTTTATTTGAATGGATCAATAATTTAAGATTTATCTCCTAAGATGTATTTCACAAAGGAGAAATCTACAGAAGAAAATACAAGTATTTTGGAAGTGATAAGGGTATGTAACTCTTTATACTCAATCTATTGCCAAAATACATACAGAAATCAGTTACATAAGGTCAAGGAGTAGAGGTCCACAGAAGAGTGAGTATGGGAATGTTTCTCATGTGAGTATCACAACAGTTGAAGAAACAAAATATCAAAACCTAAAGAAAACAAAGACATGAAAGATAAAGCAAAATTACACTATTAGGGTTAAGAAAAATTTAAAAAAAAAATTACTAACTAGAGTAGAAATGTAGCTGCTACTTCTATCCCATCTAATACACATAAATACATATACGAGTGACTCCTGAAAAACATGGGTTTGAAGTACACAGATCCACTTATACATGGATTTTTTTTAATAAATACAGTATAGTACTATAAACATACTTCTCTTATGATGACATTTTCTTGAGTTTACTTTATTGTAAAAATAAAGTATACAATATGTACAACATACAAAATTATGTAGTAATCAACTGTTTATGTTATCAGTAAGATTTCTGGTCAACAGTAGGCTAGAAGTAGTTAAGTTTAGGGGAGGTTAAAAGTTATACACAGATTTTCAACTGTACAGAGGGTGAGTGCCCCTAAAGCTGGCATTGTTCAAGGGTCAACTGTTCAAGGTTCATAATAAAATTCTCAAGATTTAGAAAAGCAAATTTATAAGAACTTGGGTATACATAATTAAATATTTTGGGATAAACTGGAAAGAAAATCTAGAATGACTAATCTTAAAATTGAAATATCCATAATTGTCATCCATCTATTTTATTATGATCTAATATGTGGCTGCCTAAATCTAAATCAGAGATTTTAAAAAGAGAATAGAGTTGAGTCTAATTCAAAACTTAAATACTTATTAGGAATTGGAGATATATTAATGATGAAGCGAAATTTATCCCACCAAAACGAGCAAGTTTACCTTAAAGAGAACTTACGTTTATCAATTCTTTGCTATACTACCCTTACTTGAGACTGTGAGATCTTATATTCATTTGCTCAAGTCTGTATTTTTTTTCATCTTTTTTTCCAGCAATAAAGGTGTTTCTAAAACTTTCTTACTGTCCCTTTCCAATTTCATTCAGTTTTGAAACTTTCAATTTAAACTTACACATATTGTCCAAGTCATCTAAGGGTGCAAGGCTTGGAGCTATACATAAAATTTTAATATGATCTGGACAACTGGGTGGCTCAGATGGTTAAGCCTCTGCCTTCAGCTCAGGTCATGATCTGCAGGTCCTAGGATCAAACCCCACATTAGGCTCCTAGCTCAGCGGGGAGCCTGCTTCTCCTTCTCCCTCTGCCTCTGCCTCTCCCTCTCCCCCTGCCTGTACTGTCTCTTTCTCTCTCTCATAAATAAATAAAATCTTTAAAAAAATTCTCTAACAAATATGGGATGTAATCACATGAGCTTAGTGATCCGGCACAATACTTACAAATCCCAGTATGGCAGCAGGCGTATTTCTATCTCACAGTAAACTTAATGTTAATTTAAATTTTAATTTTTAACTACCTACTAATGACCTTATGTTAGATTAACTCTGCCCCATCCTACACTTCTCCTTTCCAAACTTCATCCTTATGTTTTGTTACCTTCAAAAACAAAACTGCCAGTTATTTTACCAGCAAAAGTAGGTTTACTTGGAAATGGCAGAGAACTGCAATTAAAGACAAGCAAACTAAGGCAAAACTATAAGCAAGTCCAAAAAAGGAGAGAACTAAAGAGAGGAGGAAGCTGGGGGAGGCTGTTTTGAAACAAAGTCCATTGGAGAAAGCAAGGGTTCAGGGTGACACTAGTTTCTCACTCACTGAGTTACAGGGGTGGCTAATTTTATAAAGGTGATGCAATAACATCTTTCCCTGTAGAGGCCTGTAACTGATTCTTTCCTGTTGAGGATTCTTCCCTTGGGGAAGGTAACGGACAGGACTGTTGGGAGTCTGTATTTAACAATTCTTCCTATAATTGACATCTGAATGGTAGGGCTCCCCTTCTACACTCCCCATTATGGCCTAGCAACTCTATTTTAGTGAGGTTTGTCCTTTTTAATTTTCACAGTTTATAATTGACCCATGTTGCCAACATCAACACAGGTTATCTCATCTTATTCTATTTTCTAACGTCCTGCTTCGCAAACTTTAACGTGCATATGGATCACCTAAGGATCTTGTTACCTTGAAGATTCTCAAAATGTCTGGAAAGTGAGTCGGAACTGCTACAGTTAAATTCCCAGGTGAAGCTGATGCTGGCCATTTATGAACCACATTTTGAATAGTAATAGTCAAAATACTAGCAACCTCAGAATAATTACCTAGGGAAAAAAGTTTTGTTTCTAAGGCAAAAACTTAGAAACTATGTTCATTTGAAAACAATAAAGTCAACTAATTATAATAAACTCAAACACTTAATGAATCTAGAATACTTTGTAAATAGTGATATAAATAGAGCATTTACACATAATTATGCTACAAGTATTAACAACTTATAGCATCTGTGATAATGCAGTTCAATTGAGAGACTAAGTTATCTAGGCGTCAATTCTATTTTAAACACCATGAGCAAAATTGCTCTACAATTGTACTTACTCTATGCAAGAGCTTAAAACCCTACTTTGAGAAGTCTTCCTTTTAGTGTGTTTCTGGATAGCAGGGTGAAATAAGATAGACCTTAATTTGGTTATTCAAAAACCATGGGGGCGGGGTGCCTGGATGGCACAGCAGGTTAAACAGTTAAGCAGCTGACTCTTGGTTTTCGCTCAGGTCAAGACCTCAGGGTCATGAGATGGACGCCTGCCTCGGGCCCAGGGCTGAGTGAGGAGCCTGCCTGAGAGTCTCTCTCCTTCTCCCTCTGTCCCACTCTTAGCCTCCACAGATTGCACATGTGCTCTTTCTAAAAAGAAAATAAGATAAAAAACAAAAAAACCATGGGAGTATCATTTAAGTACCAATGACAAAGAGAGAAAGAGTAATAAAACTGAATGTTAATGGGGCGCCGGTGTGGCTCAGTGGGTTAAAGCCTCTGCCTTCTGCTCAGGTCATGATCTCAGGGTCCTGGGGATGGAGCCCCACATCGGGCTCTCTGCTCAGCAGGGAACCTGCTTCCTCCTCTCTCTGCCAGCCTCTCTGCCTACTTGTGATCTCTGTCAAATAAATAAATGCAATTAAAAAAAAAAAAAACCTGAACATTAGAACAGCACATTAAATGGAAAATAGTACATTTCCGGCCAGCTTATACAGGTATATCCAGGAAAAATAAATTTTTTAAAAAATAAACTCAGGGTCAGGATAAATGTAGAAAGGGCAGTGTAAGGAATAAAGTCCATAAACATATCTTCAATCTGTGCCATATTTATCATAAACCAGTACATGAGTAGTAAAATCTGAATATACAGTCCATTGATAATGAAGTTTCTGTTAAGTAATTGTTTCAGCACAAGATGAAAAACAGCTGCTACAATAGCAACAAGGACTAAGAAAGTCAGGACAATTTGGTATTAAAAAAAAAAACCAACAACAGTATTTTTTGAAGTGTAATTCCCCCAACCAGCAGTAGTTCCCAAACTTCATCACGCTTCAGAATTACTCAGAGGGCTCACTTTTTTAAATTAAGAGTTTTAAAGCCAGTAGGTCAGTGTGGCCCAAGAATTTTCATTCTAACAAGCTCCCGCTCACAAGACCACACGGAGAAGCACAATATTCAACTGTTGTTGGTAACTATCAAATGTCTATTGACTCTGCTCCACAGCTAACCTCTCCATGTCAGCACGGGCCTCACAGCAATAGATGTGTTTGGCCCTGAACAGCTCTGAACAATGTATAATATTTGCTACACAGATGACTTGCCTCCTACACTTCATGGAGAAAAGTGAAGCCATGTTATTTGTTACATAAGCCCTTCAACTTCTCACCCCTAAATTATTTACATCTACACTAATTACTCTAGACCTCCTGATCCAAAGGTATGATTCCCACAAGAGACACAAATCATTCTAAGACCTTGATTAATCATTTAGCCTTCTACTAATCCACCTTCAACCTTCATCATGTATTACTGGCTTCTACTGATGTTTTTCCTGTGGATAAGTTCTAGCCTCTCCCATAAAAAGCAAAACACTTGTCATTTGAGCTCATATTTACTTCTAGTTAACTGTGTTCTTCCCCACCTCCTGCTCTTTAAAAAGTAATCTGTCCAATTGCTTCTACCTTGAATTCACTCCTTAACCCACAACACTCAATCCTCTGTACTTAACCACTCACTTAAACTGTTCTTGACAAACTAAAAATGACTTGGCAAATCTGCTGGATACTTTTCTGGCTTTCCTTTATTTGAACACAGTATTTGGCACATTAATCACTCCCTCCGTAAGGTGTTTTTCCTAGTTTCTACACACCACCCTCTCTCCTAGTTTCCTCATTCCACCCTCACTAATTTTTCACAGGATTCTTCACTGTATCTTCCCCCCAAATTAATTTTTTTCTGGTCAACTGGTCTCCTCATTCTATATGAATTCCCTGGGTGATCTCATCTACATTCATGGCTTTATCAGCATACACATTTATAACACCAATTGTGGATTCCAAGTCTATACCTATCTCCTGAATCTTAAATGAAACTGCCAATGACTTAATATACCATGTGTCTAAAGATGAATTCATGTGTACCCTAATATAATTCCCACACTTGTATTCCTAATGCCAGTGAATATATAGTTGCCTAAGCCAGAAACATAGAATCCATTCTACAGTCTCCATTCTCCTCCATTTCTATACCCCAGCAGCCCTTCCACCTCCTAAAACATTTGACTCTATCCCCTTCTCTCCTTTCCTTTTATCATAACAAGCAAGCTAAGGCAAAACTATAAGCAAGCCCAACAAAGGAGAGGAATAAAGGGAAGAGGCTTCATTATCTCTCCCATATTAGTACTTTTATAGCCTTGACTGGTCTTTATTCTAAGACTATTATATTTAAAAAACGCCTCCAACCCCAAATCTCTTCTATACTACTGTGAGTTATCTTTCTAAACACAGATATGTAGTGTCTCACAAGTCTGTGTATTATCTTTCAATGTCTTCACATGTCCTACAATGTAAATTTCAAACACTCGATGTATTAGCGTTTCACATCCTTCAAGTCTTGGCTTCCATTTTTGCCTGTCCATCCTCACCTCAATAATCCCAACAGAACCTTGCATATGCAAAAGGCCTCACTATTCAAAATCCCCTGAACGCATACTTTCAGAATGTTGTACCTTTAAGGAATGCTGTTCTCACCAGCTGAGATTCTCCATTCTCCTCCTTTACCACTACCACCCACCTATCCACCCATTTCAGATCCAAACAAAAGCCTCCACTAAGATGTCAAACTCCTCATTAGTCAAAACTAAATTCAAATGCCTAATTCTGAAGCCTTTCCAATTCTTACCATGCTGCGACACGGACTTATTTTTATCAAGTCATAAAGCGAATCTGCCTAGCACTTACCATATTATCGTTATTAGTATTTATATAGGTCTCTCTCACTAAACAGTCTCTGAATAGGATATGCTTTCCTTGCCTTTAGATTTCCCCCTAAACCTGTAAATTCCTCCAATTATGCTAGTATACATTTAATGAATGAGCAATAAATTAATCAAAACACACAGAAGTATTATAAGACAATCTTATAAGTGGAATCTTCTTCCACTTTTACAATACAAAAACAAATACATTATCCTCCTTGATCAGTTTGCCTTTAATTAAACCTTCTGATTAACAATTTTATAACTACTCACTAACATATCAAAACTTTTGTCCCCTACTCAAATTAATGATAATGCGTATGAGGCTCACAATTGTGAATATGTTAAAGAAAATTAAATGTTTAACATCAACTAAGCATCTAAATATTTTTAATTCCCACAGAAATATTAAACAGTTGGCCAATGCGTTTGATCACACTATCCATAAGTAGCTGTTTTTAAGAGCATTTTCTTGCAAACTATCACCCCATTAATAGAAAGGGCAAACTACTTCTACCATCTGTCATGAAATTTGATTAAGCACATCCGCCTACTAAGATCATATTCCCCTTTCTTCTTCCCATTCCTGATTTTTCCTTCCTAAAAATGTATTCTAATCATTTAAGAGAAGTCTCTTCTCAAATAAGAGGGGGTTTTTGGGTTAGAATAGAGAAATGGCTCATGCTTCTTATAATGTACCTTTTTAAGAGTTGTCCAACAACCAAAAAAAAATTCTTTTAAAAAATAATTCATCACCATTTCCCTTCACAAAAGGATATAACTGGCATTGGAGTAGATGTAATTTTATTAAACCTCCCACACAATATGGCATGTACAGTATCCTGACAATTGATCACCGTAGGTCAATACTTTTAATAAAAATTAGCTTGCTAACTCAACAGGCAGATATCATCTCAAAATGGTGATAATATTTCAAAATTTCTTCTTATAATAAGTGCATATATTTACTCACGTAATAACCATCCACTGAACCTAATTTTGCCCTCTGGAGCTACAAAAAGGAAGTCTTAACCATAGAAGATATATTGTCAAATATTTAAATAATGAGACTTTATCTTTCATTTTCTGAGTTAAACTTGCCAAATTATTTCCAATATTCCCAAGTAATGTGGTTTTCACTCTTTACCATATCTGTCAATCTTCTCTGCACTGGCTAGAGTTTTCAAATCTAAAGGGTGTTTTACTTACTCTTCATTGTATTAAAAAGTGACTATGTTGAAACAAAAAACAACATAACTTAGAAAAGAATCCCTGAGTCAACAAAACAAAAGGAGGCAACCTATGGAATGGGAGAAGATATTTGCAAATGACAGTACAGACAAAAGGTTGATATCCAGGATCTATAAAGAACTTCTCAAATTCAACACACACAAAACTGATAATCATATCAAAAAATGGGCAGAAGATATGAACAGACACTTCTCCAATGAAGACATACAAATGGCTATCAGACACATGAAAAAATGTTCATCATCACTATCCATTAGGGAGATTCAAATTAAAACCACATTGAGATACCACCTTACACCAGTTAGAATGGCCAAAATTAGCAAGACAGGAAACAACGTGTGTTGGAGAGGATGTAGAGAAAGGGGAACCCTCTTACACTGTTGGTGGGAATGCAAGTTGGTGCAGCCACTTTGGAGAACACTGTGGAGATTCCTCAAGAAATTAAAAATAGAGCTTCCCTATGATCCTGCAATTGCACTACTGGGTATTTACCCCAAAGATACAGATGGAGTGAAAAGAAGGGCCATCTGTACCCCAATGTTTATAGCAGCAATGGCCACGGTCGCCAAACTGTGGAAAGATGCCCTTCAACGGACGAATGGATAAGGAAGATGTGGTCCATATACACTATGGAGTATTATGCCTCCATCAGAAAGAATGAATACCCAACTTTTGTAGCAACATGGATGGGACTGGAAGAGATTATGCTGAGTGAAATAAGTCAAGCAGAGAGAGTCAATTATCATATGGTTTCACTTATTTGTGGAGCATAACAAATAACATGGAGGACATGGGGAGATGGAGAGGAGAAGGGAGTTGAGGGAAATTGGAAGGGGAGGTGAACCATGAGAGACTATGGACTCTGAAAAACAACCTGACGGTTTTGAAGGGGTGGGGGTGGGAGGTTGGGGGAAACAGGTGGTGGGTATTGGGGAGGGCACGTATTGCATGGAGCACTGGGTGTGGTGCAAAAACAATGAATACTGTTACACTGAAAAGAAATAATAAATAAATAAATAAATAAAAATAAAAATAAAACATACACATATACACTATATTCTAGAAATCTGAGGGGGAAAGAGTATGATTTTCATTAATTGTGTTTTGCCATTAACTACTTAACTTAAATAAATGCCTATGCAACATTAAAAAAAAAAGAAAGAAAAGAATCACTGAAGTACCAAATCCTATAAATGCTGTGATTAAATATTAAATGTTTAATGGGCTACAATTAGAAAAATCAGAGCACTAAGCTTATTTTGTAAAGTGCTTAAAAACAGTATCACATAGTAGTCTACTTAAGTGTGACAATTAATGGGCCCATTGTTCATTATCTTTGTAGTGGTGAAGAATTTTATCTGAAGTATGTATGTATAATCAATGTAAGAACAGCCTAATCACTACTGGATGTTTTTTAAATTCCAGTATAGTTAACATACAATGTTATATTAGTTTCAGGTATACGATTCAACAATTCTATACATTACTCACGGCCTATCTTACTATTGGATTTTGAAAAACATTTTCACTATCTTAAATGTCAAATCGCTCAACAATGAAGTTTAAAAATTTGCTAAAAACTACAGAGCACTATGCCTAATCTTTATTTATAGCCAAAACTGGGATCACAATCAAGATCAGAATCAAGAGATGCTATAGAGAAATTCTAAAGCATCTTCAAAAAGAAAAAATTTCCTCTTCCACCTTCCAGGATCAGGAGGAATATAAGGCAAGAAGCAGCAAAAGAGAAACCGTATCAGCAATAGCTCCTCCTCCTACCAGGAACATCCATTGCTGTTAACCTATTCAACTGGCATTACTTAAATGCTTCCCAACTGTCTAGTCAGAAAACACATTTTAGAGATGTAAGGAAACACATTATAGGTTGTATCTTAATACAGCAATGTAGTCAGATTTTGTCTCATTCACAACTGTTTCCAACTGGTGCTTATCATAATCTTTTGGGAGGTGGATAATACTTAAAATTATTTTATTATAATAACACTTAACATGAGATCACCCACTTAAAATTTCAATTATACAGTAATTTTTGTTGACTACAGGTACAATGTTGTACAGCAGATCCTTAGAATCTATTCATGTTACTTACCTGAAATATTTTGCCCATTGCTTGGTATTCCCCATCTTTCCCCTTCCCCCAGCACCTGGCAACCACTATTTCACTCTTTGATTCTATGAATTTTACTATTTTAGATGCCTCATCATCATAAGTGGAACATTTGTCTTTCGGTGACTGCCATCTAACTTAGCATAATGTCCTCAAGGTTGATCCATGTCACACATTCCCTCTTTTCTCAAGGCTGAATGTATATACCACATTTTCTTTATCCAATCATTTGTCAATAGGTATTTAAGTTTTTTCTACACGTTAGCTGTTGTGAAAAGTGCTGTAATGAACATGAGGGTGCATATATTTTTTCAAGATTCTGATTTCAATTCCTTTGATAAAAACCCAAAAATGGGATTGCCAGATCACATGGTAGTTATATTATTAATTTTTGGAGGAACCTCCATACAGTTCCCAAAGTAGCTACACCATTTTGTATTCTCATTAACATTGTGCATTTCTATATACTGACAATAAACCATCTTTAAAAAGAAAATTAGGAAAACAGTCCCATTTATAATAACACCAAAAGAGCAAAGTAGTTGGGAATAAACCTAATGAAGGAGGTGAAAGACATGTATACTAAAAACTGGAAAGCTGCATGTATACACTATACTGTAACTCAGAAACAACTAGAAAAAGTAGTTGCCAGCTGCTAATCCCTGGTTAAACTCTGGGCAAAACATAAAAACTCCCAGAATTTTGAAAACATTCCTCAAACCACACACAGATCCATTGGCAAGAATGCAAGACTTACTGGGTCTGGGCTCTTAATCACAACCTCTAGCCAATCACTGGCAATTCCTAAGAACGCAGGCTTAAAAACAGAAACAAGGAGGCAAAAAAATTAGCTTTAAGATATCCAGTTTTCAGCCAAAAAAAAAAAAAACAAGCAAAAAAAAAACAAAAAAAAAAAAAACAAAAAAAAAAAATAAACAAAAAAAAAAAAAAAAAAAAAGAGTATGAAACATGCTTTCTACCTCAAAAAAATCTAAGAATTAAACTGTCCTGACCTCACTAACATCAAAAATATTACTTTGATTATTAACTCTAAGATCCACTGTGTAAAAAGGCAAATGAACATTTAAAAAATGTCTATACCAAAATATACTACGTATATTGTTCTTAAAAAATAACATCAGAGTACTTGTATTAGATATGCTTGAGCTGTCCTACATTATTCTTATTACCACAGGATAATTATTATGAGCAACCCCTTTTATTCTCGAATGTGTTCCAACTGATGTCAATTATATGGTCACTGATAAACCTACACATATCTTTCAAGTTATTTATGATATTTTTAAATTTTTGTTCCCTAATCTTTCATTATTTAATTGCCATTTAAAATGTTAATATGAATTACTTAATATGTTGTTGTGTATCATCAAAGTAGTCAAATGCCTGTTCTTATAGCATGAATGTATCCCTCAACCCACTTGGGTACACAAGTAACAATAAAGAAAAGCAGTGGAACAACAAAAAATAGTAATTTATATAAACTAGTAAAAGTATCATTCTTCAAGAGAAACAACATATTTAACTCTATTTTTGTATCTGATAGAAAAAACAGATTCCTAACTGCCTAGCAAAAGGAAGCTGGTCCATCGACTAATGAACTTGTAGTCTCTCACAGTTAAGAAAGCAGTTCTACACACATCATTTAAAAACTGATTTGTTGCTTTAATAGAAAACCTTTAGTTAGAAAAATGAAAATGAAAACTTTTGTGCTACATAGGTTCAAAGAATGAACCAAAGTATAATAATACCTTTTAAATTTCAACTGGAATAATAAAAACTATCAGTCTCAAAATCTGAAATTGGCAATTTTATTCAGTTGTTACTATACCCACTTGAAAATAATACATAACTTAACACATTAATCACAAATTTCCAAATGACTTTTATAACAGTTTCCTAGATTTAAAATTTGCTTTTAATCTTGGGTGTAAAAATATCTTTAAGAAGGCTAAAACCTGGGACGCCTGGGTGGCTCAGTTGGTTAAGCGGCTGCCTTCGGCTCAGGTCATGATCCCAGCGTCCTGGGATCGAGTCCCACATCGGGCTCCTTGCTCATCGGGGAGCCTGCTTCTCCCTCTGCCTCTGCCTGCCATTCTGTCTGCCTGTGCTTGCTCTCTCTCCCTCTCTCTCTCTCTGACAAATAAATAAATAAAATCTTTAAAAAAAGAAGGCTAAAACCTCTATCATTTTCACCAAAAAGAAAGATTACATATTTGTAAAAGAAGTATATCACAAAGGAATTTCTGAAATAATCCTCTTACTTAATAAAACAAGTTATGTACATACCTACATTAGATTTATTTAATATTTTAATTAGTTGCCAAGAAAAGATTCCATTGCAGCTGAAAATCAAGTCCAAATAATCACTGCAAAATAAAATCAAATTATTCCAGTTCAGTAGCTTTTTTATACTACACTGACTACTTCACAAGGAAGCTGTAGTCCAACAAACTGGGATTTCTGGAGGCGCAGGGGTGGGGTATGGGATAAGACTGGTGGTGGGTATTACGGAGGGCACGTATTGCATGGAGCACTGGGTGTGGTGCATAAACAATGAATTTTGAAATACTGAAAGAAAAAGTAAAATTTAAGAAAAAAAAAACAAAGCTAAGTGTTAAGGATAAAACACACAAATGAGCTTTACCAAAAAAATTGAACTTTATAAAATTCCTGTTATCTCCTAACATAGAGTATGTTTATATATAACATATGTGTATGTATATATGCAAACATTATTCAATTGACTGAATATGTCCCAAGAAATATACATTTTAAATGATAATGTAGTGTATTCTTAAAAATTGTTAATTGCTTTTAATGAGTAAGTTTATACAAAACATAAAACTTCTCTAACAATAAATTCAAGAAAAAATGTAAATAAAAAGTAAATATTATATAAACAACAACAAAAAACCCTCAAAAGTTAAACTATCTTCTCCTTCAAGGTAACTTTTAAACAATAAAAGGCATACCTTAAGAGATACTGCAGGTTCAGTTCCAGACCACAATAAAGCTAATCACTATAAAGAAAGTCAAGTCAATTTTTTGGGATTCCCAGTTCATACAAAAGTTTTGTTTATAGTAGCTGTAGTCTATTGAGTCTATATATATCACTAGCATGATATATGTAAAAAACAGCATTACTTTAAAATTTATTTAAAAATATTTATTACTAAAAATCGAATCATCACCTGAGCTTTCAGTGAGTTATAATCACTGATGACAGATTACCCTAACAAATAATAATGAAAAAGTTTGACATACTGCAAGAATTAGTGAAATGTATAATGGAGACAAGTGAGCAAATACTGCTAAGAAAAAAAAAATGGTGTCTGGATGCAGGGTTGCCATAAACCTCCAATTTGTTAAAAAAAAAAAAAGTGCAGTATCTGAAGCACAATAAAAGGAAGCACAAACTAGGTATGTCTCTAAAAACCCTGGGATAGTTAGCTCCACGGCAGGAGGCACTCCTTAAGGCTGGAAGTATTAAGTTAGACATACTTAATAGGTCCTAACTGGCTGATCCCGCTAAATGTTTTCCAAGTGAATCACCTCTAGATGAAAATCCATTTGCACACAAAGCGTAACATCTAGCTTAAAATGTCTGAGTGATCTATTTCTCTAAAATGGACACAATGGACTGAATATTTGTGCCCCCCCCCCACCAAAATGCATGGGTTGAAATCCTAACTCCCAATGTGATGGCATTAGGAGATAGGACCTCTGCAGAGGTAATTAGGTAATGTGGGTGGAGCCCTTATGAATTGGATTAATGCCTTATGAAAGGGACTCCAGAGAGATCTACTGCCCTCTTTCCACCATATGTGGATACATTGTCAGCCATCTGCAACCCAGTAGGGGCTCTCATAAAAAACCCAACTATACTGGCACCCTCTTGGAACCTCCAGACACCAGAACAGTGAAAAGTAAATTTCATTTGTTTAGAAGCTACCCAGTCCATGGTATTCTGTTACAGCCGCCCCAACTAAGGCAGTGTATAAACCCTCCCAGATTCTGAAAAGGAATGAGACAATGCCAGCCTACCTAGCTCTATGGAAACACCTGTGAGTAAAAACCCTGAAGCAGACTTTGTGAGGCAGAGTTACCACAATTATCAATAAATAAATTACTCTCATGGGGTTGAGAGGCAGCTGACTGCTTTATTAAATCACATCTATCGCCCAGGCCCATCATAATCTAACTGGTAAAGGTAGAAAAAAATCTCTGGTTTTAAGAGAGTCTGAGCAAGACAGACAATCTGATCACGCCTAAGTACGTGGAAGAAGAAATAAGAGCAGGACAACAACAGACATAGTAGTAGTTGAGTGCTGGAAAAATAACGCCTTCTGAGATTTTTATGACCTATGCAATTTCCCCATCCTCATCATATTTATATTTATAGTCATACTTGCATGCTATTGGTAGCAACAAAGAGGAACGCAGCAGGTTACATCTTTATAGATCTTAATGGTAGTGCTGAAGTGTATGCAACAGCGGGAGAGGGAGGCACAGAAGGAGAGAGCTACCAGATGAGTGCATAAAAAAAACTAAGGAGAGACTCTGTGGTAGATTAACAATTTGAATGTCAGTGAGGCTCCTTTAAGAGAACAATGTTGAATTTCCTTAAGTGTAACTAGCCCAGATAAAGGCTTAAAAAAAAAAAGAAAGAAAAGAAAAAACTGGAAAAACTCCCAGGAACAAAATATCACCCCAAAATGGCTACGGAAATAGCTAAAATCACCTAAGAAAAGGATTGGCCAATTCATTCTCTACCTTGCACAGTGAAGATAACTGTGTTTTCTCCATCTATTTGGAATTGCCAGGGAAGCTGCAGATGACATGTGCTTAGGAGACAAATCTCCGTATCTCCATGTCCTAGGACAGCTTTTCTTTCAGAATACCTTTTCAGTAATGTTTCCAAATCAAAAAGTCTCAGAAGCTAGGGAAAGGGTTTCCTCTTGGGTCAGAGACCAGATTTGTTTCCCAACCGGAATAATAAAAATATACCTTCTGCAGGCCGAAGACTGCAAAGTTAGGACTCCTTTAAAACACAGGTTTCGGGCACCTAGGTGGCTCAGCCGCGAAGCATCTGCCTTTGGCTCAGGTCATGGTCTCGGAGTCCTGGGATCAAGTCCTCCCTCAGGCTTCCTGCTCAGTGGGAAGCCTGCTTCACCCTCTCCCACTCCGCCTGTTTGTGTTCCCTCTCTCTCTGTGTCTCTCTCTGTCAAATAAATAAATAAAATCTTTAGAAATTTAAAAAAGAAAAAAGAAAACACGAGTTTCCTAAACTCAGGGCTTCTCAGCTGTGACACGGCCTCACTGAGGGGACCCACCTCTCTGTTAGGCCCATGGGTGGAGATAGAGGAGCCCTTTAGAACGTGCAGGTCATAATGTCTTCTGTGTCTGGAGTAATAACTATGAATAAAGATTCTACTGGAAGGCATGATAGCTCTGATTCTCTTGTTTCACAAAGAGAATAATGCTAGGCACCCTTAGGGTAACTTGTTGGTAGGCCAAGAATAACATGGTATACCATCCTGAAGCAATAGTTATATTCAACAACTGAGAGTACAAAAAATGCACAATTAAATTTTAAAAACTAAAAAAAAACCCTAACAGATAATGCAATAGAAGGCAAAGTTGCAGAATGTTTAATATAAAATCTAATACCACAGACATTCTGAACAATTAGGCAGCATCTTGCTACACCTCCAGATCCCCCAAGGTATGCATTCACTCTTCTGCCCTTAACAAGAGAAGCACAGATTAAACTAGTAGTTAGTTAAAACGAACAAAAGAAGTCAACTGTGCATTTGAATACTGGCACAATTATTAGCTGCATGACTTGGAGAAAATTAGTTCAACTATGTGAACCTCATCTATAAAATAAAATTACATTAATTTGTGCTTAAATGAGATAACATACATAAAAACACTCAAAGCATGGCATATAGCAGGTATTTAATAAATGCTAGTTATTGTCATTTATCATAAACTACAGTGAAACATACCAATGAAAGGTAAATTTTACTGCCTGTTTTAATTCAATCCAAACAATTATGTTTTTTAAATAATTTCCTAATTCTTCTTCCAGCACAAAACTACGTGGTTATTACTCAAGAGAATTTTGAGTTTTCCTTAGATTAACAAAGGATGGGGAAAAAAACACAAGTCTGTATTTGAGTTTATATACTTTCATATGCAATATACTTCTGATGTGTTTCAAAACAACAAATACAATCTTTTAACCAATTTCCATCATGCATCATCAGAAAGATCAGTTAACTTTCAAAAGAAGTGTTTCGGCACTCAATGTATGTGTGTCTGTACATAAAATATTTAAACATTCCAAAACAAAAACATGTGTGTTTTATGAAATAAATGAAATAAATTGCAATGAAGATAATATAATGTGCAATATCAGTTTCACTACACAGAAAAAGTTGCAAAAATCTTATAGGATTATAGACAAGTTATAAATTTATAATAACGTGGGTAGATTTTTGGATCTATGGGCTCTTTGAGAAAACTTATCCATCAACGTTTTGTAAATACAAACCGTAATTCATTATAAATATATGGATGCAAAAAAGCCTCTATTTTAATGAAAATGAGCTGCTTAACTGATGAATAAAACAGAAAAAGTATGAGTAATTTTTTTTATAAAGATTTTATTTATTTATTTGACAGACAGAGATTACAAGTAGGCAAGAGAGGCAGGCGGAGAGAGAGAGGAGGAGGCAAGCTCTCCGCGGAGCAGAGAGCCCAATGTGGGGCTCGATCCAAGGACCCTGGGATCATGACCTGAGCTGAAAGCGGAAGCTTTAACCCACTGAGCCATCCAGGCACCCTAGTATGAGTAATTTTAAAAGCAGTGTTTAAAAATTAGAGAAATACTGTATGTTAGGAGTTTTTCAATTACTGATTCAGTTTCATTGCCCGTAATTGGTCTATTCAAATTTTATATGTCTTCCTGATTCAGCTTTAATAAGTCATAGGTTTATAGGCATTTATCTATTTCTTCTAGGTTGTCCAATTTTGGGCATATAATTTATCATAACATTTTCTTATAAACCTTTGTATTTCTGTGGTATCAGTAGTTATTTCTCCTCCATTTTTTTATTGATTTATTTGAGTTCCCTCTTTTTTTATTAAAGAGTTTAGTTAAAGGAATATCAGTTTGGTTGATCTTTTCAAAGAAACAGCTCCTGGTTTCACTGATATTTTCTACTGCTTTTTTACACTCAATTTCATTTATTTCACTCTAATTCTTTATTATTTCCTTTCTTCCATTGCCTATAGACTTTGTTTGTCCTTCTTTTCCTAGCCTCTTTAGATTGTAAGGTGAGGATGTTGGAGATTCATTGTTTCTTAAGGTAGGCTGATATTGCTATAACATTCCCTCTTAGACCAGCTTTTGCTGCATCCCAAAGATTTTGGACTGCTATGATTTTGATTTCATTTTCATTTGCCTCCATGTATTTTTTTATTTCCTCTTTGATTTCTTGCTTGACCTATTCATTATCTAGTATCATGTTATTATAACTATATGTATAGGTGTTCTTTCTATATTTTTTCTCATGCCTGATTCCTAGTTTCATACCATTGTGGTCAAAAGAATTGCATGATGTGATTTTTTCAATTTATTTCAAGTTACAACCTATTCTGGAGAATATGCCATACGCACTTGAAAAAAATTTGCATTCTGTTTTCAGGATAGTATGTTCTGAATGTATCTGTTAGGTCCATCTACTCTAATAAGTCATTCAAAGTCACTGTTTCCTTGTTGATTTTCTCTCTGGATGATCTATCCATTTATTGATGTAAGCTGAGTGTTAAAGTATAAAGTACAATGTGAAATTGAATCAATAGTCAAAAAACTCCCAACAAACAAAAGTCCAGGACCAGAGGACTTCACAGTTAAATTTCACCAAGTATTTAGAGTTAATACCTATTCCTCTCAAACTATTCCCAAAAGAAAAAGACCAAGAAGAGGAAGAAGAGGAGCTTTCAAATTCACTCTACAACTCCAGACAGAATTACCCTGGTACCAAAACCAGATAAGGACACTACAAATAAAGAAGACTGCAGGCTAATACTTTTAATAAAGACAGATGCAAATATTCTCAACAAAATGTTAGCAACCAAATCCAACAACACATTAATCATTCACCATGATCAAGTGCATTTCATTCCACGGATGCAAGAGTGCTTCAATATTCCCAAGTCAATCAATGCAACAGATCACATTAACAAGAAAAAGGATGAAAATCACATGGTCATCTCAAGTGAAACAGAAAAAGCATTTAACAAAGTACAACATCCATTCCTGATTTTAAAAAAACAAAAACAAAAAACCTCTTAACAAAGCTGGTTTAGAGGAAACTACATCTCAATACAAAAAGGCCACATATGAAAAACCCATTATACTCATACTCAGCTCATACTCATACTCTTACCCAGACTCTACCTAAGGGCAAAACCCCTAATATTTACACTGATAGTATAAATTTTGAGGTGACCCATGACTCTCTAAGAACAAGTTTTTCTTATCTCTAATAGAAACAAGAGTAAAAATGTTGTAATATCTAAATTATTAGATGCCATACACTTCCAGATACTTTGGCTATTATAAGGTCCCTGGAAATTCCAAACTTGACTTCCTAAAGCAAAAGGGAACAACCTTGGTGATTTTTCTGCCAAGACTACTGCTCTCAAAAGGGCCAAACTTCTGGCATGGTCCAAAGGAATGTTCTCTCAAATGATAATCTAGAAAAACTGACTAGAGATACCTAACAAGTGTTCCCAGAAAAGGAAAAACAATATTGGAAACCTAACAATTATTGGTTCAATCAAAAAAGAGTACTCTAGTTAGGGGTATATGAGAACCCAGTCCTGCCAGAGTCTGAAATTCCCAAGGCTGACCACTGTACATGCATTGAATCATTGATCTACTAATAAAAGGGTAAACTTTATGAACCTATTCTGAAAGGGTAATAACAATATGGCCACAAAAGTACCCACTTTTGCTTGTACCCAGCAGCCCAAAATACAATTCAGGAAAATCTGTCCATACTGCTTGCACAATGGACCATTCAAATTTGGCAAGTAGAATTCATACAGTTACCCCCATCTCATCAATATAAATATGGCTGGGTAACCATCTGTATGTTTTCCCACTGGGCTACTGACTGTTCTATGACCAAAATTCTATTAGAAAAGATAATCTCTACCTAGGGAACCCTCCTCGAATATTACATAACTAAATAACTCACTTCACCACTCAATTACTTTAACATGTCTGTTTGGCCAGTTCTACAACACTTTCATTGTGCTTACCACTTTCAGTCCTCAGGGCTTCACTGAGACTCAATTACTAAAATTTTGGTATGATATTTTGATATATGATAT
This sequence comes from Enhydra lutris kenyoni, assembly GCF_002288905.1. Classification (NCBI taxonomy): domain Eukaryota; kingdom Metazoa; phylum Chordata; class Mammalia; order Carnivora; family Mustelidae; genus Enhydra; species Enhydra lutris. Next base: position 21,958,798 of record NW_019154095.1, on the reverse strand, counting down.
ATATATATTATGATATTTTGGTATGATATTAAAACATCATGGACAAAAGCACTGCCGTTAGTCCTTCTAAATCTCAGATCCACTCTTTTTGGACACTATAAACTCTCACCCTTTAAGATAATCACACAAGCCAAATGTGCCTGGCCTCTGCCTCTTCTGATCCACAACTGGTAAAATGCGATATACTTCAATACTACAAAGGTCTACTTGCTCCTATTAAAAATAACCATATTCTAGAAGAACAATCTTTCTGTAGCATCCTCCTGGGACACAAGACCTTAAGCATCGCTCCTTACAACCCAGAGATTTCATTATTGGAAAGACATCTCCAAAAAAACTTTCTTCAGCCTCACTGTAAAGGCCCCTATTAGATACTGTAACTAGCCTTTATGACACCAAACTAAGGGACAGACTCAGACCCACATATCACAGCTAAAGAAAGCACTAAACTCTGACTGGAACAGCAACAACAAAAAGGCAGCAGCTCTTTCTGCCCACCAGTCCTGTCCCCATGCTTTAATAAAACCACCTTTTTTGCACCAATAAATAAATAAATAAATAAACTAACTTTGACTGGACCTACATACCAACTGAAGACCTAAAAATAAAGATTTCCAAAAACTGAAACAGATGACAGCTAAAGGGGTCACCTTTCCCAACATGGTAAGACTAGACCTGCACATCTTTTTCTCACTATTGATTCTTGCCTTGTTTTTTACTTTCTACCTCTTTTTCTTAGAAAGACAATGCTCTTATCCACACTTCCCAATCTACTGCGAAAGCAGGAAAACTTTCTGATTGCCGGATCTGACACCAGAAACTGATCTGTTTATAAAGTTGGGAGACCTCCTTGGTCTTACCTGTAACCAATTTCTCCTTACTCCCAAATGCTACTGTTGTTACACCCCTGAGCCTACGGACGTCACCTATTAGGTTAAGTTATTACAGCCAGGTATCCCCAGCATTTTCTCAATCATAACTCTATTTGCCCAGCCAAATACTTCCATCTTTGCCAAGAGTATAATCTTTGCTTCCCCATGTTCTTTTCCTTATTTAAGTGTGCTTTGTCTCCTTCCATTCAAGGGTAATACAAACAGGCTACATTCTTCTTTAAAAAGCATTCAGAAAAAATCCTTTAGAATGAGAAAATCTCTCACAGAATGTCATCCCAACTCTTCTGATCCCTCCCTTGGAAGGGTCAATGGAGAAATTCTGCCTAATGAGTCTATCAAAAACCAGATTTCAGCTGGAATAATCCGTGCTCCACCTGGTTTCATTTTTGCCTGTGGTGGATGGCATTTCCCTTGGGCATATGAATGTTTATGAATGTTTAGATAGTTGGCAAAATGAAGGTCAATATTTATTGGGATATTTAGTTGTCCTGTTAACCACCCTAACAAATAAGAAATTCCTCACTGGTCCATCCTATCAGATCTTCATGGCCACCTTGAATGGGAACGTCCAGGGAATACACATGATCCCAGGTTTGCCTCCGTGAAGTGAACCCTTCTTCCGTGGATCAGAGTGAATACTAATCAACTCATGATCAGAAATTTCTCCCTAATATTAAGAGAGGCAGCTGCTTCCACAGCAAAGGCAGTAGGAGCCCCACAACAATGACTTGATTCATTGGCTTAAGTAGTTTTGGACAATCACATAGTCACCGATTACCTACTTGCTCAGCAAGGAAGTTTTCTGTTGTTTTTTTTTAAGATTTTATTGATTTATTTGACAGAGAGAGAGACCACAAGCAGACAGGGAGGCAGGCAGAGAGAGGAGGAAGCAGGCTCTCTGCAGAGCAGAGAGCCCGATGCAGGGCTCGATCCCAGGACGCTGGGATCATGACCTGAGCCGACGGCAGAGGCTTTAACCCACTGAGCCACCCAGGCACCCCAGCAAGGAAGTATTTATGCCACAGCAGCCACCACCTGCTGCACATTAATCAATTCCTCTGCAAGAGTAGAAACCCAACACTTAAGCTCAGAAACAAGTGCATTGGCTACAACAAATTTCATCTAATGATCCATGGTCCCTTTGATCTCTTTAGCTGGTTCCCATTGGGTCTGGGCTGCTGATTTAGAATTATTATACAAACTGGAATCATTATTCAGTCATCTTATTTTGAAAATTATTTTCTAGCTTTGTACCTGCTGCCTGCCAAAACTCTGAAGTGATGTACCATATATAGTAGTTCTAGTTCAACACTTCAAGATCTTCACCAAAACTTAAGACCTAAAAAGACAGAGACTTCGGATGATAAATGTCTGAGAATTCTCTCTCCTATTCTTCTTTGTTATTCAAATATGGCCTTAATGGTTTCCAATCTACGCATCTTCCCTCCAACAGGGAACCCAACAAACAAGCAGGAAAGGTTCTTCCGGGCAACAAGGGACAACAACCAGTAAATGTAGAAAACCCCACCCTCAATCAACAATGTTATTGAGGAAAGATCTTGACAGAAGCAAGTAAATGTAAACGTCATTCAAAATGGGGTTCAAAAGTCTTGAAGGGAGAGCTCATGCATGTTACCACTTATCACAACTTACTTTACATACCGTGACAGGAATATGTTTACTTTATTAACAAGGCAGGAAGGAGTATTTCCCCTTGACCAGCAATAGCCCAGCCAATAAGAACCAACGGCAACTCAGCCAATAAAAAGTCGCCACAACCCTGACATCTCACTCTCTTCCAACGGACTTGCATGCCAACTTCCTTCTTTATTAAAAAGAAAAAAAAAAAAAGTTCCCTGCACTTGCCTATGGTTTGCCATAATTTTGATATCCCAAATTGCAATTCCACTGCTATTCCTGAATAAACTCATTTTGCCAACAAGCTAACTGGCTATTTTTAATTTTAACAATATTTTGCATGAAAATAGGTTACCTATACATTTTTTTAGCAGGTACCAAGAAAAACTATATAAATGAAGGTAGAGTAATGCAACAAATGAATAATTGAAAGAATTAAGCTGCCTATCCTATAGTCCTTGTGCCAAATACAGAAGCAGCTATGATAAAAAAAATTTTTTTGACAATTTAATTGTAAGAGTGCTAGTAAACTTCTGTTTTACATATTCTTAATCATATAATGATAAAAAATTAAGGTATTAAACTTTTATAATAATTTCTCAAAATTGTCTCACTCAACCTAAGTAATCATCAATGGTTTAGAAAAAAACTATGGAGTCTAACGCAGGTCTACTTGGAAATACTTATAAAGAAATAGTTACCTCTTCTGGAATGACTAAAGAAAGAAGTATACCAAAGAACTTTACCAGAAAGCCATGAAGTTAAAGCCTGGAATGGAATATGAAAAATAAATAAAGGACAAGATAATCTCCATTTACTGAAAAACTAAAAGTAAAAATATGTGACAAAGTTTTACCCAAATTTGCCAGCTTGAACTTATTTATACATTTTTAAATCTATATTTTCTTAATGAAAGCTGAAACAAATTATAAATGGCTTTCACATATTTATTAAAATGTCTTTATTTAAAAATGAAAAAAGAGCTCTTCAAAAAGGGCAAAAAGGGATTGTAGTATAAGTACAGAGAACAAGGAAGGATGGTAATACATCTGGTTTCAGGGCTTACTAGATCCACTAACTTGTTGTCACTACTCCCTCTAGCCACAGAAGCTCAAAGAGGACAACATTTTTTATATGGTTTATTTCTATATTGATGGTAACTAGAACAAAGACAAGCACAAAGTCAATACTCAAGTGTTTACTGAATCAGTGAAAAATCTCTTCAGTCTTTGTGTATCCGTTTAGTTTCCACACATCAGAGGTTTTCATGCCAGGAATGTCAGACAACCTAAAATCACATCCTTCCAGTTTCAAGCACCAATTAACGAGATAATTGTGCTAACAGAATAATTGTTCCAAACAGAAATCTGTGAATGACTCTAGGTCACCTGCCCAACCCTGTGCTGAATATGACAAGGGCAATAAGTAGTACAACTAGCCTAGCCTGGTAATATATTCACCTATGTGGTCATAAAGAAGGGTGTAAAGAGGGCGCCTGGGTGGCTCAGTGGGTTAAAGCTTCTGCCTTCACCTCAGGTCATGATCCCAGGGTCCTGGGATCGAGTCCCACATCGGGCTCTGCTCAACGGGGAGCCTGTTTCCTTCTCTCTCTCTCTCTCTGCCTACTTGTGATCTCTCTCTGTCAAATAAATAAATAAAATCTTAAAAAAAAAAAAGAAGGGTGTAAAGATAAAAACAAAGAAGGACGGAAGAAAGGGGAGGCCTACAGAGGACAAAAATAATAGGTACCACATGCTCTTTAAGTTGTCCTTTCTTACTGGCAACCTAATATAAGCCACTGGACTCAGCAATTTCATAGCAGTCTTCAGTCCTGCATATGCCACAAGAGATGTTCCTTACCTAAGTATTCAACATGTGCACACGCAAATACAAAGATGCGTAGAGAGGCAATTTATGTTTATTCATGTTACATTCAATAACGAACCAACCACTTCTAAAAGTAGTCCCTGTGCAGACATCCATCCTCATTTCCCCCCAGCATATATCCCAACACACCATGTCACACTACTTTTTGACCACAATCTTTTGTGGCTTTTTGGTCACTTTTGACCACAATCTTAGTAACAGCAAAGAATTTCATCAAGTTGATTTTTAAAAATTGATACATAAGAACTACTCAAATGATATGCAAAATCATTGACACATGAGGACATGTCAGAATTATAATAATCAACATATAAAAGAAAAACCAATAAGGATGATAACATTAAGTACATCAAAAAGAATATGAATATCAAATAACAGAGATGCCCCTGAGAAGACTGATAAACCCGAAAATATTTTGTGAAAGTGACCTCCAAAATCATACTCCAAAAGTCAAACATTAACTGAAAATGTCCTATCATGCTATCACACAATTTTACTGAGAAAAATCACACCAAAAAATATCAGCATTTATACATCCATTATTATTCCAACAAATTTTCACTACTTGGAATTAAACACTAAATTTTAAACACATGATCAGCTGAATGAATTTTCATAATTTTGATTTAATTTTATAAGGATAATTCATTTTTTACTTCTATGAAATACTTTTCCTCACTTCAGATTCATAAACCAGCCTCTTTCTCAGTCCTATTTAATTTCAGTTAAGGGGACCTTGTATACTTAAGAAATGCTTCCTACTACTTTGAGTATTAAATATTTAAGCAAGCACCTATTCTGGGAAAAATACTAGACTAAGTTCCACGAGAGACCCAAAGATAAATACAAAGGATGTTATGCTAGTATTTGAGAAAAGAATTTTAAAATGTGCTATGATACCCCTAGAGAGTAATCAATAGTGTCTAAGTACAGAAACAGTAAGTTAGGGGGCGCCTGCACGGCTCAATCGGTTAAGCACCTGACTTCAGCCCAGGTCATCATCCCAGGGTCCTGGGAGGGAGCCCCACATCCCAACTGGGCTTCCCAATGAGTGAGAAGCCTGCTTCTCCCTCTCCCACTGCTACTCCCTTTGCTTGTACTGTCAAATAAATAAAATCTTAAGACAAAACAAAACAAAAACATTAAATTAGGGGATTTTTTAATTGGAAAAAAGTATTAACTTCAGTGATCTTTTGAAAAAAAAAAAAAAAAAAAAGCCTTCCTTACTACCCTTAAATATGTTCCAATTCTTTCATTAAAAGGATTGACAAGATGTGAAATTTGAAAGCCACCCTTCATCTAGCTCAATTTTAATTCTTTTTTTAACTGACAGAAGTTATCATGACCTTAAAAAGACAGAGTAGTTTCTCTGGAAAACAGTCTGGAGGTTTCTCAAGAAGTTAAAAATAGAGCTACCCTATGACCCAGCAATTGCACTCCTGGGTATTTACCCCAAAGACACAAATGTAGTGATCTGAAGGGACACCTGCACCCCAGTGTTTATAGCAGCAATGTCCACAATAGCCAAACTGTGGGAAGAGCCGAGATGTCCATCAACAGAAAAACGGATAAAGATGTGATACAGATATATAGATATATGTGATGTATCTCTCTACACACAAACACACACACACACACACACACACACACACACAATGGGTCAATCAGAGAAAGACAACTATCATATGGTTTCACTCATATATGGAATATAACAGCACAGAGGATCATAGGGGAAGGGAGGAAAAACTGAATGGAAAGTCATCAGAGGGAGACGAAGCATGAGAGACTCTTAGCTATAGGAAACAGACCAAGGGTTGCTGGAGGAGAGGTGGGGAGGCTGTGTAATTGGGGGGTGGGCATTAAAGAGGGTACATGATGTGATGATCTACATTTCAGATGTAGAGTTCAATAATTCATCAGTTGTGTATATAACACCCAGTACATGCAACTGATGAATTATTGAACTCTACATCTGAAACTAAGGATGTACTACATGTTGGCTAATTGAATTTAAACAAATTAAAAAAAAAAAAAAAAAAAAGACTGGCTTAACCAAGAAGACAGAGTGAAGAGTTAAAAGAACTATGATGAGAACCTTTGTTATGAATTCCCATTTGGCTGCAACACTGTCTTATCCAAGAGCACATTCAATAAAAGCCCCTCCTGGTAACCAATACTAAGTGAAAACCAACAGAGAACATAATACGAATTGAAAAAAAATATGATGCATCTAACAACTTCTAGAAATATGTGTCTCCTATAACTCCAGGGAAGCAAATATGCATGAATACTCACTCTGAGGCATATCTGATGGAAAAAAAAATGAACTTAAAGTCAGAAGATCAGTGTTTGAGGTCCAGCTCTTTCCCCTACCCACCCTGTCTTCATGGGACAAAAATCTGTGAACTTAGTTTCTTGTATCTTAAAATGGTAACATACTGCCTATTCAAAATCATCCTATGAAGAATAAATGAGATGATACTATGGTTTTAAAGCTGTGTTCCTCAAAACACCACTTGAGATTTGCTTCTCAAGCAAAAGAAACAACATTCTGAATAAGACAAATGAAAATATGCTGGAAATCAAACTGCTGCATCCCACATAAAAGAGGGAGGTACTAGTAAAGAAGAGCTACTGAATTATCTGCTCTAGTCTAGACACTGAAAAAAAGAATACTGTACAAGGGCACCATTATAAACAGGAAAGCAGTACCATCAGCTGATAATGTAGTCCAAAGAAGAAACTGAGAATGCAAACCAGTGAGTTAGTTCAGCAGATGAGACAGATTTTTTAATAAATGATGGGCATGTATGTTGAGGCTGTTTTCCCTGTACAATACATTCATAAATGCAAATACAAGGAAAATGTACTACTCTAAATTAGCTGTATTTAAAATACACATAAAGAGTTCAGATTTTTGTATTCAGTTTTCAACAAACATCTCTATTAGGAAGAATAAATGAAGCTATAGTATTGTAGCGCCAAATAGAGCCCAAATTTTCGTGACTTGTATCTGTATTAGAGAATATAGAAGAACTCAGAGATGTCCAGAGAAGAACTCAGGACAACAGGGAGAGTCTCTTGCAGTCAGACACCAAGGATCATAGCTCCTCTGCCATCCGCAACACATGGCTTTCCAGCCACTCTTTACATTGCCAAAAGTCATACAGAAAAGCTTTGTATCAGGGTTCCATTAGGAAAACAGGAACCATTTCATGTGTTCCAAGTATGAAGGTATTTAACACAGGGAATTAGAAGCAGCTTAGAGTACCATTGGAAGTACAGAGAAAATGAAGGTTTAAGGAAAGCTACCACGGATCGCGATGTGCAGCACCAATGCAGGGGACTGTCAAGAGCTCACCTGGAATTCTTAGATTTCTTAAAGGCTTCCGCCAAGTATCTGGGTCTGCATCAGTCAAGTGGGTAGTTGTGACAGACTAAACAAAGCACCCCCTGCCATGTTCATGTCCTAATTCCCAGAAACTTGGAACATGTTACCTTACATGGTAAAAGGACTGTGCAGGTGTTACTAAATAAAGTTTCTTGAAATGGGGAGTTTATCCTACATTGGCCAAATCCCCACTATTGCAAAAGGTCACACCACTAGGTTTTATAAGGGGGAGACAAGAGGATCATCAACGAATGCAAGGATGCAAGGAATCTGGAGTGATGCAAGTAAGGGTTCATGAAGATTTCAAGTAAAGGTGAAAAAGACAAGGAAATGGATTCTCTCCTCTGAGCTCACCAAAGGAGTCATCCCTGCAGACACTTTGACTTTAGCCCAATGAGACTGATTTTGAACTTCTGATCTCCAGAACTATAAGATAATACATTTGTGTTATTTAAGCCACTAAGTTGATGATTATTTGTTACAGCAACAACAGGAAACTAATACAGTGGTCATTCTGGACTTCTCTGAATAATGCTTTAAACTTTATCTGCCTGTGAATCTGCCTCAACTATTTCTGAAGAATGGTGGGCTCTCACCTTTTCTACCTTCCTAATCTCAGTGGCACACTAACACAGACCCTTCACAGGGAAGCTGGTGGTGCAATGCAGATGAGTCCTCTGAAGAGTGGACAATCAGTGCAAGCCTCCTGAAAAATCTTCAGGAGTCCGGTCAAGCTGACACGCATCATTTCCATTCCCATTTCACTATCCAGAGCTTTGTCTCACAGCCCTGAAATAAATGTAGAGGAGCCTGGGAAATGTAGTTCAGCTTGTGTCTATAAAGAAGGAAAAAATAATGTGATAAACAGCTCTGGCACACCATCAAAGAATTTAGAAAAAAATATAATAAAATCTGATAAGAATGTGAAAGCTACAGTAGGAAAGTAACGTAAGAAATAGCTCTCTAAAAACTGCTGACAAATATGTTCAGGTAGGCATTGTATATGCACAAACAAAAGTAGCTAATAAAAAGATGTATACATCTTTCAAAACAGTATAGGATAATACCATAAAAACTGTCAATTTTATGTAGGTTATTATCTTTAAATTCTATACTATTCAGATTTAGTAATAAAAGTGTAGACAATGGATAATTTACTTTATTGTAATACCAGTCTGTTGGCAGCTGAATGAAGGTAAGGTGAATATTTCAAATGAGACAAGTAATCATTTTTTTTAATTTTCTATTGACATATAATGTATTATTAGCCCCAGGGTACAGGTCTGTGAATCGCCAGGTTTACACACTTCACAGCACTCATACCACACCATAGTACATACCCTCCCCATGTCCATAACCCAACCACCAAGTAATCATTTTTTAAATTTTTTATTTTAGCTGATAGAAAAATGTTAACTCAAAAATAATATGGCCGTCCCAACTTAAGTATCTTTCTAATATTCTCTATAATATTATTCAGTTTGAAAATGCAGGGTTTACTGCTATGAGGCTTACAAAGATAAAATATTTAGTATACAAATGAAAAAAAGCTCAGCTTAATGTTCAAAATAAATGATTTTTCTCTTTAAAAACTGCAAGTAAACATCTGATAGAAGAATAATGGTTTATCTAAATAGTGGTTTCTCTAAAGCTCTTATATAGGAGAATGTATGTTTAAAATATATTTCACCTAACAAGTTTTAGATGGACTGAAAATTTTTAAATTTTAATTGTTAGTCTTCCCTGTGAAGAAAATGTCTATTATCCTTCCAAACTTCTTTAACGATTTAGTAGTATTCTGAGCCTGCAAGATAGGTGAGCTGTTTAAAGTAATTCTGATTTCCAACTATTTTTTTTATAAATAAATACTTTCTCAGTACTGTGCAATTTCCAAACTATGAGCTTGAAAATCACTCTGAGCGTGGTTTTACTCCAAGAAGAACACAGGCTTGTTCTTCTTTTTCCCCAACTGGTAGCTAGAGACCCAACTTCCCTTGGACCACAAGCTCCAGCATCAAACATGCAAACAATATCCTTGCAGAGACTATTTAATCAGCTCCCACTATTGCAGAAGGTCAAATCTCTGCAAGAAACATAGATCCAAAACAAAAAAAAGAAACATAGATCCAAACATACATGCATATACAAATACATTCATCTTCTCATGGTTCTACTTCTGACTAAATCCTGACTGATACACAATATTAACAATTTAATTTTATAGCCATTTTTAAATGTCTTATATTAAATGTTATCCTATACACTATCATACTTGTTTTGTTGACTTCTGAGGCCACCATTTAGAAGTATATAAAAATCTAAAAGTGCAAGTTTGCCTGGTTTAGTAGACAGAAATCTAAAATAAACCCTAAAGACCCACACCTTTATGTAACTTCCTCCCTTGACTACAGATAACACCTGTGAATGTGACACAACAGCACTCCCATAATTATGTTACCTTAGATGGCAAAGATATACAGATGTAAAGCCCCTTAACAAGCTAACTTAGAGCTACTCAAAAGGGAGATTACATTGGGTGGGCCTGAGCTAATCAGGTGAGCATTTTAGAAGAAAGCAAAGCATCAAAAAGGTGTTCCTACTGGCCTAGAAGAAAGCAAACAGTCATGTCTTGAACTGTCTATGGAGGGGCCCAAATGACTAGGACATGAGGGTGCCTCACAGAGCTGAAAGTACATAGCTAGCAAGAAAATAAGGAACTCGGTCCTACAACTGCCAGGAACTGAATTCTGCCAACAACTGAATGAGTCCGGGAAGAGGGCCTAGAGATTCAGATGGGAATACAGCCCAGTCACACCTTAATTTCAGTCTTGTGACACCGTTAACAGAAAACCTACCTATACTATGCCTAGATTTTCAAACTATAGAAACTATGAGATTCAAAAAAAGAGTATTATTTTAAGTCACTAAATTTGCACTAATTTGTTATACACTGATTGAAAACTAATATACTCACAAACCATCTTTGTATTTATATCGTATTTCTTAACACTCATAGTAGATTATTCATCTTAAGGGGAGACAAGAATAATGGAAAGATAAATTGCAACACAGTTCTATTATTACATAAGAGATAAGATTATTCTAAAACGGGATATTTTATACCCAGTCTACAAATGATAACATCGCAGAAGAAAATCATGAGACAAGTGGGAAATCATTGCAGTACTTCACCCGGTAATTCTGTAATGACACCCCTGGTTATAAGGAAATCCTGGGAAGAGTTTTTAATCTTCAAAATTTTTGAAACCACAGTCTCCTGCCTACTTGTTATTGCTGCTATTTTTCTGTTTTTTTCTTAGGTACAAAAGCTTACTTAAAATTTGATCCTGAAGTCTACTTTTTAATGGTTTTGACCCTTTATATCCAGAAATCATGCATTATTGATATATTTTTTATAAGAGAACTATGAATTATTATGAATTCAGACCGGCTTACAGCTCGTACAATGATCCACAGCTGAAACAGTCTGTAAGGAATTTAGCTGAAGTTGTTCTTGTTAAAGAAAAGGCTGCCATTTGCAGAAGATCAAATGTTGCCCGATTTCTATAAGATCACTTAATCAGAAGCAATATTCCACACATCTATGAAATACTGCAAACATGAAAAAGTTTATCTTATTCATAAAAATGTCCGAACTTTAGGAAATTGGTCTGAGACCTTGGAAGTGAGATACAAGAGAAATGAACATCTCATCTCATACATTCTCAAAACTGAACTATTATCTTCCTTCCAATTCCCATTACAGTATACAGAAGGCCCCTTTAACCAAAACATGGAGTCATCATTCTCATCTTCTTTCCCCTCATCCTACAAAGGGATCAATTCAACAAGTAAATACAACAATCATAAATATTTAAGGAGCCAACATGGGAAGACTTAAATATATGAAGCAAACACTAACAGATCTGAAGAGAGAAATATACAACAATAGCAGGGAATTTCAATATCCCACTTTGAACAATGGATAGATAATCCATACAGAAAAAAAAATCAACAAGGAGGGACTGGACTTGAGCTATACTTTACATCCAATGACCCTAACAGATATATATGGAATATTCTATGCAGCAGAATACATATTTTTCACAAGTATGCATGGAAAATGCTCATGAAAGGTCATATGATAGGCCACAAAAAAAAAAAAAGCCACCTTAACAAATTTAAGATTGAAATCATACCAAATTTTTTTTCTGAACACATGTAGTGAAGCTAAAATTAAATAATAGGAGCTGAAAATTTTGCACATGTGAAAATTAAACAACTACCAATGAGCCAAAGAAAAAATCAAAATGGAAAATCAAAAAAAGGTCTTGAAACCAAAGAAAACAGAAAGACAACATACCAAAACCTAGGGATGTTGCAAAAAGTTTTAAAAGGGAAGTTTATAGTGATAAACGTATATTAATAAAACATAAAGATCTCAAATAAACAACCTAACATTACACCTCAAGAAGAAAAGCAAAAAACAAAAACGAGAGGGGAGAAAAAACAAAACAAGGTCAGAGTTAGCAAAAGGAAGTGAATAAAGATCAGAACTGACTAAATGACAGAGAGCACTAAAACAACAAAAAGATTAATGAAACTAAGAGCTAGTTTTCTGAAAAAAATAAATAGAATAGACAAAACCTTACCTAGGTTAATGGAAAAGTTCAAATAAGTGAAATCAGAAGTGAAAGAGTAGGCATTATAACTGATAACAGAAATACACAGGGTCATACAGACTACTATTGAACACGTACATGCCAACAAACCGGATAACCTAGAGAAAAAAAGTATAAATTCCTAGAAACACACAAGTTACCAAACCCTCCCGAACTCATTTTAGAAAACCAGAATTACCTAATACCAAAGCAGATAAGGACACTAAAAGAAAACTAGGTGCACTGATGTCACCAAGATGGTGATAGAGATCATTCCGACTTCACTTCTCCTCACAAGAACTAACAACTATTCATGGACAGGATCCCACTGAGGGAAACCCAGTGCTCAGGAGTGAAGCTAGGTACCTTTGTGCACCACAAGACCAAACAGACTGCATTCAAAGGGTAAAAGGAACATCTACATGCTATCCACACTGCCCCTCCCCCAGCACACACCACGCTGAAAGGTCTCTCCTGAGCCTACAGTTCCTCCAATGGGAAGAGACAGCCCAGGGGTGACATCCAGACTGCCAACACTGTGGGTCTCTTTGTGGGAACCCCCACTGTGGTTTAACACCACAGGGATCACAGGAGAATCTGTGAGACTCAACCACTGGGAGTTTGATTGAGATGAAGAAGGGAGTACAGACTTCCAATGACCAGCAATAGGGTGTCAGTGGACAAAGTTCCCACCTACAGAGCCCAACCAGCAGTTTTATTCATTTGCAAACCAAGTTTGGTGGCACAGTTTGAGGAATTGGCAAAGTACAGTTTCTGTCTAATTCAGTCCCCAAATGAGGAACTCTGCCATTTCTAGAGCCTGGGCATTTGCAGAAGAGTTTAGTCATACCCAACCACAGTAAATCATGACTTTCTTCACCAGAGAACTTATTTGAGAAAATCTGAGAGTTGCTTGAAGTGGGCCCTCCCACTCCTGTTCAGGCAGGAGTCAGAGACATAGCCCCACCTACTGCAGAGCATGGACCCCTCCCCCCCAATCCCATCTGACAGGAAGGGCTGGTAAGAACACCTGAAAGCAATGCAACCCAGAAACTCTTGAGTGGAGAGGCAGAGGAGAGCTAATCCCCCAGAGCAAAGCCAGTGGCTGTGTTCTGCCAGAGAACCTAGGGCACAGGTAGGCCCGAGTCAAGACCAAAAAAGAAGAGCATCAGTAGCCTTGGAACTTTTCCGCTGCACCCAAGCCAGCAGTCAAACTCATAGCCCTACTTATTCCTGAATACATCCTTCATCCTGCCAAACAAGGAAACTTACCAGAGCACACAGAAAGCTATAGAGCCAGCCCATCCAACAAGCCTGTTTACAGAAAGCACAACTCGTGGCTTCCCTATCTGTAGAACAAAACTGGTGGTCTCACCTGACCAGGATATTCAGTGCACACTGTTGCCTGATTTGGGTACTCAAAATAACAAGCCATACAGGCCTGGAGTCTGGTCCTGCTGTCCCGACAGGACAGAGAAGCTAATCCATAGCCTCACCTATTGCTTAGTACCCATGACAGAATGCTTAATGAGCCTGACCAGAGAATCCAGGAAACCACAAAACCCATCCTACAGCCTCACTTGGGCAGAGAACCAAGCCAGTAGTCCTATCTAGCTGCTCTCAGCCAGTGGCACACCCATCCACCCCTGACTCCAGAAATCAACAGATGCTTCACCCAAAAAATTTACCCAAACAGGAGGCCCCCCTGCCCAAGGCCATTACCAGTAGAGAGGTCCAAAATCTCAAACTAAGCTGACTGGTGAAGACCTATCTTGGTCAAAGCAAACCTGCAAAGTCTGGAAAAGGACACCACTTACTCACATATGCAGTAATGACACCAATACAAGGAAAAAAAAGGATCACAAAAAATCAAGTAAATATGATAGTACCAAAGAAAACAATAGAATTCTAGTAACTGAACCCAAAGAAACAGGTCTGTAACAGTCAAATAATTCAAAATAAATCTCTTTAAAAAGTTTAGTGAACTAGCTCAGGTCATGATCCCAGAGTCCCGGGATCAAGCTCCACACTGGGCTCCCTGCTTAGTGGGGAGTATGCTTCTCCCTCTGCCCCTAACCCCACTCATGGTCATTCTTTCTCTTTTTCTCTCTCCCTCTCTCCCTTTCTCTCTCTCTCTTTCCCTTTTCTCTGACAAATAAGGAAAGTTTAGTGAACTACAAGAACAGACAAATAACTAAACAAATTAGGGAAACAATACACAAACTAAACAAGAAGTTTGACAAACAGAGTAACAATTAAAAAAAAATCCTAGAGCTCAAAAACACAAAACTGAACAATTTAATAGAGAGCTTCAAAAGCAGACTCGACCATACAGAAAAACAAATAAGAAGGAAGATAGGATAATTGAAACTATCCACTCAAAGGAGCAAAAAGAATTTTAAAAGTGAAGAAAGACTGCAGGAATTATGAGACACAATGGGAAGAATAATATGCACTATGAAAACTCCATAAGGATAAGAGAAAGAGAAAAAGACATAAAGTGCATTTACAACAACAGTGGAAGTGGGGGAGCACCTGGGTGGCTCAGTTAAGCATCTGACTTCAGATCAAATCATGATCTCAGGGTTCTAGGGCCGAGCCCTACATCAGACTCCATGCTCAGTGGGGAGTCTGCTTGTCCCTCTCCCTCCACTTCTGCCTCTCTCCCAGCTCGTGCTCTGTCAATCAAATAAATAAATAAAATCTTAAAAAAAAAAAACAAAAAAAAAACAGTGGCTGAAAATTTCCCAAACGCGGGAAGAGAAGTAGACATCTAGATATGAGAGTCTGAAATGATCCCAAATAGGTTTAGATGCACATACAGCTAAACCTAGACATGTTTTAATTAAATGGTCAAAAGCCAAAGACAATTTTAAAAGCAGCAAAAGAGGTTATATACATGAGAACCCCCATACGACTACAGGTGGATTTCTAACACAAACTTTTCAAACCAGAAGAGAATGGGATGACAAATTCAAAGTTTTGAAGGAATAAAAAAAAAAAAAAAAACCTAACTCACCCCAAAATATATTACCTTGCAAAGCTATCCTTCTAAAATGAAGAGATAAAGACTTTCCCAAAAACCAAAAGCTTAAGAAATTCATTACCACTAGAAGTGTCTTACAAATAATGTTAAAGGAATACTTTGAGTAGAAATTAAAAGATGCTAATCAACATCATAAAAATATGAGAAGGCATAGTAACGGTAAACACATAGTCAAAGTTGAGATTCTATAATAGAGTAATTCATAATTCATTTACGACTCTAGTTTGAATTTTTTTTAAAGATTTTATTTATTTATTTGACAGAGAGAGAGATCACAAGTAGGCAGAGAGGCAGGCAGAGAGAGGGGAAGCAGGCTCCCTGCTGAGCAGAGAGCCCTATGTGGGGCTCCATCCCAGAACTCTGAGATCATCACCGGAGCCAAAGGCAGAGGCTCTAATCCACTGAGCCACCCAGATGCCCCTGAATTTTTTTTTTTAAAGAGTAAAAACAACCATAATTAGGATAATCTGTTATCAGTTACACAGTATAAAAAAGTCTGTAAATTGTAAAGTCAGTAACCTAAATGTGAGAGGGAGAAGTGAAAGTGTAAAGCTTAAGAATTTTATTGAAACTGGGTTGTTTCTAGTTTAAAATAGTGTGCCAAAATTTTAAGATATTCTATGTACGTGTCAAAGTAACCATAAGGGAAAAATCTATAGTAATTACACAAAAGAATATGATAAATAACTCAGAGCATACCAATACCACAAAACAATAAACACAGAAAAAGACACCATGGTAATAAACAAGGAAGAATGGATCTACAAAACCAGAAAACTATTAACAAATGGAAATAATAAGCCCTTACTTATCAATAATTACTTTAAATGAAAGCAAGCTAAATTTTCCACTCAAAAGACAGAGGATAGCTAATAGATAAAAAAACAAGGTACAATAATATGTTGCCTATAAGAGACTCATTTAAAGACACACAGAGACTAAGAGTAAAGGAATGAAAAAAAGATATATAAGCAAATGGGGGAAAAAAAGCAGGGTTAGCTATACTTGTTTTAGAAAGTGGACTTTAACAACAGTATACAATGATAAAGAAGATTGCTATATGATGCTAAAGTGTTCAATAAACCAAAAACATGTAACACTTACAAATATTTATATGCCCAATATGCCCAATAAGAGAGCACCTACTTAAAAAACTGACAGGGATAAAAGAAAAAAATAAACACAAATACAATAATAGTCAGGGACTTTAATATCCCATAGTCAACAACGGATACATCATCCACCCAGAGAGTCAGTAAGGAAACAGTGGATTTGGAAAACACTGTAGACCAAATGAAGCTAACTAACAACCATATACAGAACATTCTATCTGATAACAGCAGGCTACACATTCTTCTCAAGGATACATGGAACATTTACTAGGATATATCATATATTAGGCCATTAAAAAAAAAAAGTCTTAGCAAATTCAAGAAGACTGAAATCATATTAAGTATCTTCTCTGGCCATGATGGTATGAAACTGGAAATCAATAACAAGAGGAAAACTGAAAATTTTACAATTATATGGAAATTAAACAACATTCTACTGAACAACCAATGTTTCAAAAAATAAATCAAAGGTAAAATAACAAAGTATCTTCAAACAAATGTAAATGAAACACAACCTACCTAAATCTACGGGATGCAGCAAAAGCAGTTCTAAAAGGGATATTCACAGCAATAACCACTATATTAAGAAGTAAGAAAGATACCAAATAAACAAGGTAATTCTACACCTTAAAGTACCAGGAAAAGAACAACAAACAGTGTGAAGTTAGCAGAAGGAATGAATAGTAAAGATGAGAGCAGAAATAAATGAAATCAAGAACAGGAAAATAGTAGAAAATATTAACCAAACTAAGAGTTGGTTCTTTGAAAAAGTAAAATCAACAAAATTTTAGGTATAATAACCAATGAAAAAATGAGGACCCTAATCAAGAAAATTATAAATAAAAAAGAAAATAATATAATGTATACCACATAAATACAAAGAATCATAAAAGGCTTAATTATTAAGAACTACATGCCACTAAGCTGGACAACCTAGAAGAAATGGAAAAATTCTTAGAAACACACAAACCACAAACACTGGATCAGGAAAAAATAGTCTCAATAAACCAATTACTAGTAAGGAGATTTAATCAAAAATCTCCAACAAAGAAAAGACCAGGACCAGATGGTTTCATTCGTGAATTTTACCCAACTTTTAAAGAAGAATCAATACATGCTTCTCAAAGTCTTCCAAAAAATCAAAGACAGAATGCTCTGAACTCCATTTTACAAGACCAGCAGTACCCTAATACTAAAACCAGAAAAGAACTGTACCAAAAAAAGTGACAGAACAACATCCCTAATAAATGCCCATGCAAAAATTCTCAATAAAATGCCAGCAAATTGAATTCACCAGCACATTCAAAGGATCACTCATCATCGTCAAGAAAAATACCTATCCTGGATGCAAGTATGTTTTAACATACCTAAATAAATCACCTTGATTCATCACATTAATAGAATGAAAGAAAAATACCATGATTATGTCAAGACATAGAAAAGGCATCTGAAAAAATTCAACATCCATTCATTAAAAAAAAAACCTCTTAAATTAGATATAGAAAAAATACACTTCAACAAAATAAAAGGCCTTAAATAATAAGCCCAAAGCTATTATCATATTGAATGATGAAAGGTTAAAAGCTTTCCCTCTAACATTAGGAACAAAAAAAATTGCCCACTATCATTGTCATTCAACACGATCTTGAAAGTTACTTGCCAAAAAATTCAAGCAAGAAAAAGAAAGAAAAGGCATCAAAATTTGAAAGGAAAAAGTAAAACTATCTCCATTTGCAGGTGACATAATTTTATACATAGAAAGTTCTAAAGAGGCCACCAAAAAACTGTTGGATCTAATCAATGAATTCAGTAAAGTTGCAGGATACAAAATTAACACGCAAATCAGAGCATTTCTACATATTAACAATGAATTATCTAAAAAATAAAGAAAATAATACCACAGTAACTTCAATAAAATACTAGGAATAAACTTAACCAAGGAGTTGAAAGATCTATACTCTGAAAACTACAAGACTGATTTAATTGGGGCACCTGGTGGCTCAGTTGGTTAAGCATCTGCCTTCTGCTCAAATCATGATCCTGTGGTCCTGGGACTGAGCCCCACATCAGGCTCCCTGCTCAGCAGGGAGTCTCCTTCTCCCTCTTCCTCTGCCCCTCCCCCTCACTTGTGCGCACTCTCTCAAATAAATAAAACTAAAAAAAAAAAAAAGACTGATTTCACTTAAGTAATCTCTGCACCCAAGACAGGGCTCAAACTCATGACCGAGAGATCAAGAGTTATACACTCTACCAACTGAGCCAGCCAGATGCCCCCGTGAAAACTACAAGACTGAAAGAAATTGAGGAAGACAAATAAATGGAAAGGTATCCCATATTCATGGATTGGAAAAATATTGTTAAATGTTCATACTATCAAAAGCTATGCATAAATTCAATGCAATCCCTATCAAGAGTCTAATGGCATTTTCATAGAAGTAGACAAAACTATCTTAAAATGTATATGAAACCACAAAAAACCCCAAATAGCCAAAGCAACCCTGAGAAAGAAAAAGGAGACAGAACATTTCCTAATTCCCAGCTATACTATAAAATTAAGTATCAAATCAGTATGGTACTGACATAAAAAAAGAAAAATAGATCATTTTAACAGAATCAAGAGCTCATAAATAAACCCAACCATATACAGTCAACTAATATTTGACAAGAGAGCCAAGAACATTCAGTGTAGAAAACACAATCACTTCAATAAATGGTGCTGAGAAAATTGGATATTCACATATAAAACAATGAAACTAGACTCCCATCTTATACCACACAAAAATTGAATTGAA
This sequence comes from Enhydra lutris kenyoni, assembly GCF_002288905.1. Classification (NCBI taxonomy): domain Eukaryota; kingdom Metazoa; phylum Chordata; class Mammalia; order Carnivora; family Mustelidae; genus Enhydra; species Enhydra lutris. The sequence goes on along the minus strand of NW_019154095.1, from coordinate 21,939,378 downwards.
ATGGATTAACACTTAAACATAGGACCTGAAACCATGAAATTCCTAGGAAAAAACAGGAACAAAAGTCTTTGACATGGGTCTTAGCAATGATGGCTATGACATGTAAGGTACAAGCAACAAAACAAAAAATAAGTGGGCCTACATCAAACTAAAAAGCGTCTATAGCAAAAGAAACCACCCACAAAGTAAAAAGACGACCTATAGAAAAAATATTTGTGCCATATATCTGATAAGGAGCTAATCTCCAAATTATATCAAGAACTCACACAACTCAAAAGCCAAAACAAAACAAAACAAAATCTAATTTAAAAAATGGGCAAAAAATCTGAATAGACATTTCTTTCCCCAAGAAGGTATACAAAAGGCCAAGAGCTACGTGAAAATTGGCCAACATCATGAGTCATTAGAGAAATACAAATCAAAACCACAATGAGATACCACCTCATGCCTGTTAGAATGGACATCATCAAAAAACAAACAAACAAAAACAAATAATGCCTGTTAGAAAGCCTATCGTCAAAAAGACATGAAACAACAAATACTGGCGAGTATATTTAGAAAACGGAACCTGAGTACGCTGTTGGTGGGACTGTAAACTGGCATAGCCACTGTGGAAAACAGAATGGAGGATCCTTAAAAACATAAAAATAGAACTATCATATGACCCAGAAATTCCACTTCTGGGAATGTACCCAGAGAAAACAAAAACACTAACTCAAAAAGATATTTGCACCCCCATGTTCATAACAACATTATTTATAATACTAAAACATGGAAACAACCTAAATGTCCATCAGGAAATGACCAGATAAAGAAGCTGTGGCATATATATACAATGGAATATTACTCAGCCATAAATAAATGAGGAACTACCACCATTTGCAAAAACATGAGGGCATATGCTAAGTGAAATAAGTCAGAGAAAGAAAAACACTATATGACTTCACTTGTACGTGTAATCTAAATAATAATAATGATAGAAAAAGGAATCACATTTAATGACATGTGATTACCAGAAGCAGAGTTGGGGTGGGATAATTGGAAGAAGATGGTCAAAAGGCACAAATTCCCATATGTAAGTATTAGAAGTGTAATATACAATGTGAGGACTATAGTTAACAGTGCTATATGATGTACAGAAAAACTGTTAACAGAGTAAATCCTAAGAATTCTCTTCAAAAGGAGATTTTTCTTTCCTTTTTAATGTATCTATATGAGAAGGAGGATGTTAGCTAAAACTAATGTGGCAATCATTTCATAATATGCGCAAATCAAACAATAATAGTATATAACTTAAACTTATATAATGATGTATGCCAATTATTTCTTCACTCAACTAGAAAAAATAAAAAGACAAGTGATAAACACTGGTGATGATGTGGAGAAAAGGGAACCCTCACACACTAGTGGTAGGATTGTAAACTGGTATAGTTACTATGGAAAACAGAATGGGTGGGGGGAAGAAAACAGAATAGAGGAGCCTCAAAAAATTAAAAATAGAACTACCATGTGATTCAACAATTCCACATCTGGAATACATCCAATCAAAATGAAAACACTAACTCAAAAAGATATCCACACCCCCATGTTCATAACGCCATTATTTACAAGACCCAAGATATGAAAACAATCTTGAGTGTCCACTGACAGATGAATATGAAGAAACTGTGTGTGTGTGTGTATACACACATAATGCATATACACCGCACACACACACACACACACACACACACACACAATGGAAATATTCCATTCAGCCATAGTAAAACTAAGAAATCCTGCCATTTGCAACAATGTGGATTGACACTGAGGGCATTATGGTAGGTGAAATAAGTCAGACAGTGAAAGACAAATACTGTATTATACGCATAATCAAAGAAAAAAAAATTCATAGAAACAGAGTAAAGTGATAGTCACAGGAGGTGGTAGGCAGGGGAATGGGAAGATACTGGTCAAAGGGAACAAACTTCCAGTTAATAGGTAAGTTCTAGTAATCTAATGCTCAAGTATTTTGATTATACTTACCAGTAGTGTAGTATTTACTTGAAAGTTGTTATGAGAGTAAATCTTAAATGTCTCAGCACAAAAAGGGAATGGTAACTATGTGAGGTTATGGGGGTGTTAGCTAAGGCCATGGTGATGATCATTTTCCAATATATAAGTGCATCAAGTCAGCATGTTATACATTTTACATATTCAAAATATTATGTCAATTATATGTCAATAAAGCTGGGGATGGGGAGGGTGAGGTAGTAGCCAACAATGTCAAAAGCTGTATAAAAGTCAAGTAGTAAAAGTCCCCATTATGGCTGGCAATGAAGCAAGCAACGATATTCTCAAGAGCCCTAACTTGTCAAATAGGAAAACAAAATATTTATAAAAAGTTATGCATATCAAATGATTAGTTTTTAATTTGTCTCTTGTAATATCAATGTGTGCTATTCATGTAAAAAAATAAAAAAACAAAAACGAGAATACACCCTACAAATTCATTCACCAATATCACCACCGAAGCTAACATGAAGCATTTACTATGTTCCATGCACTTTGCTGCTAAATCCTTTATGGGATTATCTCATGTCAGGCTCACAGCTCTACAGTAGGGACTAACATACTATCTTCATTTTACAGATAAGGGAAAGAGGCTTAGAGAGATTAAGTAACTTGACCAAAATAATTTCACTAAGCATTTACCAACTGCAAGGTACTATGCTTGAATATGCAGGTATAGAAACGAAAGGGGAAAAAGCCGTTCTCTTCAAAGGGCTTGTAGAACCATAGGAATGACAGACGACAGACAACAATTCACATAAGTGTTATAAAGAAATAAGTACCAAGATCCATTTGTGTGAGCACAGAGGAGGAGTCCATCATCCAAAACGGGAGAGGGGGGTAAGTGACTTAAGCTGCACTGAAGGGAAGCATGTAAGAGCAGACAGAAAGCAAAAAGACAAGTCAGGCACAGGCTCACTCGGGAAAAGTACTAACAGCACACAAAGAACCTTGGATTGTATCCTGTGGCACTTAAAAAATAAACAGTACTCCTCAAAAACAGCATTGGTCAGAGAAGATGCAGAATATCTTTAGCTGGGGTAAGGGAATGAGTGTCCAAAAAGTCACAAGTAAGTAAAGGTATGAGACCAAGTGAAATGTGCCCAGATGTCTGGCTTTGGCAAACAGATTTGTGAACATGTTTTACTTAGTATTAGGGATTATAGGAGGCACTGGTTTGGGGTTCTGTGCTGTTTTAGAGCCCTGACTCTCATGACTAAGGTTTACCATAGCCTAACTTCCTTTACTTAAACAGGTTCATAAAGAAACAGATAGTTTAATTTTATAAATTAGTTCTCAAGGGAATCACATCTAAGCAGTATTAATGGGTTTTACATCTGCCAAACTTTTAATCATTTTAGGTTTTAAAAAACAAATTTCCATGAAGAGGAAATTATAAAGTTAAAACATCAGCTATGAAAAGACAGAGGAAAACAGTATAATGAAAGTAGTGAAGGGGCTGATGGGAGGGAGAAGAATCTGAGAGCATAACTGAGCATGGGAATATGGAAATAGAAACTCTGGTGTCAGGAAACCTAACATCCAGTCCCAACTTTATTATTTAGCCTGAAACCTGACCCTCCTGCTCTAACATTCCATAATGCAGTTTTTTGTTTTTTGTTTTTTTAATCTATGGTTACAACTCTCTTTATGATTTGTAATATGCTCCAACATCAAAGCATGTGACTCATGTACCTGTCAAGAGGAACCTAAATTAGAGTACCGTTACGGTAGTATTACACCTTGATTCAGCCACTCTTTCTCCCCATAAAGTCTCTAAGAGAAAAAAGTACAGGAAACAATAGTAAGACACAGCCCACCACTTCACTTTCCTGAGCATTTTTAAGAAAAATCCTTTAGGGGCGCCTGGGTGGCTCCGTGGGTTAAAGCCTCTGCCTTCGGCTCAGGTCATGATCTCAGGGTCCTGGGATCAAGCCTGCATCCCGCTCTCTGCTCAGCAGGGAGCCTGCCTCCCCCTCTCTCTCTGCCTGCCTCTCTGCCTACTTGTGATTTCTGTCTGTCAAATAAATAAAATCTTAAATTAAAAAAGGGGGGGGGAGAAAAATCCTTTATTCACTTTGAAAACTCCAATGCTAAAAGACAAACAAAAACGAAAAAGGAACAATCATCATTGCACAATACCCTCATCTTTGGAGGGGGGAGGGTCCCAACTTTTCTTTTGCTTAATCTTAAACTCAAATGTAAACCAAAATAACAATATTCAAATATGATCATTTTCAAAATAAAATGTCTTCCTCTATTTTATTTGGTAGTCTTTAAAATGAAACTAGGTACCACTCTATTATACACACAAAAGCAAAAGAAGTTAAGTATTTTTTTAAAGGATTCACACAGAAAACAGCACACATCAAATATATCTGAAGCACAACTTATTTTTTTTTTAAAGATTTTATCTATTTGACAGAGATCACAAGTAGGCAGAGAGGCAGGCAGAGAGAGAGAGGAAGAAGCAGGCTCCCTGCTGGGCTCGATCCCAGGACCCTGAGATCATGACCTGAGCTGAAGGCAGAGGCTTCAACCCACTGAGCCACCCAGGCGCCCCAGCAAAACTTATTCTTTCTCTCTTTCTTGGGCTAAGAGCTTTCAAGGCATATAATAAATTTATTTCCAATTTCTTTCCTACAATTTTTTGGACATATCATACTTAGAGAACTTCAATTCATACAATAAAAACAAAGTTCTATTAATGAAAGGAAGACATGGAAAAATGCACTTTCAAAAACAACAAAACATACACAGACTTCTAATAATGATCATTAATATTCAAAGATAAAGGAGAGCTATATGTATGTAAATAATCCTTCAATATTTAATATCTAATTCACAAAGAAGGTCATATAGCTAGGTCATTGTTAAGATACTAAACACAGTATAAAAAAAAGAAGAAAGAAAATTTATAAGTTGGATAAATAACAATCACGGGTAAAACTCTTAATCCCAGATTAATCCCAGTTAATCCCAGATAATTTTTCTCAGCAGAATGCTTTCAGATACAAAAAAATCTGCAAATTCAATTCAGAATGTCTTAAAGAATATGAAGCTTATTAGCACCTAACAAGGAGTCCAGAGTTATAGCAATTACACGACTAGTTAGGTCACGTCAAATACCCATATTTTTTCCATTTTTCTACTCTGCCATCATGAACTTACTGGTTTTGCCCTCAGGCTTGTACTTTAATGTTTACAAGATGGGTTCAATAACTCAAACATCACATTCTCATATTAATATAACAAAGACAAGAAGAGAGAATTTCCCTTCCTTGTGTCCTTTACGAAAGAGGAGGCAACTTGTCACAAGTCCCCATATAATTGTATATGTGCTCACTCCTACCTACACCAGTAATTTCTAAGGTACTGGATAATGATAATCTTTGACTTAAAAGTTTTGGGCTTGGGATAGTCCCAGTTTCTCTAAATCAAAACAAGTTACTGTTGTTAGCTAAATAAAGGTAAGGCAAACAAAGCTGTCTGCCAAACCAGCAAGCGAAGATACTGTAAAGACCATTTCTAACCTAAGTGCCTAGCATTCTATCTCCTATCTGTTCTATTACTTTTTTCGTTCTCTAATATAATTTAGACTGATTTCCAACTTCTTAGTTTGTTAAATTCAGTGAGTTATCTATCCTAAGGTATCTCAATTTAATATTTAATATGAATAGTAAACAGATTCCACAATTTATAATGAATTCTGTATCCCAAGTTTTACCACAATATTTATATAAACTAAGTTTCCAATGGTTTCGTTTTCCAAGCACAGAACCTATACTCAACCTATACTCAAGTGCTCCTTTTCATTAAAGGTAGTTAAGTTCTCATGGTAACATGCAATGGAAAGAAATTTCTATTTCACCTCCGAATGTCAAACTCAATAGTTATCTTTACATGATCAACCAAAATTTTGGTAACAATAAACATATCAGTAAAGACTTCCTTTTACTTTTTTTCAGCTCATAAATATGGCTTCAGAGTTCTACTCTTCTTTGTTAAGACTTTTACCATAGATTTTGAAGGAATCCATAAGCTCATTGTTGATCTTTTTTCTTCTGGCATTAAACAGAATTTTTGAAATTTTAATATTCAAACTAAATATTTATGTGTTTTTCATAGCTATTAAGGGAAAAACCCTATTTTGGCAAGATGTTCTCCTTAAATCTGTGTACAGCTCCTCGAGAGAGTAGAGAGCCAGCCTTTCTGTATACAATGTGCAAAATACAGGGTGAGAGTGACAAAGACGTATTACACTGCCAAGTGATTACTTAAAAAATGAGATTTGAGGATGTTAAAATTTATTCCCCATAAAACAACACTGTTAACAGCAAAGCAAAAACAGGTGAACAGAGAGAAGGCTTACGAATTCCCCTTTAGGGGTGCCTGGGTGTCTGCCTTGGGCTCAGGTCATGATCCCAATGTCCTGGCATTGAGCCCTGCATCACATCATAGGCTCCCTGCTCAGTGGGGAGCCTGCTTCTCCCTCTCCCTCTGGCTCCCCCTGCTTGTACTCTCTGCCAAATAAATCCTTTAAAAAATTAATAAAAAAAGGAGCTCCCCTTCAGATATGCTCAATTTGAGAAGACGCAGAAATTTTGCCCAACAGATAAAATAAAAAGTAGATACTTACATAAATACTATTTGGTCCCCTCATTGCAAGCCGAGTGCATACACACATGCACACACATACGCGCGTGCACACACACACTCAGTGTTATGTTAACATACACATTTGTTCATGATCTACCTGTTCTCTAGCCCGGGAACAACAGCCATTCCTACACTTGGCCAAAGGTAAATTTTCTATCTTGGTGGACTTAACGTGATGCTCCAGGAGGGAGTCTTATGGAAAGAAGCAATCATAAGATAAATAAACCATGGAGACCACCAAAGTAGCCAATGTCAGTCACTGGCATACGGGTCACAGTCATCCAAACTCACTAAATACGGAGAAAATAACAAAAGTAAATGTGTTAAAAGATTAACGACTGATAAATCTGTGGCTCAAGTTACACATTTCTCCCCTTTCCCTTTCTATCTTCCATGTAGAACAGATCACATATATGGGACTGAATGTGCTGGTGGTGTATGTATAGAGAGGAAAATATCCCAAAATTCTCTTTGACAAAGTTACTATCTCTTTATCTCTTACTTAAGGAAACAAGTCATAGATTTCTACATAACATGCAAGCAAAGTACTAACTGCCTTTGTTCTGAACACCTTTTCAAGGATGTATATAGCACACAAGCCTTGGAAGACAGTGTCCTGTCTAAAACAAAGAGGTTTTTTTACTTTCCACTTTAATAAAGATAATGTCACCTTCGGGCCAAAGGTCAAACAAACCCATTATAAAAAACTTTGAGCTCCTTAAACTCAAGATCCTTCTGCTGCTGCAAAATTTCCTACACCTGTAGGGGTCATTTAGCCTGCGTCATCAGCACAAATGCTGATACTCTGGCAAATCTGAGGCTGTGAGTGATAACCTGTCCACCTGTGACCCAGGAATTCCATGCCTTCTGCCATCATCTGTGAAAGTGCAGCAGGCTAAGCCTTCACAGTACTTGACAAGTGGTTTTGGCCATTCTGAGTAAGACCTGTCACTTCCAACTACTCAGCAAGGAGTTAATACATACAAAATTTAGCCTAGATGAAACTACCTGCATCGGCATAATCTGTGGTCTGTGTATACACATCTATGCAAAATTACTATGCATTTCTTAAAGTTGTGCTCATATATTTACAAACTTACTTCTTTTTCAACTTAAGTTCTTCGCTTAAAGATATAATCTATTGCTCACTTCCATCCTCTCCCTTTTCTTCACTGCCTAAGACAGTAAAGTCTCTATTTTACAGCTATGCCACTAAAAAAATAACTGGATATATTCACCTCAGTGTAAAATGTACTTAGAAATATTAATCACATACAGAAGTTCTGTCAGAAGCAATTGAGATATTTCATTTAGACAATCATATTACTTTGCAAAAATATTTATGAGCTGCTCAATTTTTCATAATGCGTACTCATTGTTACCTACATGTCATAGTCAATTAGCTAATGTAAAGGATAAATTATTTTCATAGCTTCTTTTGATAACATTAAAGTCAATAAATCCACTGAAAATAATTACAGAATTTGAGCTCCTTTTATATTATCAGGTATTATTATAGATTCTAAATGAAGCTGATTAACTGGTTACATGTTAACAATGTAAAAAATAGAGACGCCATTAAAATAAAAAGAAAATGATGCACTACATATGCAAATGATATACTACCAAGAAACTATAGACTCCCACAAATTCTTATCACTTCACATGAGGATTCAAAAATTAGTTTAATGACTCTATTCAATGTAATCAAGGAAAGTGATTATAAAAATCTCCAATCTTCTTTGCCTATTCACTCATCCATTGCTCTTCACTATATTCTTAGAGAAACAACAAAATTATTTTTTAATGAAATGTCTTCATTAAGAAACAGATACAAAAACATATATGTGGACATACAAACACTCACAAATACCACCAATTCTTCCATGTTGCAAAATCTCCTGGGAAGTTCTCAAATATCGTAAGAGTTTGGAACTCTGTGTTTCATAATAAAAACAGGCAATTTATTCTAGTAACTATATATTTTATAATAATGATAAAATTATTTCTTTAGCAAAAATATTTGAAAAATATTTTATATTTTAGGATTTTGTCATCATGTCTAACCATTTAAATGAAGACCACATAATAATAGCTAGGAGTATTGATCATCTGCTATGTTAAAGGCACTACACTGAGTAGTTTATATACAGTCGTATTCAAATACCAGTGACAACCCTGAGATGTAGGTATATCTGTTTTAAAACAAAAGTTAAAATTCAGGGAAGTTAAATGGTTTGCCTGATGTCATAAAATCAGATAATCACTGAGTTATAACTAGACAATTTGCCTGACTTGAAAACCTATAGTGGTAGCTATTATTCATAACTATTACTTCCCTAAAAACAACTACATCCATTCTTGGTTCCAGGTTCAACTTTAAACAAACTGAGGGTTTTGGGGGGGGGGGTGAGCCTGGTGGTGGGTATTATGGAGGGCAAGTATTGCATGGAGCACTGGATGTGGTGCATAAACAATGAATTTTGGAACACTGAAAAATAATTTAATTTTAAAAATAATTTAAAAATTTAAAAATGAATGTCAATTTGGCCTCCCCAGTATAAAGGGATACGCTACTCATGCCAAGTCAACTCTTCTAGCACTTAAGTTTGTAATATTTATTGTAATAAATTAAGTTCCAACTGCTACACTTGGTGGTTCAATGGTGTCAAATTTTGTACCGGGCATCAGGTTCTAAATTCAGCAGGGAATGAAGTGACATGTTCAAAGCAACCCTGGAATACCCTTAGAAAAGCACCACAATGATGACCAGCCACTTTCCAATATTTCTAATAAAGAAAGTGTTTCTTCTAGCATTGAAAGACACCACAACCTTCCAAGTTATTAAGGACTAAGATTGAAATCAGGGGCTCTGAACTTCACAAATAAATTTGTATAACTTAGTGAGTTTTTTCTCATATACTACATTCCAGATATGTGTACTCATGAAGTATTAAAACTTCATTTGTTACTTTGTTCTTCTTTTCCCTAAATATGTGTATTCTGCAAAACCACCACATACTAGTATTAGACTCTCCTGTTTAAGATAAATAAAAACAATGCCGGAAGACATCCTTTCCTAATCCTTAACAATTTTCTTCCTAATTTTTCATTTAAAACCTGTTTTATGAAAAATATATTAATGGAACAGATGTTAATTTATTGTTATTATACTAAATTAACAAGCGTTTTCACCTGTTAAAGTAGCATACAATGATACCAAGATGCTTTGAAGATGTATCCTTTTCAGATTTTCTGACTTTTCTTCCAACTGAAAGTTACTATGATCAGAGTTATCTTTTTCTCCCTTTTTTTTTTTTTTTAAGATTTATTTATTTTGAGAGAGAGACTGCAAAAGCAAGATGGAAGGTTGGGGAAGGAGTAGAGGGAGACAGAGAAATCTCAAGCAGTCACCTTGCTGAGCACTGCACAGACGGAGATCATCTCAAGACCCTGATTAAGACCTAAACCTAAATCAAGAGGAGGATGCTCAAAGGACTAAGCCACCCAAGTGCCCCCACAGTGATCTTTCTAAGAAGTAAAACATCAAAATTCCTATGGAATTCCTCATCATTTTCAACTGCCCTCTGCTGTGGTAATCCTCAAAAAAAAAAAAAAAAAAACCCAAAAAAAAAACCTTTTTAATCTCCCTTCCTCAAGAAAAACCACCACACCTAAAGTTCTTGGGATGTGGTATATAAATACCAAATGCTAAAGAAAAAAATCTTTAAATTATTTTTTAAGTACAGTTTTAATTTTAAGAGTTCTTCTCTAAACCTCGCACCAGAACTCCATGAAGAATTTTGTAAGGCCTGCTTTCATGTTAAAAGTAAAAAGCTAACGGGAAGAAGTTAGTACTGAGTTCAGATTTGTTTCAGGCGAAGAGTAAAGACAATTATTTTACACATGAAGCTGTTTTTTTTTTTTTTTTCACTCTCTACCCAGCTATCAAGAAACTCCTGGAAACATTTTAAACCCGAATTAGATTTTGAGTCACGTGTGTGCAATATTTCACCAGGAAAACCTTGAATAAGCGAATACTCTTACTAAAACAATATACTTTCAGAAACACTGCTCGCATTTCCAAGTAATTTTTTTTTCTGAGCCTGCTCGATTGAATATCCAAGGCAAAGATGGATACCTGAAATTCACAAATTACTATTTTAAATATAGTGACTTCAACCCTCTTACCAAAGTTATTCGAGGACTAAGACTGAAATCAGGTGCTCTTCACAAATTTACCGAACTTAAAATGATGTGAGTTTGTTCTCACCATTATATTAGTTCAACATAAGGAAAAATAAACCTACAGCTTTAATAGTATGTAATTATGGATACAAACTTAATATACATTTCCAAAATGCTCCGCTACCCCTTGAAACGAATAACGAAGGCAGCTGGGTACTGAACGTAAAGACCAAGTATTTCTCTCTCGTGGGTTTGCAAATACTCCTAAGAGGTATTTTCACATCCAACACACCCCCTTTAGTGACTCAAGGGCAGGAAGTTCGGCCTCCGAGGGTCAAAAGCGACGCGAGTCTGAAAGCTGTGCGGTGCTCAGGCGCAGGGTCAAAGGTGATGCTTTAGTGTTTTTGAGAAAACACCAGGCTAACCCCACAAGCGCGACTACGTGGCCCGAAGGCCTCGCAACCGCTGGGCTCTAGCCCGCAGGCCGCCGTCGCCCACGCCCAGCCGCCCGGCTGCCTAGCAACGCGGCGAGGCTACCTGGCAACGCCGCCGCCCCGGCCCGCCCCAGCGAGCCCCAGCGAGCCCCAGTCAGCCCCGGCCCACCCGGAAGGCCAGAGGACTCACTATACCTCTTTTTTCTTCTGTCCTCCCCCGAGCTGGATGCAGAGAAGTAGCAGGAGGAGAAGAAAGGGAAAGCTCCCGGTGGGCAGGTATCGCAGCCGCCGCCCCGCCTGCCTCCGGCGTGAAGGAGCGCCCCTGGCACCCATCGCCGCAGGGCAGTGTCTCCTCCACGCTCGGTAACCGTGCGCGCCCAGCTCCTACCGCCGTCCTACCCCTGCCAGGCCAACCGCCGGGAGCCCCTGCCTGTGCCCTCGCGGGTGCCTGCGGCTTCGCCAGGGAAGCGGACGCCGCCGAGGACGCGGAGGAGGAAACTGACGGAGCATCCGGTTCACCGGGAGAAGGGACCTGGAAAGGCCCGGGATGGGGCAGGAAGTGGGCGTGGCGAGGGAAGCAGGGGCCTCGTGCGCGCAGCGCGGCGCCCACCGCCAGAGTTCTCCCGGAGAGCCACGCCGCCCAGGGCCACGGTTCTCCAGCTGGCTGGCTCAACGCTCTCCTGTTACTGAATCCAGTGCGAGGTTCCAGGAATATGCGAGGGGCCTCTTCAGTCCAGCAGAAGTAAACTCCTGTTTACCTGGAGGCACGGACAGACCTGCCTTCTAGGATGATGGAGAAGGGATTTAAGGAATTAATAAGCGCTTCGCCGCCGTGGCCAAGGGGCAGTCTCCCTTTCCGTTGGGACGTTTTTAGAGACACATCTGTGGCTCCCATACTGAGCCCTCTCACGCCTCTAACATAATCCACATAATATAATCCCGCGGATGCATACTAACCACAGGCAACTTCACAACTGTTCCTTGCAGTCCCAATTGAGGGGCCTGAGGATCCAAACTTCAAACCATTCCATTCATTCATTCAGTTTCCGTGGAGTGCCAAAGTGCAGACGGCTGTACTAGACACTTGGGAATGCAAAAATGAAAAGGACTTAACCCTGCTCTCTGAAATATTTTAAGAACGATAGGGCAGACTGTTTACTGGATATCTGGTATGGGTCAAGTACTGTCCTTAAAGGATTTCTTTTCCTTCGGTGCAGGTTCTTGGTCAGGCAGCTTGGAAGAATGAAGAGGTAGACCAGAGAAGAATGGAGAAGAAAGCAAAGTTTATTGAGTGACAGTACAAAGCTCCCGAAGAGGGAAGGGGATCCAAGAGGGTTGCCAACTTGGCGTTTAGATCTGAGGGTTTTCATGGGCTTGTTGGAGGGTTATTTTAATCTGATTAACCCTCCATCATCCAGTCAGGTTTATGCCATCTACCCATCACGTGGGACAGTGTGGAGGGCTCCTTCCTGGTGTGGAGGCCAAGAAAATTAAGGCCATCCCACCTCAAGTTTAGCTGATGTGGGAAACAGAGGCAGAAGAAAATCATTAAAATTCCTTACCTACTGACAAGCCCTTGAATCAGACACAGTGGCTCTCCCCTGGGGACTCAACTGCCCTCACCTTGAGGTTTTGCTAAGGACAATCCTAGCCTGACCGACCCCCTACCCCGACAGGTCCAGCCAGAATCCTGTAAGTCTACTTTAACAATTCCTTTAGGAAACTTTAGCTCTAAACCTCCAAGATAGTGTCGAGAATCATTCCCAAGCATATGGTCCACTGATACATCTAAAGGGTCTCACGAGAAGATTTCTATTATTGGTAATAAATAACCTTTCTCCCAACAATAGCTAGCCCTTCAAGGTCCTGGAGACCTTGCTTCCGAAAGTCCTTGGAGACTTACATCATCCATAATCCCCTTTGTCCTCACCCACCGACAAGTCCACCCTTATTCTGCCTTTAAAAACTCTGACTGTAATCTGGTTCGGGGTCCAAGTCCCTACTCCACTGTGTCGGGTATGCTTGGGTCCAAGCTTAAGCTTGTCAAATAAACCCTCGTGTGATTGCATCGACGCTTGGCTCCTTGGTGGTCTCTCAGACTCGAAAACTCGGGCATAACACTGGGTGATGTAAAATCCTTTTAAGGGTGGTTTCTCCTTGGGGGGAGGAGGGCTGAGGGATTGTCCCCACCTGCCTTTCTTCCAACTATCCTCCATTACTGTTCTAGTGTAGCTTTTATTCTACCTCAAGATTTCTTCTCTTAACTTTTATCATGAACATGTCAGATAGTCTAATGAAACCTACTGGCCCAATCTTAAAACAGTATTTCTAACTGCAAAAATTAAATTCATAAGATTACAAAGGAATCATTTATAATTAAATACCATTATCAACACAAACAATTCACCTCCTTTCACCTCCTTTCAAACATTTCTATCTGGGGAAAGCTGGAAAGCAAGGGTACATGTTGGAACCAATGTACGAACATTCAGACTTCACAGTGTGATTATGATTGACCAAGAGGCACAGAATTGTAGGATATGTGGCCAACTAAGTACCCTGAGGGCTGAAAATAAATTTTGCAATCACATGAAATCCAGCAGACCTAACAGCAATTCTAATAAATATGGTAATATGATGATAAACAGTATTTCAAAATATCTACTACTGTCCTGCCATGCAAAATTATTTTTAGTTTCTACAGGAAACAAAGCCATATATACTGCTAATACTACCATGCTTTGTCTTCCACTTTATAATTGAAGAAAACAAGATTTTCAGTAGAGGTTAACAGAAATACAGTTAATTTTTTTTTCAATTAAAGTTTCACAGATGCCCCCAAATTTCATGGATTCCAGATTACGAACTCCTGCTCCACAATAATCTTATCAGATAACTCCTATTATAACAAATTTCACCTGAAGAAACAGTCCAGGAGAGCTCAGTCAGTCATACAACTAAAAAACGTGTTACCAGGAATTTGAACTTTGTCAGTCAAGCTCGATAGTTACTATTATATGCTACGGTATGCCGGCTTTTTTAAAGGAATTTACCAAGAAATTCTATCTCCCAGGCTTTTGATTTCCCACTATTATGTGAGCATTTTTGCCCATAGTAATTTCTTGCAAAAGAATAGCCCGTTGCTTTTTCCTTGAGACTTGTGAAAGTAGCCTCCACTTTTATTTATCTGTAAATTTATGGTTTCTATAGAGATACACTCAACATAATCAAAATCTACCATCTGCCACTTAATCTCCCAAATTTATCTTAATTTCTTTTATTGTAATTAGTGGTGGTATCACTGTAACCAAACCAACGTGAGTTCACTCCTTGCTGAGTCACAGATAGAAACTGTATCAGTTGAGTTGTTGCACAAAGGGAACTTTATTTGCAGTAAATAAGGAGATCATAGGAAATAACTTCCAAAGCCATGACTCTTGAGCAAGGGTGAATAGGTTCCTTTTATTTAGGTTTAGGAGGAATATTTTAAAAGGGGATCTTTGTCATTGTATATAGAGGAGGGAATAAGGTCACGCATGTCCTTTAAGGAAACACGCCTATACATGTATTGTATGTTATGCAAATGAAGTTTGTGCTCCCCTTTGGGCAAAAGTTGAGTATTAGAATGAGGCAAGGGTAATTAGTGGTCATTCTAAAGGTCACTCCATGATCTGCCTGCGCAGGTTCATGACAGGGAGTTACGTTCAAACTGGTCTGAGTAGTCTGGGCAGGCTGGAGGTCCTGAGTTAAGAGATAAGGCAGGAGGAAGAGCTTAAGGAAAAATGTAGAACAGAGGGAGGTGAGTTCAGGCAGTAAAGCTCAGGTCTTGGGATCGGGTAGGTGACACCACCATCCTCCCAATTACCAATTTTCAGAGCCTCCAAGCTGCCCATTCTCTCCAACCATATTGCTATTGTATTCGGTTTCCAATTTACTGTACCTCCACAGTGTCTTAAGAATTTGTTTTCTTCTTTTCATTTTGTTACTCTAGCATTCATTAGAAAGACATCGGACGTCACTATTCATCCAATCTCCCCTTGTTTCTAATCTTACCATCCTCCTCTACCAGCCTAAACCAAGACTTTTTAATCCTGTCTTCTTGCTTTCTATTGGGAAATTAGCCAGAGTGAGCCTTTTAATACATAAATCAGTGCAAAGTATTTTCTCTGTCCTCAACATAAAAAGTAGTTCTTTCCATGCCCTCAGGACCCTACATTATGTGGTGCCTGGTCACCTTTCCAACCTTATTGCCTACTTCTGTTTTCACACTCTGCTCCAGCTGGGCTCTTTACTTTCCCTTATGTATGTTAAGCACACTCCGTCTCTGTCCTTCGCACTGTTGTCCCTTCACCCTTCTCACAGAAGTAGATGTTCCCATGACAAACTTTATCACTTTATTCACGAGGAGGCTCAGAGCTCCTAAAATGTCATCTTGAGATAGGGAAACTGAGGGGATCCCATTAAAAAAAAACAAAACAAAACAAAAAACTGGGTTTTAACTCCTTTTCCTCCTCCTAGTCTTTGCTAGGAGCTGCACCGCTCCCAACACACACACACATACACACACACACACCTTAATGTATGTCCTCCTTATAAAGGACAAGGAGTTCATGATTTCTTTGGAGTCTCCTAGCACAATAGATAACACCTCAGGAATGACTGGGTAGGAATGACCAGGCAAGGCCATCATGTGTGTATTCTAGACCACTGGCACTAGACATCTCAACACCAAGACCTCCTGGCTCCAGGGAATCAGTGACTTATGATGGACATCTGGACCTGTCCTTGTTTAGACTACTTCTAGACGCCTGAGAGAACATATGCACCAGACCACAATCATCAGTAAAAACCCTAGACCCAAACAAAGGAGAGACTCTCTCTCCTTTGCTTTCGAAGTCTCCTGGACACTGTCTGTACCTGCACTCTCTACATGTCTTCACTAAACTCTGCTACACTTCCCACTGGCTCACATTTGATCCCTATCCTGCTATGCTTAGCAAGGACCCTCTTGGCTGGTCCTGCTGGACCCTCTTTGTCCTCGGGACCTAGGCTGCCTGTATCAATCTTGTCTCTGTCTCTCAGACAACCCTTTCTAAAAACTAAACATCTTAACCTACACACACACACACCCTTAAATTTTTTTATAGCACTCGTCATTACCTGAAATTATGCTTTTGATTCATTTATTTAGGATTAGGATGTAGGCTCGGTTAGACAGGGCTTTCTTTCATCTACACTGTCTAGAATAATCCCCGTTTTACAATTTTCATACTATCTATCATTAACTGATAGTATGTATTCATGTATTCACTTATCTGTCTTTCCCCCCAATTGAATGTAAATGCCATGAAGGCAGAGACTTTGTCTTCTTTGAGTCCACACTACACAGAATAGTGCATTTGTTGAATGAATGAATGAATGAATGAATGATTCCAGCCATTCTCTGTTTATTCCCTAAAGTACAACACTACGCATGTCACTGTCTTTAGTCCACAGGCTTTCAGTAGCTCATCCTATGTTCCAAAGGAGGTCCAAACTGAATAGTGGCTTGGAGCCAAGTTAAAGTCTTGACCCTTGATTTAACATAGCAGCCTTCAAACGACTTTATACCAAGGACTACATAGACAAATGGTTTTAAAAGAATTCATTTCCCAAATCTCAACAATCCTGTGTTCTTTCCTAAAACTGATGGACTTTGAAGAAGTACCTGAGGTGCAGGTTAACTCCTACTGTTTCTTCTTGCCCAACTTTGCTAGGAAAATTGCCTTTTATCTTAGCTAAAGAAGGAGATTTCTCCCTCTATCCCCATTTTTTGCTTTCAACAGTATTGAAAGAAGACATGCTCCAGTTGTCAGCTATAGATTTAAAAATTGTTTTGGGAATAGAACACTATGGAATTTTTGGCCCAGTACTCAAAAGGAGTTCATATAATTGACTGATACTGTGGTAACAGACCCCTATTCCTGTCGCCTTATTGTCATAATAGTTCTTTAATATTTACCATAAACATAAATTTAAAATAAGAATAAAATGATGCTGGGCACATGGGTGGCTCAGTGGGTTAAGCCTTTGCCTTCGGCTCAGGTCATGATCCCAGGGTCCTGGGATCAAGCCCCTCATCTGGCTCTAGGCTCAGCAGGGAGCCTGCTTCCCCCTCTCTCTCTGCCTGCCTCTCTGCCTACTTGTGATTTCTCACTCTGTCAAACAAATAAAAAAAAAATCTTTAAAAAAAAAGAGAAGAAAATGATGCTGAGTATTATCTAATTCTAGCAATAATTAATATTTATCCACAAATACTTTAGTGATTTTTTAAAACATTAATTATTTCTGTAAATAATGTTTTCTCAATACACTTTTGCATTTTTCATGTTTACTACTATTTTCTCAAATTCATAATATCTGTTATTTTGATCAATTGGCTGCACCTAATAACTAATAGTAACTCAGTGCAAATGATAAATTTTAATATAGCCTCATGATCAGAAGTTTGTTTAAATCAAATTTCAATTCATACAGCTCTTTTTTGCAGAGAAGGCTCTGAAGCATATAAAAACTATCTTAGGATAAAATTCTAACTGCTTACACTGCCAGTAGGAGGTTAAATTTGTTCAACCACTTTGTAAAAGTGGCAATATCTGCTGAAGTTAAATAGCACCTACCTGCTATGACCCAGCAGTTCCAAATAGACATATATTCACCAAATGGCATATACAAATGTAGCCACTTAATTCATAATAGCCCAAAGTTTGCAAGAGACCAAACATCTGTTAACAGTTAAACAGATAATTAACTTATGAGGCAGTCATACTATATATCAATAAAAATGAACTAATGACATCTATACATAATATGAATGCATTTTACAATATAAGGATCCAGACATCAAACTAATGTAATGTGCAAATAAGCAAAGACCAACCAGATGAGAACAGGCAGAAGCTGTTTTTTCAGAGCTTGTTGTAGCAAGCAATTAAGCCCCTCGCACTTCAGTTTTGACAGACTCAAAGGCAAGCAGAAGAGTAGGAAAGTTTAACAGAAAAAAGGGAAGGCCTCAGGTAATCCCCACCCCCTTGCAGATGATTGGCTTGAAGGAAGCTGTAGATGGGCTAAATAGGAGGGCATCTCTGTGATTGGTTAGGGCTGTATATTTAACTTTCTAGAGTTGGTTCTAAGTTGGAAACAGGGACAAAAAGTAGGTTGATGTCAGTTTTTAATCAAGTGCTGGCTATTTGGGGCCAATTGTTAAAGAAGTTATTGTTTGGACTCCTGGATTGACTAGAGACAGCAATCTGACCTCCTGCAGTCCAGGCTGGCTTTCGGGGGCCGGGGGGGGGGGGTGGTGGTGGTTATTATAGATAAAGGGTTGGTTTCCTGCACATGCTGCAGGTTACAAGTCAGAGTTCTATTTCTATATATGATCTGACCAGTAAGTTGGTTAGTGTATTAAATATCTCAGGTGAAAAGTCAGGATAGTGGCAGAGGGCCCAAGAGGGCTCTGGACTACTAGAAAAAGTCTATGATCTATTTCTTGTTCTGATTGGTGGTTATCATGTAAGTGTATATTCTTTCTGCAAATTTATTGAGCCATAATTTTGTGATTTATGTACATATGTTATATTTTAATACAAAATTTACTTTTTAATAAAAAGTTCCATTTAAAAAAGTACAATTTTGGGGACACCTGGCTGGCTCAGTCAGAAGAGTAGGTGACTCTTAATCTTGGAGTTGTGAGTTCGAGGCCCATGTTGGGTACAGAGATCACTTAAAAAAATAAAATCTTAATAGATAAGAATGATTTTTTAAAAAGTAAAATTTTCAAATCCCTTGGAGGCAGCATAATGGAAATACAAGTTCAGGAGGATAAAAGATAATATAAAATATCCATTTGTTAAAAAGAAGAGTTTCTTCTTGTTTGTGAGTTTGTTTTTTCATGGAGAATGATTGCTATAATTTCCGTTCTTTGGAAATATTTATAAGAATCCTGTGACAGTTTTATTTACTATTATTAATGTCAATATTTATAACTTGATGGCAATTGTAATCTTCACAAGTATTTAAGCTTATAATGAAAACTTTTATATGTTTATTTTAAAATGCACAAAGGGATATCTAGTCTTCTAAATTCTTTTTTTTTTAAGATTTTATTTATTTATTTGACAGACAGAGTAGGCAGAGAGGCAGGCAGAGAGAGAGGAGTGGAAGCAGGCTCCCTGCTGAGCAGAGAGCCCAATGCGGGGCTTGATCCCAGGACCCTGAGACCATGACCTGGGCCAAAGGCAGAGGCTTTAACCCACTGAGCCACCCGCCCTAGTCTTCTAAATTCTTATAGAGGGATGTTATCAAAGCATTTTGAAGACCACATTCTGCACGTACCTGCCCCTATCACTCTTGCATCTTTATGGAATGACCTTGTCTACAAAGGTACTTCAAGATCTTGCTCATTCTTCAGTGCACAACTTAAATATCATCTCTGTTGTGATTTCCAATTCCTATCCAGCAGTAACCAATATTTTCTCTTTGCTTCCATATATATTTGTTTGCAAGTTGCTTATTGAAAGTCACATAAATCATCAGTATCTAAAGACAAATATTTACAGGCAATTGTGTCAAAACACTGCAATAAATAGTAATGATTACTAAGAACTTAACTTTTCTTTCAAATATAAGTAATCTTTCCAAAAGTTATTTGAGAAGATACAAAAAGCATCTTTTTGTGACAAAAATGAAGTACTAATCTAGTCAATCTAGTCATAAAATAACATGGTGATTTTATAGAAAGAGTTTAAAATTATAATTTTAGGCCTTCTGTATATCATTCTTAAAACAATATTGTAGTAAAAGATTTATTAAGACACCTTACCATACATGTTTTAGGCATTCACAGATAAAAATGAATAAATCTGTAAATTAAGGCTTTTGACTGTACTTTTAAACTATAACCTATTAATATATTAAATAAAATAGGTATATATCATAATATACCTTATTGATAAACTGTAATAACATAATGGACAGAAAATTACATGCATTATTTCATATAAATATGTATGTATCTTTGTAGTCAGAGTGCCTGGAATACTCAGACATTTATATTAATTACCATATTTAACCAAAGTAACCACTTTTTTCTCCGACACAAGAGAAAAACAGAAGACAGAAAACAAGAACTATTTAGCTATCTTCTCTTCATGAGTGCTAGTGTCTTATTTTATCTCTACTTACAAGGGTTAATATATATATATAATTCAGATGCATTTGTGTATTTTGCCCATCTATAAATATTCTACACAATGTTAAATTATGTTTAGTGATTATGATATTGTGATTTATAATAAGAAATGTATATCTGGTCTTCATCCCCATTTCTGGCACAGTGCTCCTTTTTTTTTTTTTCCTTTTAGCAGCAAGAGTGGGATTATTCAGAGAGTGGTTAACAATGAACTTTTTTGTCTTTTGAAGAGATAATGCTGTTGCATAATTTTACATTGTATTTGAAAAAATAGTTAAGGATATATATTATATATTTAGAGCTAACTGTTGTAAGAAGAGTTGTATATTCTATTACTTCTGAAAAAATAGAAGCATAAGGAAGAGATAGAAAGTACCTTATCTGTCCACCCAGGTGCATAAAACAAAAGGGAGTAAGGAACTAAAAACAAAAGATAAAAAATAAAACCAGTAAATAGAAAACACAAGATAAATCCCACAGTATATATAATCACAATAAAAATAAACTAGTTCTATCCACCTATTTAGTTTTTTATGCTTCATATTTTAGATCTTTAGCACAACTTTATTTTTAATTTAAATTCAATTAACATATAGTGTATTATTAGTTTTGGAGGTAGAGCAATGATTCATCAGTCTCGTATAATACCCAGTGCACATTACATCACATGCCCTCTTCAGTGTCCATCATCAGTTACCCTATCCCCCAACCCCGTCCCTCCAGCAACCCTCAGTTTATTTCCTATGATTAAGAGTCCCTTACAGTTTGTCTCCCTCTCTGATTTCATCTTGTTTTATTTTTCCCTCTCTTCCTCTAAGAGCCCAGATGTCTATTGACAAATGAATGGATAAAGAAGATGTGGTATATATACACAATGGAATATTACTCAGCCATCAAAAAATTGAAATCTTGACATTTGCAACGATGTGGATGGAACTAGAGGGTATTATACTAAGTGAAATAGCTCAATCAGAGAAAGCATGATCTCACTCATATGTAAAATTTAACAATTAAAACAGAGGATCATAGCAGATGGCACAGAACTCCTTAAAACCCTTGACATTTCCTGTGTTGTGAGTGATAAAGATGTCTTTTATTATGTCAGTAACGTGACTTTTGGACTCTACCTAAGGGTGGGGGCTGGTTGCCAGGGGAACTAACCAAGTGACTAGTGGGTTGGAGCTTCCAGTCCCACGCCTCCTCTCCTGGGAAGGGAGAGGGGCTAGATGCTGAATCAATCATGCCTACGTTATAAGACCTCCATAAAAACCCAAAAGACTGGGTTCAGAGAGCTTCTGGGTTGGTGAACACATGGAGATTCTGGGAAAATGGCATAATTGGAAAGGGCATGGAAGTTCCATGTTCCTTTTCTTATACAATACCTATGCATCTTTTCCAACCAGCTGTTCTTGAGTTATATATATTTTTTTATAATAAACCAATAATCTAGTAAGTAAAATGTCTCTTTGACTTTTGTGAGCCACTCGAGCAAATTAATCAAACCTAAGGAGGGGATTGTTGAAACCTCCAATCTAGGGCCAGCTGTTCAGAAGCCCCGGTGATGTTAACCTGGCCATGTGACTGGGGTTGGTGGGGTGGTGGGTAAACAGAAGCAGTCTCGTAGGACTGAGCCCTTAATCCGTGGGATCTGATACTATCTATTGATAGATTATAATGTCCTAAATTATAGGACGTCTACCTAGTGTCAAAAATTGTTTGGTGTTGTGGAAAAATCCCTACCACTGGTATGTGGTGCAGAATCCTTTTAATGATCAGTGTTGTTGTTTTGTTTTGTTTTGTTTTGTTTCCGTTTCTTAAAAATTATCCAGATACCCAAAGATTCTTTATTAGTTAGCTTAATCATATATCTAAAGCAGTGCTATCAATAGAACTCTGTGATTATGGAAAATTTCTGTATCTGTGCTGTCCAATAGGGTAACCACTGGCCATATGTGACTATTGGACACTTGAACCATGGTTAATGCAACTGAGGAACTGAATATTTAACTTATATAAGTTTAATTAATTTAAATAACTACAGTAGCTATTATAGTACTTGCTACTGTCCTGAATAGTCTTAGGTTCTTAAAATTAGTTAAAAACCAGGAATATAATCTTAGTTAATATCTTAAGTCTTCATGATTGGAAACACTGTAAGAATTTTATAAATTAAACTTGTATAACCTTTTTAAAGATTTATTTATTTATTTTAGAGAAAGAGAGAGAGAGAGTATGTGTGCAAGCAGGGGAAGGGGTAGAAGGAGAAGGAGAGGGAGAGAGAGAATCTCAGGGAGTTTCCCTGCTTAGCCCAGAGCCTCAATGCAGAGCTCAATCTCACCACCCTGAGATCAGGGCCTGAGCTGAAACCAAGAATCAGACACTTAACCCACTGAGCCACCCAGGTGCCCCTCTAAAATCAAACTTTTAAAAAGACATCTATTATTATCATTTTATTATTTAAATATATATATGTTTTTATATTTCCAATTATTATATATTTTTATATTTCTCAATTTTTTTTTGAAAAATCATGAAAACAGCAATAATTTACTTAACTCATGAAATCAGTTTAGTGAATTTAAACCGTGTGACATTTAACCCTGGTCTTGTATAAATATAAGTGTTGTGCTGATGTTCTTTTTTTGGTACACTAAATCTTACACTCCTTAAATAATGCCAAAAATTCTCTCATATGGGAACTAAGGTCTTTTTTTAAAACCTCATAATTTTAGTAATGGAGGTTATTAAGTTAATGCACTCTTTAGCCACCACAATTTTTAAAATAAATGTAACAATGATGTCTGTATTACTTAAAAAAAAAAACAATTTTTAGTTTATCTCTGCTAAATATTCCCAGAGTGCACACATACCAACAGAGTGATTTTTGTAATCTCTTACTCTAAAGTTTCCCAGCATCAGAAAAGGAGAGGGAGAGGCAGAAATAGAAAAAGTAGAAGTGCAAAGAAGCCAACTTCAGACAAATACTAAGTTGTCACTGTAAAGAGCTAATGATGTCCTATCTACAAGAGAGATGACAAAGTTTAGATGCAGCAAAACCCATTTTGACATATATACACAGACAAGAGAAAGTCCCTGGCAATTTTATCAAGCCATACAATTAAAAAGCCAGAGATTTTGGAACCCTGAAGCATAGAAATGAACCGGAAGAGGAGTCTTCAACATGAAAGAAAATGATCTCTTCTATACACAAGACAATCTTCTCATGTGTGTTTCTTCTCCTTTTGTTCTAAGGGAGCTACTGAAAGATCATCTTGCTAAAATCAAATGTTGCCCATAGTAGTCACTGCAATTCCAATTTACCTCTGCAAAGCACTACCAGCAGAAAATAAATATACATTATTTTTAGAAAACATAAAGGAAACAGGGCTTTGGTCTGAAAGAGGTGCAGCTTCAGACTGAGAAGAGCACATGAGAGCTCTAGTGGTCAGTATGGTTGGTGCTGGAAGAACTTGGCACTGATCAGGGGCCAGACAAAACTGACAATGGGCACATGAAAGTAAACAAATCATTTCTCACAAAACTGGGGAGGACCCCTTACAAGGTTTTGAAACGCTGGCCTAAAGCAACATGTACCCAAAGAACATCAGTCTGAGGACACCTTCCGAACTCCCCCTTCCTCAGCCATGGCCCAAGGATGGACTTATCAGGTCTATGTCCAGACCTTCCTCATAGACTGTTCTTTGTATAGACCAAACCAGCAGGCCATAGAAGTAGATGCCACAAGGCAGAAAAGAAATTCACCAAGAATATAATATGAATCTGATCATTTAACCAAAAAGCCCCAAAAGAACTTATTCCTGAGAAAACAAAACAAACCCAGTGCAGAAGAATCACAATGAATATTAATCAGAGCTCAGTTCAGAGTAGAACTTACCTCCCACCTGTGGCCAGTGACATTTTGACTTAAACAGAGATTTCAAGACCTCCAATGTGCACATTACTATTGAGTCTAAAGTCTTCATCATCCAACAGCGAGGGGCTCAGCTAACCCTTGGTAGAATCTCTGTTTCTGTTACTATCCTCCATTTAAACAACACAACTGAAGTCAAAGTACGTTGGGTTTATTGGCTCATTCCAAGTGCTCAAGCCTATTCCATGAGGAGTCTCAGGGAATCTAAGTAAGAAATTATTAGAAGGGAAGTGTCACAGCACTTAGATTTGTTTTTTAATTTTTGGGGGAGGATTCAAGAAAGTGTGGTTCTATTCTGGATTTAGAGCTGTCAGAGCAGGAGAAATTCCATGGTAGGTTATCTTAATTTTTGTCTAGAAGGCAAAAGGAATAAAGTAAAACTAAATATAAAATGGATCAAAAAAGGAACACTTATATTAGCTGAGAGAGGTGGGTGTTTGGTCTTTTTTGTAGTTTATACAGCGCTCTTGTTCCTGACAAGTTTATAGAAGGGACTCATTTTTGTTTTGCTCTGTCATGGTCACAGAGTGGCCTTGTCCAATGTTGGTCTTCTGCAGAATTTGTTTATATTCAGCAGAAGAATACCAAGGCCTCTTAGAGCCAGATCAGCTCAGAAGCTGGTTTGTTCTTTCTACATCTTGGGCAAAATTATTTTAATTTCCTAATCAAAAAAACCATAGGACTCTTGTGAGGATTAAATTAACTAATAGATATAAGGAAATTATTACAAAGTTCAGAATGTATGAATTCTTAACATTTGCTAGTGTGATCATCATTTACTACCACATTGAACATATGTTCGCTTACCTCCCATTGAATAATAAGCACTCAGAGCTTTATTTATCTCTGTATTTCCTACCCCAGTGTGTGCTCCCTCCATCAGCACTACACAAAGAAGGGTGTTGGGAACCTGGGCTTTGGGTCTGGACTTTCTACCTCTTAACTATGTGTCTGGAGGCAGATTACATCACCGCTCTGCTCCTCAGTTTCTTTATCATAGAATGAAAAGAATTATAGCACCTTGAAGATGAAAGAAGGGAAGACACACAAAATGTCTAGAAGAGCACTTGACGCATTGTAAATGCTATAGATTAACTCCCATTGTGAGTATAGGTACTCAGTCAATATTTTACTGACTCCAGACATGAATTCTTCTCCTTTAACAGACACTAGGGTAAATACAGGAGTAAGGACAAGAAAGAAATGAGGGGCAGAGTCCTTTTCTAAGAAACAAACATAGATACTTAGCATGTTTCCGTGGAGGGATGGGTCCATTAGTGACATATCAATGTCCCCCAAGATGCTGCATGGCAAACAGAACCTGGGAGCAAGGATGTGACTCACTCACATCCTAGTACTGTATATAATGTAATACAGGAGCATAAAAACTTTTTTAACCCATAACTATTATATGGATGTCCATATGGAATAGACAGAGGAAAGTGTAAAGGGAAAACCCCTAGAGCTCCAAGAAACACAGTTGAAAAACAAATAGTTGGAAATAGCACTAATGCTTAATCTTAACTGCCTTTTCTCATTTTTAAAAATATATTCATTTGTTAGTACATCTAAATAATTTTAGTATTTTTCAAACAATTGACTGTTTAAAATAAGTTTTCTATAATGAGTGTGTTTCCTAGAAATATTCCAGAATAAAAGTGATTTTGCATATTATGATAAATTACACTCAATTATTTTAGAACTATATCTTAATAAATATCTAAACTCTTGAAGTATTATGTCTGTGTAAAAAACAGAGATTAGATTATTTTTGTAAATATTGCTAAACTTTGGGGCACCTGGGTGGCTCAGTCATTGGGCGTCTGCCTTCAGCTCGGGTCATGATCCCAGGGTCCAGGAATCGAGCACCGCATCGGGCTTCCTGCTTGGCGTGGAGCCTGCTTCTAGCTCTCCCACTCCCCTAGTTTGTGTTCCCTCTCTCTCTGTCAAATAAATTAATAAATATTTAAAAAAATTTTTGCTAAACTTCAGCCTAATGCCACTTCCCATGGAATTAATTAAAACATTTTCTTTTATTCATAGAACTTAGTAGCACTTCTAAAAATTCATCGCATATATTTTCTGCCTAGAATTTCTATCAAAATCAATATAAATTCATATTTAAAATGCAGAATTAAGGAATAGTCTAGTAAAAGATTTACCAAATGAATTAATGTACTCAAGAACATGTACCTGCACAATTACATTTAGGACCTATGTTTGGGATGTTTTCAGAAACAACCCTCAGCATACGATTTCATTATGTTGAACATATGATTAACTCAAACAGCCTTTCCATTTATTTTTTCAGCATGTTCCATGTATCTGAAA
The DNA here is from genome assembly GCF_002288905.1 of Enhydra lutris kenyoni. Classification (NCBI taxonomy): domain Eukaryota; kingdom Metazoa; phylum Chordata; class Mammalia; order Carnivora; family Mustelidae; genus Enhydra; species Enhydra lutris. The sequence continues at coordinate 21,912,554 of NW_019154095.1, read as the reverse complement.
AGGCCAGTGGAACATATGTTAGCACCAAGAAATACCATTTCAAAGGACTGGTTAGTAACTTGGGGCCTACCGTGGGGAGCAAGGGAGAAGGCATTAATTTTTTAAATGCTTATATATCAGATGTTCTGTAATCAAAGTCCCAAGTTTGGCTCTTTTTAGGCAGGATACTTTCAGAATTTTCTAGACTGAGTAAGAAAATTAAACTTATCTTAATGAAATGGTGTAGAAGCAAGGTAAGGATATGAACAAATCATGGAAACTCTTTAATTCAAGCGATCTGTAGCAAGTTTTTAGAAAGAGAAAAGAATCCAAGAGGGACCCAGGAATGTGTAGAAAGTATCTCTGAGACTCTAAAATAATTAAAGAAATGTTCTACAGAGCAAGAAAAATATTGGAAAGGAAATTATGAAGCCAGGTGAGCTTAAGAGATAGTTTTACTATCCTTATTATGACAAATGTTGTTTAAGCTTGGAGATATGTGAGTTTGTTGAAGAATACTTAACAGTGTTATCTTTATTTGGGTTCTCATGGTTTTAAAATGTTGTAATTTGGGACACCTGGGTGGCTCAGTTGGCTAAGTGTCTGCTTTCTGCTCAGGTCATGAACCCAGGGTCCTGTGATCTGGTTCTGTATTGGCCTCCTTGCTTGGCAGGGAGCCTGCTTCTCTCTCTCCCTGATGCTCTTATGCTCACTCTCTTCTCTCTCTGACAAATAAATAAATCAAACCTTTTAAAAAATGCTGTAATTTGTTAGATGCAATGACCAAGTTATGTTTTACTCCCTTTCAATTTTCTGTTCTTTTGAATATATAAAAAGTTGAATTGAACTTTTAAAATTAATGAGTAAAATATGGACTGAATCTCCAAGTGGAGAACTTTCTTCCTAATTTATCTCCTAAAATCACCAAATCAAGCAACTTTTATGCTTATTCATATGCTAATAATTGTATTTCACTGGATAAATGTTCATTTTAATCTTTTCATTTTTAAGGAAAGAAATGATGTATCATTTTCTTTAAAAAAAAAAAAATCACAAATGCAGGGTGCCTGGGTGTCTCTGTTGGTTAATTGGCTGCCTTTGGCTCAGGTCATGATTTCAGGGTCATGAGATAAAGCACTGTGTCGGGCTCTATGTCAGGCTCCCCACTCAGTGTGAAGTCTGCTTGAGATCCTGTCTCTCCCTCTCCCTCTGCCCCTCCCTCTACTCAGCATGTGCTCTCTCTAAATGAATGAATGAATGAATGAACAAATAAATAAATAAAATTCTTTTAAAAAATCACAAATGCTGAGCTAAGTATGGCTTTTTATCCTAGTAATATTAAAGTTTTAAGCTGGAATTATCAGTAATTATATTGGCAGAATTATGACAAATTCTATTAGTTTCCTGCATTTTATTCCAGGGATTAGGTTAGTTATTAAGACATATGTCAAAGGCTATTTCTCTGGGCTAAAACCAGGGAGCTCTAAAATTAGTACCTCAATTTATTAGTTAATGATGTTTAATCAACATTGATTTCATTGCTAAAAAATCATTTACTAATTAAAATTATGTATCAATGAATATAGGGTAGGAAGAAGGGAATGTATATGGAACATTTAAAGAATGAGAGAAGAAGTTTTCCAAATCAGGGATTTATTTTGTCCAATGATATTGAAACTGTTGCTTGGTAGCAATGCTTAGTAATTGCGTATAGTACCTATCTGACTGAGAATAAAGCAAGCTTCAGGAGTTCATGCTTCATACAGAAAAGTGTTAATAATGTGTGAATCAGCAGTTTTCAAAAAGATTTATTTATTTAATTATTTATTTATTTGAGAGAGAGAAAGAGGGTAGGAGCGAAGGGTAGGAGAGTAGAAGTAGAAGGGTAGGAGAGAAGGAGAGAGTAAGTATTAAGAAGGCTCCCTACTCAGCACAAACCCACCCAACCCAAGGCTCGATCTCAGGACCCTGAGATCATGACCTGAGCTGAAACCAGGAGTCCCACACCCAACCAACTCTGCCATCCAGGCACCCCATGAATCAACAATATTAAATCAATAGGGACTGTATTTTCTTTATCATTAAGTGAAACAGACCAATGGTATATATCAATGTGCAAATTATAGTAAACTTTTAGTGACCTGGCATGATTGAAAATGGAGAGCTCAGGGGTGGGGGGAATGGGTGAAATATGTGATGGGGATTAAGGAGAGTACTTATCATGATGAGCACCAGGGGATGTATGGAGTTGTTGAATCACTGTATTGTACAACTAAAACTAATATTACACTGTATGTTAGCTACACTGGAATTCAAAACTTAATTAGAAAAAGAAAATAGAAAACTTATCAGTTATTTAAATTAAATTTTAACTTCTATATTCTTTGCTTATAAAAATTCTAATATGACAAAAAAGAAACTTCACAGTTGAACTATACCAAATATTGATTAGTAGTTATGACATAGAAGCCTCTTGAATGTTAAGTGGCAATGTATTATCTTAATCCTTATTTTATCTTTCTTTCTTATTCCTGCTGAGTGCTCTATTCCCCTTGATCCTACCCCATTCTTCCTGCATCACTCAGGCGTCAAGCCCTGAAACTCTAGCACTGGTCCTTGTCATTTTATACATGGACTCCTATGATAACGTTTCTACTAGTTTCCCTCTTTATGGAATCCAATCTGCTAGCAAGACAAATTTCGCCCAGGCAGAGTTAAATTTATGTCACCTCCCGCTTAAAAGCCTTCACTGGCTCCCTAAAGCCAATATGATTAAATTTGAACTCCCCTAGTCCTGGGTTCCAGCCTTTGTCTTCCTTACCTTTCTTTTCTAAGTACTTTGCTACTACTTGCTTTCTCATTAGGGCCAAATTGATCCAATTCCTGTACCCCCAAACCACTCTGTGATTGGCATCTGTGTCTTTGTTCTTATTGGCTTGCTGACTCTTTGGCTCCTTTCCTTTCTATAGTGTTCAAATCCTCCAGTATCATTTAAGACTCAGTACAAGTTTGTGTTTCTCCAAGAAGTCCTCACAAAATCTTCTAGTCCGCCATTGAACTCTGAGTTCTTTGTCCAAAAAATGGAACATTTATTGATATGTTGTAGCAGTTCTTAAACTCTTTGAATTCAGGACCCTTTATACTCTTGAAAATTATTGAGGATCCTAGGAACTTTTGTTTATGTGGGCTATATATATACATATATATCAGTGTTTGGCATATTATAGAGTAAAATTGAGAACAAAATTTAAATGACTTATTTAAAAATAATAGTAAGCCCATTGTTTGTTAATATGAAAAACATTTTTTTTTAATTTTTTAAAGCATTAGTAAAAAGAGTGATACCGTTTTACTTTTTTGCCAATCTTCTTCATGTCTGGCTCAGTAGAAGACAGCCATATACTCACAGTTTCTACATTTAATCCATTGTGATATCATGCATCATATAAATTCTGGAAAACCCCATGTACACTCCTGAGAGAATGATAGTGAAAAGACTTCTACCATAGACTAAACCATAGGTTTGCGTATCAAAAAATGAGTCCTTCATTAGGTTTATTGATATCCCTATCTACTTGAAAAAAAAAAATGAAAAGAAACAGGGAAGTCACACACAGTCACAATTACTCAAGCACAAATTACTCTCCTTGTGGCTTTAAAGAAAGGAATCAGAGGTTAGGTAGGTTGGAATGTGTGGGTTAACTGTGGGACCTGCTAGTCACTCAAACACGCCCAACTTGAAAGTGCAAGGGAATTAAAAGTCTGGATTAGCCTTGACCAATCGGGAAGGGGACCAATGAGAAAAAGGTGTCAGTGGCCAAAAAGGGACATCAATTCTGAGACATGTTTCATGAAGTGCCTCTGAAGGTCCCAGGGGATGATGGGCCAGTCTCCAATATTTGGGGCCAACTAGATAATACATCCTTGTAAAGGATTTCTTTCTTCCCTATTTTGTTCCCACTGCCCCTTATGCCTCTGTGATCAGGTCCTAAATAAACTAACTGCACCTAGCCCTTGTAGCACATTCTGCTTTGGCAATCACTTTCATCATTTTTATTGTAAGCAGTGGTTTACTTTTATTTTTTTCCCTTTTTTAACAACTCTATGTGGCTGGGAATTTTGACTTACTTATTTCTGTATCTCCTAAGCCTAGCACACAGAAAAATCTTACTGTATTTTTGATCGATAAACGGTAGCATTTTTGAGAAATTTCTTGTGGGTAGAGGCAATAACAGGTTGCAGGCTGGAATTGGATAGGTAAAGAGAAATATGAATGAATGAGAAAAATCATGGAGGGAGAAACTCATGAATCTCCTCTATCACTTGTTTATTTCTATATACAATAAAAATTTTTTTGCTCTCATATAATGCAGAGGTTTCCTACAATATAGAGTAGGGGATGTTTCATGGCATCCTATTTGACTCTTTTGATTTTGTAGAAATGCAGGTTGGTGTTTAAATAACAAGTATCTAAGGAAGGACAACATTTTTTTATAACTGTGAGAGGCACTGGACCAAGTGGTTTGCATAAATTATCTCCTTTACCAATGAGGAAATGAAGGCTTTCAGAAGTTTAATATCTTATTCAAGGTCATAATGTCATTAAATGGTACAGCTGGAAGCAAAATCCAATTGAGCGTTAATCTCAGTCTCATAATGTTAAAGATAGTTAAACATGTCTATCTACTTACAAAATCAAGAATCCTTATTAGCAAAGACCATGCCTTATTTTTTTTCTCTCTCCCTCAGTGTTTCCATAATATCTTGCAAAAAAAGGGAGAACTGGTTGAATTTAAATTCATCTAAAATGTAATCAAAGAAGATAGCATGCAACTCCAGAAAAATGAGGCGATGGAAGGAAAAGCAGGATGAAGAGGTAAATTGGAAGGATACAATTTTGGAGTCTATCTGACTCCAGTTAGGTATACTGTAGGGAAGGGGGCTGCAGGAACAACATCCAGGACGTGGCAGTTTTTAAAAGCCACCAGTGAGCAGAGTCTCCGAATTGTTTCATCCATATGTACCTCCAGTTTCTCCATCTAGATAGATTAAAGGTTAAAGAGGCCATAACCACATGCCAAGACTCTTGCTTCCTATTGAACAGACTACTCAGTCCAAGAATTAGAGAATTTTTATGTATAAAAATATTTTAAAATAGAACAATTATCCAATTCCTTTTGGGGGCAGATATAGACCTTTTGACAACACTATGACCACTGATTTTATTACAGCTTCAAGGTTCTATAATTTATGAGTAGTAAATTAGTTGAAAGTCTACTTAGCTGTAACAGAAGGAGGAGCTATGAAAAATGCTGATTATATAAAAGATACTTCTGGAATTATTACCAGAAGACATTAATGTTTTTACCATCTTTAATAAGCTTCGATTAGAATTTAAGCTCCAAAAAAGTTTGAAAACTATCCTAAAATTAGCCAAATAAGAGAATAAAATGCAATCATTATTCTCGCAATCATGACTCCTCCATCGTGCTTCAACAATTTAATTAAAAGATGGGTGATAAATCTTATGTCAGCAGATGTGTATATGAGAGTGAGTAGGGAGCCAAATCAATGAGCCTAAAATACAGGACTGCACAGCACTCTTGTAATAATGTTTTTGTTGTATAAGCAAATGTTATTTTGTGACTTATTTGCATACAAAGATTTCATTTATTGATTCGATTTTAAGATAGTCTTGTAGTGTCATGGGCATAGTTCAATAAACATTTTCAAATAGAGAGAGCAATTTAATTTAGATTGATTCTATTCTTTAAAATGAAATTATTTCTTCCTGTTTAGATACAAATTTGAGCATAAAACTTATGTTTAGTTTTATGAAAAGATGAGGGATTATTAGCATTGCTAACTTTAGATCTTTACTTAAGTATGTACTAGAAGTATCCCTGAATAAACCTTTAAAGACATATACTGCTCTAACCCTAGGTTATTTTCTCAAAGTTCAAATTTATTACTATGACTAGTAAACATTCCTCCAAATATATAGATTATTTAATGCCTATTTACAATTCTATGGAAAAAAATTATAGAAACCGAGACTATCTTTTGATAAGAAGTGACTTGATACCCTAATCTAATTCAATTAGTTAAAAGAAAACTCTTCTATGTAATATGTATGTGTGTGTGTATATATATATATGTATATATACCTGCACACATAATATTCTCTATATATTTTATATCTATTATAGCTATAGATCACTATATTCTTTTATATATATTGACATATAATAATATATATGTGTATGAATAGCCTTCATTACATTGGGGCTCCTGGGTGGCTCCTTGGGTTAAACCTCTGCTTTCAGCTCAGGTCATGATCCCAGGGTCTTGGGATCGAGCCCCGTGTCAGGCTCTCTGCTCAGCAGGGAGCCTGCTTCCTCCTCTCTCTCTCTCTGCCTGCCTCTCTGCCTACTTGTGATCTCTGTCTGTCAAATAAATAAATAAAATCTTTAAAAAAAAATTATACACTTTATAGGGGCAAATGTTATTGTATGTTAGTCATAAATTAAAAATAAAAATGAAATTTAAGATTGTATTATTTATTCTTTTATTTCAAGATGACACACATCCACCATATATATATACAACATTTGTAGAAATCTGCCAGTTATGTCGTGGTGGGGGACCAATCAAACAAGCACAAAAATCTGGAAATACATAATTGGAGGTGAAATATTTATAATACAGGTGATGCTTAACAATTGTTTCATGTGATGTTTAATAATTATATAGGGTGCAGTATAAACTGAAGTACAAAGAAATTCTCCTTTTGAGGAATACATTATTGAATTTGATCATTTTTCCAGAAAATGCAATCATCCAATAGTGTTGTGCAAACCTTAAATGTGTCTCATATTAAATATTAGGAAACTTTCACAATTGTTTAAAGTTTAAATTGTTATTCACCTTAGCCCTGTGTGTGTGTGTGTGTGTGTGTGTCTGTCTGTCTGTCTCTGACTTTGCAAGTGTGTCTGCGTTTGTGTGATTGGCAATAGAGTTAATACAGAGGAAGGAATGGGGTGGAGGTCAGTTTGGGGAGGTACAAAGAACTCTGTAGTGGTAAGAAGGCAACTTGAGTTCTTGTTTTATCTTTGGTAATAACTGTTTATGAACTTAAGCAAATCAATTTACTTCTTTTACTCAGTTTCTTCATCTATAAAAAAAGGTTTGGAATAAGATAAATTGTGGCCAATATTTGTGATCTCAAGTGACAACTCTGAGCTACTACAAATAGAGCCCTCTACAGTTTTTGTTCAGAAGGAAGTTCAGGTTCCCAAGGAAAGTACAGATATTGATTAATGACTTCAATTGTGAGTATAAAGGAAGAAATGAATCTAGGCATTGGTACCATGAACTAGATGTCTTTCTCTTTTTTACATATTTTATTTATTTATTTTACAGAGAGAGATAGAGCACAAGCACAAGCAGGGGGAGCTGCAGGCAGAGGGAGAGAGAGAAGCAGGCTCCCCGCCAAGCAAGAAGCCTGACATGGGGCTCGATATGTCGGGCTCAATCCCAGGACCCCAGGTACATGACTCAACCCAAAGGCAGATGCTCAACCGACTGAGCCACCCAGGTGCCCCTAGATGTCTCTAAAAACCTTCATTTTTCTAAAATCCTATCACATTTTATTGATTTTTTCCCAATTAACATCAATTCAATTAATTGTATAAAAAGTATAAAGTTAATCAGCTTATTCCTTAAAATTAAACTTAAATAACATAAACACTTAACATTATCCACTACCATGAAAACCATAGGCTCACTTGGAAATATATTCTTCATGATGGATAACCCCCATTTTTGTATTTTGTGTCTATTACTCATCATTTTTATTCAGCAAACATTGAGGGAATAGTGAGTAACCTATTACATTTCATAGAATTAACTATCTAAATATAGCCTGTCTAAATCAGAAGCATTTTTGCCCTCTGGTTAATGGTAGTGTGAATGTGAGAGAGAACACTTCAAGTAATGAATGGCAGAACAGAGTTTCATGGAAGAGCCAAAAGCTTTCAGCTCCAATTTATAAACCTACCCACTTTAATTAAGAAAAGTAATCTTCATGGTAATGGAAACCCAAACTATTCTGGGGGAAAAAGATCACCTGCCATAGCATCAAGAAGCTATGTATGTATCAAAGACACACAGTCCCAGTGTAATGTATTGGAAATGACTGATACCCTAGGGTAATCAAAGTGAAAAGCAGTCTGCAACAACGAAAAGTAGTAAACAAAATGAAACTGTCAGTAATTAAGGTCAGGTGAGAACATTAGAAACATTTTAATAATTTGCTTTAAAAAGTTGAAATAGATCATGAATTTTGTATATTGGTTGGCAATGCATTCCTCTGTAATTGTTTTAATGTCCACTATATGCTGAATATATCAAGGACATAATCATGTAGGAAATATATGTCAATTCTAAGATCAGTGAAGCATTTCTGAGATGGTAGATGAGGGTGAATCAAATTCAGTTAACTCAACCATGAAAGTCATTAACAATGAGTAACTATAAAAATCGATGCTAGCTTGACCTCTTTATACATTTCTCCAAAGTCCCCTAAAATTCTTTGGGATCATTTTTAAAAGATAGAAAATTACGGGAAAGTACTAAGGATATAAGAAAAATTTCTGAATAATAAATTTTTGTACAAAATATACTGTATAGGGGTGCAAGGTGGTTCAGTGGGTTAACCGTCTGCCTGCAGCTCAGGTCATGATTCTGGGGTCCTTGGATCAAGCCCAGTATTAGGTTCCCTCAGTGGGAAGTCTGTTTCTCCCTCTGACCTTCCACCTTGCTAGTACTCTCTCTCTCACCTCAATCTCTGTCAAATAAAAAAATAAAATCTTAAAAGACGTACTGTATAAATTTTTGTATATGAAAACAATTAATAAAAACTCCATTGTCATTTTCTCTAGGTTAATGTTTGCACATCTCCAAATTTGATTTCAAATGCTACATGGAATAAAGAACTGAGGAAAATGTAACATTGGCTAGAGTGAGGAGGATACTGAATGACCTTTCATACTAGAACTGAAGGAGTAGAATTTGAGTAAAATGCACAACTAGATTATCAGTCAATCCTTCGTGAATTAGTTCATCACCCAGAGGTCTTATCGTCATTCCTCAGCAGATCAAGTTAGAAAAGAAAAATGTATGTTTGACTTTGGCAGTATTTATATCTCACTAAAGATTGACACCTGACAGAACTGAATTTTTTGGTAAATCTTTTAAAAAATACTCAAGTAGAAGTTGACAACCTCATCCTAAAATTCATATGGAAATGAAAGGGACCCTAAATAGCCAAAACAATCTTGAACAGGAACAGTCACTGGACTTTTCGATTCTAAAACTTTGCACAAACCTGCAATAATCAAGATAGTGTGGTCTTGGCCGATAGATTAACATATAGATCATCAATCAGGAAAAAAAGGGTTCCAGAAAGAAGTCCAACATCAGCAGTCCATTGATTTTCCAGCCAAAATTAAGTAAAAGCATTATCATTTATGGGATGTCATTTATATGCCAAGCATTGAGCTAGAATAGTTACATTATTTTCTTCCTTTCTTAATCACCGTCATGTAAGGCAACTTTTATTACACCCATTATGTAGATTAGGAAACTGAGGTGGAGAGAGGTTAAGCCAACTCACTTGTAAGTGGCTAAATCATAATTCTGAATGCAGGTTCCCCTGATTTTGGAGCCTGCTTCCAGAGGAATCTTGAATACCATCTTATGTGACTGCTTTGACATATCGTCATAAAATAAATAAGATAAAGTAGATATTGAAGAATATTATAAATACCAAATAAACATAACTATATAAATAGTTCAATAAATCAATATAGTAGGGAATTCCATAGCAAAAATCAAAATAAAACACAGTGATTGTGTACCTTGAAGGAGCAGGAGGCATGTAGCTCTGCCCCATGAAGAGGGTGGAGTTCTGCCTTCAGAGCTCATAATGTGAATCAGCACCCAGATTTCACAATCTTCTACTTTGTCTTTTATAGTTAAAATATTTAAAAGTATTACAGCATCCAAAGGATGATGTTTTATTTTGCATGCTGCATGCTTTGTAACGATGCGCAATTTTTTAGTATCCCTGTTACATTAATTTTCTTGCTCAACTTACTCTTGGCACATAGTTATTTAAAAAAAATCTAAAATATAAAAAGAAATCACCACCACAAATATAAGTGTTATTGTGAAAGAAAAGAGCTAGTTTGTCAGCTTACAGCTATTAACTCTTTCATCATTTACAACACACATGAACAAAATAGGATCTAAATATCTACATAATTACAAGAGAACAGCACTCCCTTAAGTAATGTTGCAGAGAGTGAAACATCTAAATGACACTGCAGTAAACCCAGTTGGATTTTACAGTGGAAATTATAAACACCGACAAAGAGCAACTTTCCTTGTTAATGAATATTTGAGAAGTGGTATTATATAGAAGTGAGTTCCACACCGCTAGGGTAAAAGCCATGATATATCCCAATATGCTGTATGAGAAGCACAGTTATACATGAAAGAGAGGAGGAAGGAAGATAACAGCAGAAAAGAAACAGGAGGAGAAAGAACGAAGAATGGACAGAAAAATAAACCAAGGCACCAAGGAGAGATTATGTAGATGACACAAAAAGAGGGAAAATTGGGGGAAAATTAAGGACAAGGTTGAAAAAAGTAAGAACCAGGGAGGCCTGGCTGGCTCAGTCAGTAGAGCATGTGACTCTTGATCTTAAGTTCGAGCCCCACTTTGAGTTAAGTCCCAAAGAAAGATAGAGAGAAAGAAAGAAAGAAAGGAACCAAGGAAGGAAGGAAGGAAGGAAGGAGGGAGGGAGGAAGGGAAAGAAGGAAAGAAACGGTGAGCCTGCTCAGTAATCATAAGTAAGATACAGGTGCAGTCAGAACTTTATACCTAGATGTGATTCCTTCTCTTTGGCCCCAGAGCCAACCTACTGCTTTCAAGTGAAGGTAAATCTGGCATAGACCCAGGAACAGAATGCACTCTACCACAAACTACTGTAACATTCATTTTAACCTGCCTACTTTCTAAAAGTATTTAAAGCACCTTGAAAATTAAAGTGTCAAGGTGTTACCAAATTCTCAATAAAATTATTGACCCACAGCTTCATAAAGCATTTTCTTAAAACTTTGGGTTTTTTGTTTTGTTTTGTTTTTCTGGTTTTTTAAATTTATTTTTTTAAGGTAAATTAAGAACTTTAATAGTAATGTAACAGTATTGGCTCATCCTTTTAACAGCTGTATCTCTCTAATGCAAGATACTAATAGTGGGAAACTACATAAATGAAGGGGTGAAGGGTATATAGGAACGCTCTGTACTTCCAGCTCCTTTTTCAGTGAGATTAAACCTGCTCTAGGGGCACCTGGAAGGCTCAATCTGTTAAGTTAATTTAATTTTTTTTCAGTGTTCCAAAATTCATTGTTTATGTACCACACCCAGTGCTCCATGCAATACGTGCCCTCCTTAATACCCACCATCAGGCTCACCCCACCCCCCCACCTCCCCCAAAACCATGTTTGTTATTTAAACTTTTTTTTGTTTTTCTGTTGTTTTTTCTTTTCTTTCTTAATGCCCATCACCCAGTTACCCCATCCCCCCATCCTCAGCAACCCTCAGTTTGTTTCCTATGGTTAGGAGTCTCCTGTAGTTTGTCTTCCTCTCTGATTTCGTCTTGTTTTATTTTTCCCTCTCTTCCCCTACGATCCTCTGGAAAACTTTGAATATAATGTTGTTTTAGATTACTATTGCCTTCACATCTTTAAATGATAGTCTATAATTCTCAGTTTAAAATAAAACAATTTAATGGTACCTTTTGATTTTTCCTGTGAAAGAGAAACAGTAGAAACTTTATCTCCAACCACCAACTCCCATTCTCTCCATTAATGGCCATTTTTTTTTAAAGATTTTATTTATTTATTTGACAGACAGAGATCACAAGTAGGCAGAGAGGCAGGCAGAGAGAAAGGGGGAAGCAGGCTCCCCGCTGAGCAGAGAGCCCGATGTGGGGTTCGATCCCAGGACCCTGAGATCATGACCTGAGCCGAAGGCAGAGGCTTAACCCACTGAGCCACCCAGGCGCCCCATTAATGGCCATTTTTAAAGTAATTTTTTTTCTGAGATATTTTTTAACCTACTACTAACAACTTATTGTTTATCTATTGTGTAGTTTTCCTTTTATGAATTATAATGATTATAATACATTTCTAGCTACCAAGTCATTTATACCAAATCTTATGTTTCTTTAGATCTTATTTTCATGATCAATTTTTATATATTATGACACACTCAATTGTTAGTATTTTATTTTCATTTAATATGTGGGTGGCTATATTAATTTTCCAACTAAGTTTTTAATAAGGTCCATGAGTATAATAATTCCTAATTTCTTGAATATTTGGGATTATTGTGATACCCTCTCTGGGCAAAATTATTCTTGAGTCATATATTGGGATTCTCATGAGAAGCAGAACTAAATATACATATATATACACATACATACTATGTATAGAGATTTATGTGTGTGTGTTAGTGTGTGTGTGTTTGTGGAGACAGAGAGAGAGGGAGAAAGACATTTATTATAAGAAATTGGCTCCTGAAATTGTGGGGCTTGGTGAGTTCAAAAGCTGAGAGTAGGCCTGCAGCTGGACACTTAGGAAATAGAGTATGAGTTTAAAGGAAGTTGGCTGGCAGAATTCCCTCTTATTTAGGGATGGTTGGTCTTCGGTCTATCAAGGTCTTCAACTGATTGGACAAGGCCCACACACATTATGAAGCATAATCTGCTTTATTTGAAGTCTATCAATTTGAATGTTAATCTCGTCCAAAAAACACTTTCATGGAAACATCCAGAATAATGTTTGACCAAATGTCTGAGGATCATGGTCTGGCCAAACTGGGACATAAAATTAACCATCATATATTTTTTTTTTCTTCTATTCTGTTGACACTGATTTTTTTCTCTTCCTTCTCTTTCTCCTAATCCTTCTCCTCCTTCTCCTTCAGGTCCTTTTCCTCCCCTTTTCTTCATTCTTTTCTTCATTCTTCCTGGGTGAGCTACTAATTGTTTTTTTCTGAATTCTTGCAAGATTTCTTTTAAACTTAATATGGAAACTTGACCAGGGTCTGCCGAATCTTCATTTCCTCCCCCCCTTATTGTTAAAATACCATGAAGACTTCTGTTCTTACCAAGATTTAGCTATATTTTTAAAAATTTAACATCCATGGTTTGTTGCAAGCCTTTGGTTAATTAACTTCCAGTTTTGAAGAAGTTGGTTCTGACATTTTTTGCCAATTTTCTTGTTAATTTTATGGAGAGGAGCATTTTTGGAAATCTTTACTTCACCACTTGGTTGACATCACTATTATTTTCTTTTAATTTTTTTTTGATATTTCATACATCTTCAGTTTTAGGTGTTTCCTTCGCATTACACTTGAGAGAGGATTTCTCTTTATGATGCTGTTCCTTTCCCAGCAACAGACTGTTATTAATGAACACTTTTTAGCCTCTTGTGAAGGAATAGGAAGAGGTGTTCTCTGTTATTCTGATTAAACCTCTGTCTTAGGTAGGCCTCATGTATCTAACTCTCAGTGAGCCTTTTGTGTGATCCAATCCTGATCTGATTTGTAGATTGAATCTGGGATGTACCCCGATCCTCTCCCTGGAATAGAGAATTTTTTTGTTACTTTCTCCCATCTGCAATGGGTGCCTGACCGCGCTCTTAGAAAGACAGGCTTTGTTCACCTTCTTCCAGCAGTATAAGGCTTTGGAGCTCCAGAAAGGGCATCATGCTTATCACGCTTTTTCTCTGAGAGCTGGTGTTGCTCTCCCTGGTACTACTGCCTGAGTGAGCCTTTCTCAGACTCTAATCTTGCAACTGTTTTTTTGTTTGTTTGCTTTGGCTAAATCTGTAAGATGAGCCTGTGAATCGAAGCACATACCCCTTGCCTGCAATTCTCAGGACCCCTATATTCTCTCATTAGTTCACACTTGACTTTTAGCAATTCATTAGAAGTTTTAGCCAAAGTTTTACTGATGAAAAGCAGCCTCTGTCCCAGGTGAGTAAGTTCTTGCTTTCTGTCTGTCCTTTGATCGCTTATCTCCACTTAAAATTCAAGTTGTGTGGCTGTCCTGTAATCTCAGTTCTGTGATGGGTTCATGAAAACTTGTGAATTTGCATATCATGTAGATTTAATTGCTCTTTTGGTAGTAAAGTAGGAGCAGTGTTCTTTCTAGTTTTCTACATCCTAAATGAAAGCCAAAAGCCTCACTCACTTTTGAATGGACAAGTTGTATTGAGACCCATGAAGAATAATCTCAGTAGTTTTTCTCTACTGCTCCTCAACATTTACTCAAGCATACATTTTGGTTATGTGATCTGGGAAAGATCTTCTAATCTATGTACATTTTAGTTTCTTTGTCCATAAAGTGACATATTAAAATTATCTTCTTCAAAGTGGTGTTGTGAGGAACAAATTAAATAATAAATATGAAGAACTCAGGATAGTATCTGGATAAAATGAGCATTCAAGTTAGTTATTTATTCCTATAAATTTTCCCATTATTTCTCATTTAAGAGAGCTGGGTGAAGAAAATAAATATGATAATGCGGTTTCTTCTTTCCTGTAATCTATCCACTGCTCTTCAGGTTGAAATGGGCCTCTAGTAGGGCATTTATTGCTTCTCTCAAGGTCTACCCATATTTCTGAGACCCTTCTTTTATTTTTTTTTTCTTTTTTAAAGATTTTACTTATTTATTTGACAGAGCGATCACAAGTAGGCAGAGAGAGAGGAGGAAGCAGGCTCCCTGCCAAGCAGAGAGCCAGATGCGGGGTTCGATCCCAGGACCCTGGGATCACGACCCGAGCCGAAGGCAGAGGCTTTAACCCACTGAGCCACCCAGGCGCCCTGAGACCCTTCTTTTAAAGCAAGAATTCTTTAGCCCCTGGGTTGCTGTCTTCTGCTAGGTCAATAGAAATGTATAGTATATGTTTGTCAAGAACTATGAAGGGTCTAAGATTTTACTGTACTTGCAAGCTAACAAATTAGCCAATCACAGTTTCACTGATGTTGGCAAAAGACACAACACTCCTGGGTCAGAGAAAAGCACTTTATTCCTCATGGCACAGTGGGCAGGATGAACTCAATGGTTACATAAGTTGTTGTCCTGAAATCCCACAAGGGTAACAACACACAGACTGCCTCAGGTAGATACTGTGCACATAGCTGAGGAAACCAGAGTTTAAGAAGCCACCAATCTAATAATGGGCTGCTAGCAAGCCTGCCTATCCTTTGCCCCAGAACAGAAATTACCTTTATTGTTCTAGTCAAGAAACAAATCTCTCCTTAAGTCTAATGAGAGACACCGTCTCTGTCCTCCAAAGCTGTTTGATATACATTTTTGAAAAGAGGAGCAAATCTGTCAATTTTTGCACAGAAAAGAAAGAGAAACAGGTGATCCATGAACAATTGCCTTCCAAAATTTTTGACCATGTTGTTCAATTTGCTTCACATGTTAGGATTTTAATTATCTGTAACCCTTTTCCCCCATCTTTTGTACTTTTTGTATGTTTGTTTTGGTACCTTATATGAGCAAAAGTTACATACATGTCACTTTAGTCCCTGGAGGATGAGATCTTCCTAATAATGATGAATCAGGTTTAAGATCCAGGAGTTCCTGATGACTATAACTCTGTCTTATGTTTCAGAATGGTGATCTAAGCCTCATTACAAAGGAGCTGTTGAGTAGTGAGATGTCAGCATTTTTCTCATCTCTGAAGAGTTACACAGACAGGTATGCATCCCTTTAGAGACCAAAAACTAACTATGTAGATGATCATATCATCTACCAAGGGGAAACATTCCCTTTTTTTTTTTTTTTTTTTTGAGAGAGACAGTGAGGAAGAGAAAGCACAAGCTGGAGGAGGAGCAGAGGGAGGGGGGAAGTAAGCTCCCAGCTGAACAGAGAGCCTGATGATGTGGCTTGACCCCAGGACCCTGGGATCGTGACCTGAGCCAAAGGCAGACACTTAACCGACTGAACCACCCAGGCATCCTGGGAAAACATATTCTAAAGAAAGCCTTATCATTCCCTGCTCTGTGTGACTACTTTGCTCTGTTGTGATTTGTACTTCAAGCCTCATAAATCCAGAATTTATAGCAGGAGTGTGATGTTACCTTTTCCTAAATCAATAACCCACCTACCATGCAGCAAACACTAATGTAAGATATACGAACATTCTTTGGTAGGCAGTATACAGCCATTAAAGATTTCGGGAATGCTTCAAATGCTACATTAGAAAGATTTAACCATAAGCAGATATTGAAATAAATTGGAATATGAGAGGTGGTAGATGGAGAAATAATTTTGAAAACATTGAAATTTGGAACATGATATAAAAATTAATAATCTTATGTTTTCTTATATTGTTTGCCTCATATAGAAAAAATTATTTTCATTTTATTTCAACAAACTAATAACACTTATTTAAAGAATTAAATAGTGCCAAAAGCACTTTGTTAAAATAATGCAACTGACTGCACCTACTCTTACATGATTTTTGCCACTCTCAGTTACTTCTTTTTGGGATTTTAAAAATAAAGTATAATTGATAGAAATAAAATGAGTATAGTTAAAATATAGAATCTGACAGTTTTTATATATGTACACACTCATGAAACCATCACCATAATCAAGATAATAAACATGTCCATCACTCTCAGGAGATTATCCCCTTTATAATCTCTTCTTCCTCTTCTATTCCTTTCCTCTTACCATGATATCTCTGTGTGGTTTTAATTTGAATTTCACCAATGACTAATGATGTTGAATATCTTTTTTTGCAGTTACTTGCAATACATTGCCATCTTTGATGAGAATTTTTAAAAATCTTTGCCCATTTTGCACTGGGCTTTTGTTTTCTCATAAAATTTTGAGAGTTATTTACATATTTTGGAAACAGGGCCTTTGTCATATCCCAGGATGTGGTTTATGTTTTCATTCTCTTAAGAGTGTATTTTAAAGTTAAAAAGTTGATGAAATCCAATTTATTCATTTTTTAATGGATCAGGCTTTTGACATCCTATCTAAAAAAGTGTTGCTGTACACAAGGCCCAAAAGATTTTCTCCATTATTCTCTTCTAGAAGTTTTATAGTTTTTACATTTAGTACCTATGATCTATTTTGAGCCAATTTTATATATAATATGAGGTATGAAGATTATTTTTTGTGTGAGGTCCAATGTTTCCATCATCATTGTTGAATAGAATTTTCTTTTTTAATTAAATTGCCTTTTGCACTTTTGCCAAAAATCGATTGACCATACATTTGTGGGTCTATTTCTGGAATCCTTTCCTGTTCCATTGATTTTTTTTCTCTATATTTTACAAATATCTCTGAATTATTATAGCTTTCTAAGTCTTTAAATCACATAGTAAAAAAATCTTCCAACATCATTCCTCTTTTCAAAGTTATTTTGGATCTTCTCAGTTCTTTGCATTTCCTTGTGAACTGTAGACTCAGCTTGTCAATTTCTACATAATGACTTCTGGAATTTTGAAGGCGATTGCATTAAATCTATAAAAATGTTTAGGAACATATGACATCATAGCAATATTTAGTCTTCTATTTTAAGAACATTGTGTATCATCATTCATTTAGATTTTAATTTTTCTCAGTATTGTGTATTTTTTGGAGTACAAATCTTGCACATCTTTTGTCATATTTAACTATGAGTTTTCATATTTTGATACTATTACAATTGGTGATACTGTCTTTTAAATTTATATAAACATTTAAAATTAAAATTTTCTAACTCACTACTAATGTGTAGAAATATAATTCGTGTATATTGACCTCCATTTCTGCAATGATGCTTAAGTCTCTTATTAGTTTTAATAGCTATATTGATATTTCATCATATTTTCTACATAGAAGATCACATCATCCACCAATAATGAGAAATGGTATTTTGTTTTTTTGTTCTGTTTTTTTGTCCTTGTTTATTTTTTTTAATTTAATTTTATTTTTTCAGTGTTCCAAGATTCATTGTTTATGCACTGCACCCAGTGCTCCATGCAATATATGCCCTCTTTAATACCTGCCACCAGGGTCACCCATCCTCCCAGCCCCCTCCCTTCCAAAACCCTCAGTTTGTTTCTCAGAGTCCACAGTCTCTCATGCTTCATCTCCCCTCTGATTTCCCCCAATTCACTTTTCCTTTCCTTCTCCTAATGTCTTCCATGTTATTCCTTATGCTCCATAAGTAAGTGAAACCATATGATAATTGACTTTCTGTGTTTGACTTATTTCACTCAGCACAATCTCCTCCAGTCCCAACCATGTTGATACAAAAGTTGGGTATTCATCCTTTCTGAAGACTCCCTTGTATATATGGACCATATCTTCTTAATCCATTCATCTGTTGAAGGGCGTCTTGGCTCTTTCCACAGTTTGGTGATTGTGGCTATTGCTGTTATGAACATTGGGGAACATATGGCCCTTCTTTTCAATACATCTGTATCTTTGGGGTAAAAACCAAGTAGTGCAATTTCAGGGTCATAGTGTAGCTCAATTTTAATTTCTTAAGGAATCTCCACACTGTTTTCCAAAGTAGCTGAACCAACTTGCATTCCTACCGACAGTGCTGTTGGTATTTTGATAGGGATGCATTGAATCTGTAGACTGCTTTGGGTAGTATGGATATTTAACAATATTAATTCTTCTAATCCATGAGTATGGAATAATTTTCCATTTGTCTGAATCATGTTCATATTCTTTCATCAATATTTTACAGTTTTTGGAATAGAGATCTTTCATCTCCTTCATGAAATTTATTCTTCCATATTTTATTCTTTCGTTGCAATTGTAAGTGGGATAATTTCTTTAATTTCTCTTTCTGCTATTTCATTACAAGTATATAAAAAGCTACCAACTTCTGGGTATTAATTTTGTATCCTGCGACTTTACTGAATTCATTTATTGCTTCTAATAGTTTTTTTGATGGAGTCTTTAGGCCAATGTGCATTATTATGTCATCTGCAAATAGTAAGTTTCACTTCTTTACTAATTTGGATGCCTCTTATTTTCTTTTCTTCTTTGATTGCTGTGGCTAGGACTTCCTGTACTATATTAGTAAAAGTAGTGAGAGTGGACATCCTGGTCTTTTTCCTGATCTGTGGGGGGAAAGCTTTCCATTTTTAACCACTGAGTATAATGTTATCTTGTGTTTGTCATATATGGTCTTTCTTATGTTGAGTAACTTTCACTCTAAACCCACTTTATTGACAGTTTTTCTCATGAAAAGATAATAAATTTTGTCAAATGCTTTTTCAGCATCTATGAAGATAATCACATGATTTTTATTCTTTGTTTTGTTGATGTGGTGTATCACTTTGATTAATTTTTTTTTATTTAAAATTTTTTTTAAATTTTATTTATTTATTTGACAGACAGAGATCATAAGTAGGCAGAGAGGCAGGCAGAGAGAGAGGAAGGGAAGCAGGCTCCCTGCTGAGCAGAGAGCCTGATGTGGGACTCGATCCAGGACCCTGGGATCATGACCCGAGCTGAAGGCAGCGGCTTAACCCACTGAGCCACCCAGGTGCCCTCACTTTGATTAATTTGTGAATATTTAATTATCCTTCATCCTGGAATAAATCCCACTTGATGATGGTAAATGATCTTTTCAATATATTGCTGAATGTGTTGTGCTAATATTTTATTGAGGATGTTTGCATCTATAGTCATCAGGGATATTGGCCTGCATTTTTCTTTTTCCTTTTTCTTTTTCTTTTCCTTTTCCTTTTTTTTTTTTTTTTTTTTTTTTGTGGTGTCTTTCACTTTTTGGTATCTGGGTAATTCCAGTGTCATAGAATATCTTTGGAAGTTTTTCTTCCTATTCAATTCTTTGGACTAGATGGAGAACAAGTATTAACTCTTTAAATGTTTGGTAGAATTTACCTGTGAATCCATTTGGTTATGGACTTGTATTTTTTTGGTAGTTTTTGTGATTACTGATTCAGTTTTGTTACTGGCCTTTTTATATTCTATTTCTTGAATGATTCAGTTTGGAAGATTGTATGTTTCTAGGAATTCATCTTTTTTCTTCTTTTTACATTTTGGGATACAACTTCTTCTAATAGATCAAAATATACCCTAAATCTAGCACAGGGCTTTGTTCTAGTCTCCAGCCCAAGCAAATTCTCTCAACTTTCTTTTTCCAACCAACTTATCAACTCCTTTTTTAGAATTTTTAAAAAATTTTCATCTTTACAGTCATAGTCCATCCCTTCATCATGTTTACCCTTAATTTTGTACATATATAGATATACATATATATATATAGATAGATGTATGTATGTATATATATGTATAATTTTTCCTTTCTTTAAAATTTTGGGAGGTAGTTTCTTCTAAGAGACCAAAGTACTCCCAAAATTAAGTGGGTGGCTCTGTTCTATTCACATGTTAACATACAATGGTAAAAATATTAGATTGGCAGCAGACTTATCCACAGAGACCTGGCAGGCCAGAAAGAACTGGCATGGTATATTCAGAGCACTAAACGAGAAAAACATGCAGCCAAGAATTCTATATCCAGCTAGGCTATCATTGAAAATAGAAGGAGAGATAAAAAGCTTCCAAGACAAACAAAAACTAGAAGAATTTTTAAACACCAAACCAGTTCTACAGGAAATATTAAAAGAGGTCCCCTAAGCAAAGAGAGGGCCTAAAAGTAGTAGACCAGAAAGGAACAGAGACAATATACAGTAACAGTCACCTTACAGGCAATACAATGGCACTAATTTCATATCTCTCAATAGTTATCCTGTATGTAAATGGGCAAGATGCCCCAATCAAAAGACACAGGGTATCAGAATGGATAAAAAAAAACAAAACCCATCCATATGCTGTCTACAAGAAACTCATTTTAGATCCAAAGACACCTCCAGATTTAAAGTGAAGGGGTGGAAAAAAATTTATCATGCTAATGGACATCAGAAGAAAGCTGGGGTGGCAATCCTTATAACAGATCAATTAGATTGTAAGCCAAAGACTATAATAAGAGATGAGAAGGACACTATATTATACTCAAAGGGTCTGTCCAACAAGAAGATCTAAAAATTTTCAATATCTATGCCCCTAATATGGGAGCAGCCAACTATATAAACCAATTAATAACAAAATCAAAGAAACACATCTACAATAATACAATAATAGCAGGGGACTTTAACACCCCCCCCCCTCACTGAAATGGACAGATTATCCAAGCAAAAGATAAAGAAGGAAATAAAGGCCTTAAGTGACACACTGGACAAGATGGACATCACAGATCTATTCAGAACATTCCAACCTAAAGCAATGGAATATACATTTTTCTCTAGTGCACATGGAATATTCTTCAGAATAGATCACAGCCTGGGTCACAAATCAGGTCTCAACAGG